>NC_134398.1:234822378-235154300 GCF_050003625.1 Haematobia irritans | reverse complement strand
ACTACCAACAAACATATATTCCTCTTTCTCTCTTATTGAAGTGTACTCAGAGTGATCACGTCGAGTATGTTGCGAGAACAAAACTTCATAGAGTACTCCATGTACCACGTGCAGTTTCAGAAATACAAAAAACAGTTACTCTCCATAATATATGTTTTCGGTTTGTTATAAAGAACGGCAAACGTTCAGGTAAGTGTGTGACATACATAAATATATGAAATATGTGACATACATACATATCTATGATTAATAATAATGGAAAGTTTTGCTTCGCACATAACTGAGAAATACTTGTGGTACCACATGAAGTGAAGAGAATCCATGTTGTACTTTGTCTCAAGTATTTGCATTTTTATTGTTCCTTTTTTTCGGAACACATATTTTTTCGGATAAGTACTTGGTGGTATTTGACAAGCAAGTGTTCTCTTCACTTCACTACTTGCGCTCTGAGAGAAAGACAGTGTATGTACTATATCCGACAGCGAATTGCATACATGTAGTGAAAAGTTATTCGATGCAGACCTCTAGTGAGTACTATACTCACCTTTACATAACATTAAATGATCTAACAAATTCTAATATATGAGGAATTGTCTTAAAACTTATAAGTTATAAGCGAAGACTTTTCATTTCAGAGAAACGAAATTTTTGACAAAGTTTTATTTTCATGCTATCAATATTTCCTACAAACCAACAATAAATAATATTGGAGACATTTGTTTCAACTAACATATTGTCTTAAATTTGAGTTTCCCTTCTAGAAGGTACTTTGTAGTAAAGGGGTTTTCGTTTGTGTAAAATTTCATTCCGGTAGAAGGTATTTTTTCTTTGGGTGTAGTCTGTAAGAATCGCCAGCGTAGTTTGTATAAATTGAAAGATATTCTATAATAATAATTCCGTTTGGTACTTTTTCTTCAATTTGTCTAAAGGTCGTATATTCTTTGTAGCATGTGAACACTTCTAAAATATTTCAGTTGGAAATATATAAAATAGTGGGTTAACTTTGTTTTGATTGTACGATGTCATATCGCCAGCTCCGCCCAACATCAACTCACTTTCTCATGTTTTTTTTTTGTTGTTTTTTAATAATAAAGTTTCATAAAAGTTATTTCCGAAAAAAAAAAAACAAAACTTGCATTCAGTACTAGGAGGCGTATAGAAATGCACTGCAAACGTTGCTCATACGCAATGTAGCATGGTGTAGAAAACCTCCGACTCAAGATAAGCAATCACATGGCCATATTATTACGTTAGCCTAAAAATATGCTATGAAAAATGAGATGAGTGAAAAATCTTAAACCGCAGTGGCTTTATTAATTCCATGGTTATAAAAAAAAACAAAAAAAAAATATAAACCATTGCAATTGACTCAAAGAAAAAATATTAATCTGCCAAAAATAACCTCAGCCTTGCCCATGCATAGACATGGTATAAAATTAGCAGTTAGCTAAAATTGCCCTGGCCTCCAAAGCATTCAAGAACAAAAAGGCTTAAACAACAAGCACAACCTCAAAGAGATCTGTGTTATGATAACATCGAGGACCCTTTTGTTGTCATTTTCACCCCAGTTCCAAAACATCTGGCACCTAGTATGGCAACCGATAATATGAACAGAGCCCAAGCTGCGCTAACCCAAACCACCTACCCAAGCGACGACATACTGGCCGTAGTGGCGTGTATGTGTATTTACACGTCATTGATTTATTGATTATTATTTACGATTATCATAATGTATGTGCACACTCATACACACACTTTCATACTCCTGTAGAGATTCCGTATATCCAGAGAAGATGAAAATGTTGTGAGTATGTCGTATGTTTGCATACTTTCGAATGGGTTATTTATATATTTAGCACACAAACAAAATTGATTTGTTCATATTCTGTGACTTTGTTGTCGCTGAAGTTTATCCATTGAAAGAGATATGAAGCGTTTGGGGTGGGGTGGGGGGGCAGGTGGGCTAGAAGTACGTGGAGAAAGATTAGATCGTTACGTTTTTCCAACCATTCATGTCGGTCTATTGGGCAAGCAAATATTTATGCAAAATGTGATTTGTTATTCACTTCCAGTCGATGACAGTGGTCTAAAAATATCAAGCATTGTTGTCCGAGGCTACAAATTCGGCTGACACATTTACCCCTTCTTGGAATGGAACAAATCATAACAATAAAGCAAACAGTGTGACGTACGAGTAATGGACATTGCACAAACGTATATGTGTGTGAATATACTCATACACACACACACATGTATAGATGAGGTCCACCCCTACTTTGCTGTCATCCAAAATTTAATCCGTTCTGTTTTATGCATTGCGGACTGGCGATTGTCCAAAATACGCCGGCATATATCTTTAATGTGCGAATTGCCATAAAGATGTTTATGTTCACATCGAACCACAAAACGAACAAATGAAATTTGGACCACTGTTTGCCAGATGTTACGACTGGAGTACATTAAATGGCATACGTTTACGACTTGTATGCCATCGTGGCCCCATAGAAAAACTCTTAAGAGCCTGGAATAGAAAACAGCCTTAAGAGGCCAGCTAGAAGCTGTCATCACCTTTACCAAGCGTCAAATGCTTAGGCACAATCGTGCGAGACTAAACAAAAACCCCGTGAATGGGTGTTTCCATAGAAAATATAACAATGGACATTCTTATGAAATTTTTAATTGCTTTGTTCAGTGAAACATGATAGAATAGTTGTTCGTTTTATGCATACCTAGAATTTTTAATGGGTTTCTAAAAACATCGGGAGTAAATATAAAACCGAACATAAGAGAGTATCATAATTTTGAAACATAAACTACCATTTGATTTTAGGTAGAAATAAGCTCGCCCAATTTTATGTATGGAAAATGATTATGCATTAAATGTTATTATGGAATTAAATTCCTCAGGAAACTCTCAAATAGTTTTCTCACATATTAAATAAAAACGATTCAAATCCTAGTTGGGATTGAAAACATATTCAGTTAAAAAGTTAAATCAATTCATTATCATTTATTTTTTATCAATATAAAAATCAATCGCCAAACTAGAAACCAAAAATGTTGTTTTGTGAAGAATTGAAATTAAAATGAATTGTTAATAAAAATCTAGGTTTTGTAAAACTAGAAATGAGTATGTCATTTATACACATATGGCCAAAGCACTCTATGCCACAACAAACTGCAATATAATGCCATTACAATTTACAAGTTGTAAAGCCCTCTTTGTAATGGGTATGTCGTCGAAAAATCTCATATGGAATGTGTTGCTCGAACGAACACTTCAAGTGTAAATGCCATGCAAGCCCACCTGTTTGAGAGTCCTTAATAAGTCCTCCTCTGCATTTATTCGAAGAAAAGCAACACATATTACGACCAAATACAAAACAGGAGATTTTTTTTTTATTGTTCTTCTCGTTGGCTCTTATGATACTCATGTACATTTTTAAGATGGTAATTATGTGCTCTGTGCAATGTCAGTTAGTCACAAGGAATACTACAGCCATTGAGGAAAAATGGTAATATGAAAATGTGTGTAACAAGATTTTTGACAGACGAAAGCCATTTTTTAGTACGGTTGCTTATGTACAAATGTTGTGAAAATCCTCTACTGTTTCGCATCCTGAAAATCATATATGATGCAGGAACCGTGATATTCAACGTGTGATATATATTCATGAACGTAAAATATTTTTTTAGATTTACTAGATAATGGCAAATTTGTCTTGCAAAAGGATGTTAAATTTTTCATTTGCCTTTGGAAACGAAAAAAATTCCATCATTTTAACGGACAGAACATAATTCATATGCGAAAGTAAAATGAATACAAAATTATAATAAAATATAAACAACATTTTTATAAGTTCCTTATTTTTGCGCAATATATTTCTTATAGGCGTAAAAACATTAAAATTATTTTAAATTTTCTTTAATTCATGTCACCATCAACAGCAAATGTAAATCTGATTTTTAGTGCTGAGATACTCTCGTTTTCGGCAGTACTGAAAACGCCCTCAACTTGCCACTATATGTTGTATAATAGAATTAGTTTTTAGATACTTTTGTAAAACAAAGACAGGAAAGAAATATCGGAATGTTAATCCTACCTACCGTTAAGTAGAAAAATTCTAAGTATATAAACCTTTTCTGATGAAAGAAATAAAAAAAGCCGGACATCACAATCATTCAGCAAAAATCATTTGAATACATGGTTGAAGTCTTGTGTTGCACAAACAAAAAATACCAATAAAATAATTTAACATGCTGCATATCCTTTTAGTATCTAGACCTACATAAATATGAAAACATAAATTGTACGAGAAAATCCTAAAGAATAACAGACTCAAAAATTCAGACTAAAAAATGGACTTTTACGCAGGGTTGTCGGGTTATACCAACAAATTTAGCTACAATAAATTTCTAAAACTTACTATTGAGAGAAATAATTTCAATATTCCTTAACAAATCATGGATTAATTTGCTATCTCGATACGATGTACGTGTTGTTAAAAATATTTTTAAAATATTTCATATATTTCCCGAAAATATTTGTGAATAAGACGTGATATTTATCATATCTTAAGCAAAACTGATGAAATTACTATTTAAATATGTTATTTGAAATTTTATAGAAGTAAAACCAATAGGTACAACATTTTTAAAATATATAAAAATATTTTACAAACTGTTAGCAAGTAAAATAATATCCTTGGGGATTGTGAATGCTTTATTTATTAGAGCAATACAAATTTAATTTTTAAAAAACAATTTGAAAAATTTTTCATTCACCATGAATAGAAAATTGGTAGTGAAATATAACTCGATTCGATTGAGAATTAATTCGATTGGTAAATTGTAATCGTAAAACATTTGTTACTATTTGTTAACCTATTTTTCACATCCCGGGGGAGTAAAAGTGGATTAGTTTGGTTTATCATATTTATGGCATATTTATGGCAAATTTAGTACAAGATCATACGAAATAAAATCGCCAATGAACTATATAAAAAACTGTCCACAGATAGAACACTTAACAATAAGTTTTGAAATCTTTTGACACCGGACGGTACAAGAGCAATTGGCTACCGCAGTAGTCCCGTATGTTGAAATTGATGGACAATTTCTTCTTTAATTTTTGTGTTGAAATTATAATAGGTTCATTGTTAAATTGCATGTTAGGACCTAACAAAATCCACAAGTTTTTTTGTGTAGGATGATTCAAATGGGAGCTGGGAACAAAGTAAAATGGGCCTTCTCCGAAATATTGGGGATCATGGATGTAGTTGTAGTTCCGCATGTCTGTTGTGTTCACGCTGTGGTTGATATTTAATTTTAATCGATCTAGTGATTTAGTGAGATAGCTTCCTTAAAACGCTTTTAAAACGGTTTACGGAAGACAGCCCACATCGGTAAAATTTTAGAAAATAGTCAACAATTTATGCTCCAGTTAGATTAGTGTTGAAAAGCAGGGTGAGTTCTTACAAAGAGATTTAAATATATTATTTTTTCAGTATATTTTTCAAAACAGTCCTAGCGAAATCGTTTAAAATGTAGAGTTTTAGAAAAAGGTGGAATTTCACAAAATTAAAAAAAAAAATAAAAACTCGTTCTTGATTCTGTTAACATTCCTTTGCAGATGAGGACATGTCCAAAGCGATCATCATAACCGTTGTTTGATTACATACTTCAGTAGAAAACTAAAAGCTTCCAATATTCTATAAAGGTTGAATTACACACCACGGGTTGGGGGTTGGGTTGAATTTTCTCTTTGATAGCAACAGTTCCATCAACACATGGATTAACGCATGATATGTGATACAACCTTTACATTGTAAAAGAATTGACTAAAATCTCGTAAAAATTATCCCAAAACAATTATATTATGGTGACAATTATGGTGACGATCCCTTCGAATTTAAATGATATCATATGCGTTTAATTATTGAACGTTTGCCCACTATCCAATATATTTTAAATTTTCCTGTTCTTATATATTTTCTAAAATCATTTCCGAGCAATTGCTGTTGAGCATAGATTTGTCGGCGCCAATAAATGTACACTGTTCTTTTCGTAGCCGATTATGACAATTTTCCACTTAGCAAACGCAATCAACCAAATTTCTCTGATTAAAGGAAGGCTAAGACTGGCATCAACGAAAACAGATACATTTTCTATTCCATTTGGAAAAGAGGAGACGGAGAGAGAGAGAGACAAATCAGAGATCTAATAATGAACATTATTCAGCATAGAGACTTTCAGAGAAAATATGAATGAATCACTTCTTTGGGATGTGGGCGAATGTGTGCCGGAATTTGGCACTGCCCTATCATCACATCACTTTCATTTGTTTCCGTTATACATTGAGCGGAAATTGTTGTGGGAAGGTATAAGGAAGTTTTGCCACCGTCAGTCAGCAATGACATCGCTGGAAGCATTACTGGATTATTATGTGTGTTTGTTTTTCTATGTATGTTTAGTTGTACTTGGAGAAGCTTAACGAAAGGAAAAGAAAAACATGAAAACTATTACGAAATTAAGGACAAAACATAATAAAATCACGGAAAAGCAATTTTAAAAAGGACGTTAGCGTCCTTGTCATTAATGTGGGTGGATATTTTTGTTGTTGTAGTTGTCACTGCTTGTTTCTTTTTTTTTTGTAGGGTTTGTTAAGACTATTACATGATTATACTTACACAGAAAGAAACAGAAGTTCGAATGAAACATTGATTGGTATTTCTCTTAACTACAAAGAGCTCCGGTCCGTCTGTTGGGTTATAAATATCGAAAAGCCTATAACCTCCAATATTCGTTTTTTTCATATACCTTTCCTTATTCAATCCAAACCCCAGAAATTATTTTTCAGAACTTCAGGCGTGTAAATCCCCCTCCAAATCGTTTCTAAGATTGTGTGGTATGAGATTCGAGCTCGGCTTCACTCCTTGCCCCTCATAGGTCGTTCGAAAAAGTTAAAGTCGGCTAGGAAGTTAAACAAGGAAACAGACAGCACCCATTTCTATCTGTGACCTTGACCCCTTGCCCCTCATAAACTAATAGAAAAGATTACGTTCCAAAATCGTGAACGGACGGTAACAAAATGAAACGGAAAGATTCACGAAAAATCAAAAATGGAATGTTTCGTCCACGGACATTCACGATTGCATGAACGGCTTTCGTTTTTTTTTTTCATTGGCCATGAAAAGTCTTCGTTATGGAATTCCGTCGGTGGTACAATGTGCTAAGGCGGCTTTAATGCGTATGGATCAGACAATCCAGGTTCAAATCACGGTAGTGTATATATTTTTTTATAAATTCGTAACAATTACGTTTTCAGATCATGAATGCTGGTTGTTGTATTGATAACACATGGTGTTATTTTATCGTTGTCAGATTGACACCATCTGTACTCCGATTGACACCACATGTGTGTTGATTCACTTTCATGAACGCTTTGTAATGTGCACGCCGTTCATGATTTGTTCTATGAGTGCAGGCTACCTTGCCTATCTGGTCGTTTCAAGTTGAAGTCAAAAGTTAAAGTTGCCAAAACATTAAAGTCGATTTTACACATTCGAACACGGCTAGGAAGTTGGACATGGATACGTGTTTGTATTCACACACCCTCAAAAAAAATCGCTTCTCTAACATATGTTCCAAACATATTTTGCAGGAAGCACATATATTATTGGATACCGCCGAAGCATTAATATGTTTGTTTTATGTGAGCATATTATATGTTTGGAAGCATTTTGAGTCCAAAAATAGTTTATGCTTGGAAGAATTCCCCAAAGAAGATTGTGTTCATTCCCTCATATAATTTTCACTTCCACGAAATTTTTGAGTTCTTCGCATCTTTTTCTGTAATACAAATATGCTGTTTTTTTTTTCAAATGTCTATTCTCTTGGTTCCGAATGTCTTTTCTCTTTATGCCGAATACTCATTCTACTATTCAAATTAAATAATATTTAGACTTAAGCATACCAAATTTTTGGCCTTATTATGAAACAGTTTTCCGAAACAACATACAAGCGGTTTCATAGAAATTGCTCTCATTTCATTCTCTCGCTGTGTTATGTTGATATCTTTTTATTCAACCCTCCCGGTTTCCATCTCTATTTCTTTCTCTATACTAACTCTCTCTCTCTGTCGCTCTCTGAATAAAGTATCACAACATATATATGTTTACTCGAAATTTGTAAATTTATATATGTTTACATTCACACATATTATTTTTATGAAACATTCATGCCCCAAACATAATATATTCTAACATATTAACATATGTGTCCCAAACATTTTGTGTTAGTTTAGGAACATTGCATGTTTGCACTTAAATATATTGTGTTTAAAAATTATGCCCGAAACACATTTTGTTTATATCGGAACATATGAAAAACATATTTTTCTAACAGTGCAGGCATTCCCTAACAGGTTGGCTGAAAAGTCCCCGGTATAACAAAGAAAAACACATTTTTTTTTGTCAAAATTCGTTTTTATTATTCAACATAGTTCCCTTCAAGAGCGATACAACGATTATAACGACCTTCCAATATTTTGATACCATTTTGGTAGTACTCCTTAGGTTTTGCCTCAAAATAGGCCTCAGTTTCGGCGATCACCTCTTCCTTGCAGCCAAATTTTTTCCCTGCGAGCATCCTTTTGAAGTCTAAAAACAAGAAAAAGTCGCTGGGGCCAGATCTGGTGAATACGGTGGGTGGGGCAGCAATTCGAAGCCCAATTCATGAATGTGGTGGAAGCCCAATTCATGAAAGTGGTGGAACAACACTATTTTCTTCTTCATATGGGGCCGTTTTGCCGCGATTTCGACCTTCAAACGCTCCAATAACGCCATATAATAGTCACTGTTTATGGTTTTTCCCTTCTCAAGATAATCGATAAAAATTATTCCATGCGCATCCCAAAAAAAACATTTGCCAGCGGACTTTTGAGTCTTTCCACGCTTCGGAGTCGGTTCACCGGTCGCTGTCCACTCAGCCGACTGTCGATTGGACTCAGGAGTGTAGTGATGAAGCCATGTTTCATCCATTGTCACATATCGACGGAAAAACTCGGGTGTATTATGAGTTAACACCGCTCAGAATCATCAACACGTTGTTGTTTTTGGTCAAATGTGAGCTCGCGCGGCACCCATTTTGCACAGAGCTTCCGCATATCCAAATATTGATTAATGATATGACCAACACGTTCCTTTGATATCTTTATGGCCTCTGCTATCTCAATCGATGTTTTCGTCGGTAACCTCTCCTCTTTCGGGCGTCCATTGCGTTCACCGTCCTCCGTGCTCATTTCACCACGCTTGAAAACACGAAATTTCTTTTTTTTCCATTTTTTCACAATAACAAAAGTTGATTCACAAAAAACGCTCTAATTTTGACACGAATCATTTGAAGTTTGGTACTATATAACAAGTAAGGAAAGTCTAAAGTCGGGCGGGGCCGACTATATTATACCCTGTACCACTTTGTAGATCTAAATTTTCGATACCATATCACATCCGTCAAATGTGTTGGGTGCTACATATATAAAGGTTTGTCCCAAATACATACATTTAAATATCACTCGATCTGGACAGAATTTGATAGACTTTTACAAAATCTATAGACTCAAAATTTAAGTTGGCTAATGCACTAGGGTGGAAAACAATGTTAGTAAAAAAATATGGGAAAATATTTAAATCTGAAGCAATTTTAAGGAAACTTCGCAAAAGTTTAT
Source organism: Haematobia irritans (assembly GCF_050003625.1). NCBI lineage: Eukaryota > Metazoa > Arthropoda > Insecta > Diptera > Muscidae > Haematobia > Haematobia irritans. The sequence continues at coordinate 235,144,573 of NC_134398.1, read as the reverse complement.
TTATGATTTATCGCTCGATATATATGTATTAGAAGTATAGGAAAATTAGAGTCATTTTTACAACTTTTCGACTAAGCAGTGGCGATTTAACAAGGAAAATGTTGGTATTTTGACCATTTTTGTCGAAATCAGAAAAACATATATGGGAGCTATATCTAAATCTGAACCGATGTCAACCAAATTTGGCACGTATAGCTACAATGCTAATTCTACTCCCTGTGCAACATTTCAACTAAATCGGAGCAAAAAATTGGCCTCTGTGGCCAATGGAGTGTAAATCGGGCGAAAGCTATATATGGGAGATATATCTAAATCTGAACCGATTTCAACCAAATTTGGCACGCATAGTTACAATGCTAATTCTACTCCCTATGCAAAATTTCAACTAAATCGGAGCAAAAAATTGGCCTCTGTGGCCAATGGAGTGTAAATCGGGCGAAAGCTATATATGGGAGCTATATCTAAATCTGAACCGATTTGGCTGATATTTTGCAAGTTTTTCGAGACTCATAAAATATTCGGATGTACGGAATTTGAGGAAGATGGGTTGATATACACGCCAATTATGACCAGATCGGTGAAAAATATATATGGCAGCTATATCTAAATCTGAACCGATTTTTTCCAAAATCAATAGGGATCGTCTTTGAGCCGAAACAGGACCCTATACCAAATTTTAGAACAATCGGACTAAAACTGCGAGCTGTACTTTGCACACAAAAATACATCAACAGACAGACAGACGGACATCGCTAAATCGACTCAGAATTTAATTCTAAGCCGATCCGTATACTAAAAGGTTGGTCTATGATTACTCCTTCTTGGCGTTACATACAAATGCACAAACTTATTATACCCTGTACCACAGTAGTGGTGAAGGGTATAAAAATAATATGCATTTTATACTAGCGACCTGTTATTTCTAATCTTTATACCCTTCACCACTACTGTGGTACAGGGTATAATAAGTTTGTGCATTTGTATGTAACGCCAAGAAGGAAAAGTCTGAGACCCATCGTTTAGTATACCGATCGTCTTAGAATTAAATTCTGAGACGATTTAGCGATGTCCGTCTGTCTGTCTGTCTGTCTGTCTGTCCGTCTGTCTGTCTGTTGATGTATTTTTGTGTGCAAAGTACAGCTCGCAGTTTTAGTCCGATTGTCCTAAAATTTGGTATAGGGTGCTGTTTCGGCTCAAAGACGATCCCTATTGATTTTGGAAAAAATCGGTTCAGATTTAGATATAGCTGCCATATATATTTTTCACCGATCTGGTCACAATTGGCGTGTATATCAACCGATCTTCCTCAAATTCCGTACATCCGAATATTTTATGAGTCTCGAAAAACTTGCAAAATATCAGCCAAATCGGTTCAGATTTAGATATAGCTCCCATATATAGCTTTCACCCGATTTACACTCATTTGCCCACAGAGGCCAATTTTTTGCTCCGATTTAGTTGAAATTTTGCACAGGGAGTAGAATTAGCATTGTAGCTATGCGTGCCAAATTTGGTTGAAATCGGTTCAGATTTAGATATAGCTCCCATATATAGCTTTCGCCCGATTTACACTCATATGACCACAGAGGCCAATTTTTTGCTCCGATTTAGTTGAAATTTTGCATAGGGATTAGAATTAGCATTGTAGCTATGCGTGCTAAATTTGGTTGAAATCGGTTCAGATTTAGATATAGCACCCATATATAGCTTTCGCCCGATTTACACTCATATGACCATAGAGGCCAATTTTTAACCCCGATTTAGTTGAAATTTTGCACAAGGGGTTGAATTAGCATTGTTGCTATGCGTGCCAAATTTGGTTGAAATCGGTTAAGATTTAGATATATCTCCCATATATAGCTTTCGAACGATTTACACTCATATGACAACAGAGGCCAATTTGTAACTCCGATTTAGTTGAAATTTTGCACAGGGAGTAGAATTAGCATTGTTGCTATGCGTGCCGCATTTGGTTGAAATCGGTTCAGATTTAGATATAGCTCCCATATATATGTTTTTCTAATTTCGACAAAAATGGTCAAAATACCAAAATTTTCCTTGTAAAATCGCGCATGCTTAGTCGAAAAGTTGTAAAAATTACTCTATTTTTCCTTAACTTCTAATGCATATATATCGAGCGATAAATCATAAATAAACTTTTGCGAAGTTTTCTTAAAATTGCTCCAGATTTAAATGTTTCCCATATTTTTTTACTAACATTGTGTTCCACCCTAGTGCATTAGCCGACTTAAATTTTGAGTCTATAGATTTTGTAGAAGTCTATCAAATTCTGTCCAGATCGAGTGATATTTAAATGTATGTATTTGGGACAAACCTTTATATATAGCCCCAACACATTTGACGGATGTGATATGGTATCGAAAATTTAGATCTACAAAGTGGTGCAGGGTATAATATAGTCGGCCCCGCCCGACTTTAGACTTTCCTTACTGGTTTTGTTTAAATTAGTGTAAATTCAGAAAATGAAATTAGTTTACAAAATTACAAGCATCTCAATTAACCATATCATTATACTCAATTATGTAAGAAAAATGCATTAAGTCATGTTGCACACACGAATGATCCTCGCTAGTTTATATACCATAGCCGTTTACGTTTAATATTTTTCAAAGTGTATCGAAGAATAAATTTGTACGAAGCATCGCATCAATATTAAAATGTTTACGCAACGTTGTTCGGCATTCTTTATTTTGTGTTATTGCTGTTGTTATTGTTGTTATTATTTAAGTGATGTTAATGCTGCTGCTGGTGGTACTGCCGACCCACCGACCGACTGCTTGACTAACTGACTGAGGAGGAGAGACAGGTGGCAAGGAAATCACTGGAGTCATTTTTCATTGTGTTCTTAAATATATGGGGCGTTTTAGCGAAATGTTATTATTAAATTTTTGTGCTTCTCCTCCCCTTCGGTTTCTAGCTCTCCCGATAGCATTTGTTCTGGCTGTTGTATTGTCGCCGTTGTTGTTGCTGCTGCTTCTGCTGGTACTTTGCCATGACGCTTCACTCGCACACAGGTGCTACCATGTTCGCACTCATACCCTCTTGTATCATTAACGACCATGAAAAATGATTTTATTTATGGTAGTCCTGCCACACACACACACATGCAGAAAGAATGTACAAACACATACATCGAAACGTTTAAACACAGTTTGATACACCTCGTCCTGTTTGGGTAGTTTTTGCTGTGCGTTTGATGTGTGTGTGTGTGTGAGTGTGTGGCTTTGTGAGACAGATGAAGGTGAAAGCTTGATGCTGGCCTCAGATACGTTTTTGTTGTTACAGTCATTACTTTCGAAATGCAAAATAGGTTTTAACAGGAAAAAATTTAATTATTTTTATTAAATATTCGCTCGGTTGGCCAACTAAGTAATGGGAGAGGGACCACTAAGTGCTCTTTCACAAAATTTTAAATTGTCAGAAAAAAGCATGCCACCATTCCCTTGTTCAAAACAAATTGTGCTCGCTTAACTCGCAGCACTTTGATCAATTCGAAGGTGGTGCTTGATGCTGGTTGGGGTATTTTACATAAATCAATCTGCATATTTCAATCTACACCGTAGAGGAAATGGCAAAATAATTTGGAATTCATTTTTTTTTTAGCTATGAATCACATCGAATTGGTGTAGTGGTCTTCACTTCTACTCATTTTTCTAGTATATCGGAAACATGGTTTCATCTTTTTTCCTATATGGTGGGTAGGTATGTTGAAATACAGGTGTTACATAAAAAGTTGAGGGAAAAGTACATTAACGGACAAAGTTCAAAAAATGTCGTAAATTGATTGTGCTCCGAATTTATAAATGAGAGTTGTTTACATCGAGATAATATTTTTTGTGATTGCGATTTCGTTCATGCCAATGTGATATTTGAGATGAGCACGAGTTAGTTAGTATCGGATTTTTGTTATGATTGCATGGAAACGCGGTGAATAAATTTTATTGGTGTTTGTGTTCGAGTCAGTGTGCAAAGTAGGAACAGCAGGCAATGTCCTAAGCTCCGCAGGATAAAATCCATTGTATAATTTAAAATACTGACTCTTAAGTTGTTTTAGGTATTAAAGTACATAAGTAAGTTTTAAATTTGGAAATTAATAATAGTTTTTATGTAGTATTTTAAATCTGCTCGTCAATTTAAATTATTATTTAAACACTATCATGCATAAAAGTGAAATTAAATTAATTGTATCATTTGTTTATGCCAAAATGGTTTGGAATTCCAGAGAAAACTGGAAAATTTGTTATAATCAAATCTTTATTTTAGCATCATTAAAATGGCAATATGAGCCCAATATATTGCATAAAATACTAAACAACACTAAATTTAATACTCTACCTTGGTTTTATTTTCCAATAGGTACCACTGTTCCTAATGGCATTGCTTTTGAATTTTTAATGCAAGGAAATGCTAATCGATATTTTTTGTTCTCTTTCATTTCAGATTCCATATGGAAATTACTCCATAGAGACAGTTCAGTCAGAGTATGTAAATTATACTTTGGGCAGTCTTAGATACGGATACAGATCGTCAACTGTGTCGTACCGTACCTGAAGCACAGCATCACAAGTGATCGTCAAAGGTATACTTGCCTGGTACCGACTTACAAAACAAAGCCAAGCAAGACAGATACATTTCGGCATTGTTTCACAATCAGACAGTGTGTTTCTTCACAGCAGCTTTTTAGTGAACGAATGTTTCGTAATGGTGCTTCTGGCTATCTGAACACTCAAGTGACCTACTAAATACCATCCTAGTCCAAGGAAACACAACTGTAAACTTGGTGGTTCTCACGTCAAACGGTGCTACATTAGAAAATCAATTCGCTGTTAACGACAAAGTTCTAATTCAGCTGCAGAGATGTTGAACTCCGGAACATATGTATCCACAGGCCCCGTGGAAGTGTCTCAAGCTTTGCAAGATGGAGAAAAATTCATCAAGTGGGATGATGTAAGTAAATCAAACAAAAATCTAATGAATTATTTATCGTAACCTAGAAAATGGGAGCAAAAAGCGAATCCATAAATGAAAAATATATTTTTGTTTTGCATATGGAAATGCGGTTTATTGGAGGTAAATTGCAAATATTTTTTCGACCGCAGTTATTTAGGCTTTAATACTCATTTTTTGGGTGATCCAGTCCTCGTACGCCTCGACTTTAGTATAGACTGAAGGAAAAAGAGTGCTAGCACAGGGAACATAACCCCAAGATACCAATCCAACCAATTCATAACCTTCGTTAGTCTTCATGACCAATGGGCCACCGGAATCACCATTGCAAGCACCATCAGTAGTTCCAGCAGTGTAAGAGCAAACGTTGACAACATCCAAAGGGGCATCAGAGGGCAAAGCAGGTTTGCATTCACTGTAGCCAATGATGTCGACATCCAAGGTTTGTAGGGTGTTGGGCAAAGCTCCGGAATTGTCACGGCCCCAGCCGAAGAGTTTTCCACGGCCAGTTTGTTCATATTTGCCAGAGGGCAAATTGATCTTGGCAACTGTAGAAGAGCCATCACGGGACGATGCATTCAAATTGAAAGCTTCTTCGACATAGATGAGAGCAATATCATGAGGACCTACACCACCACCATATTTTTCATGAACGAAATGAACTTCCCTGCCAGGGACTTTGCGGATTTGGACATCAGATTCATCGGAGCGTTCATGTAAACCGGCAACAATGTCGAATTCCTCATTGCCCGTGCAATGAGCAGCAGTAATGACCCAGTGTTCGTCGATAATGGAACCACCACAGAAGTGCGAGGTGGTCTTCAATGACACAATGAAGGGAGCTTCGCCTTTTTGGGCAGGATGACCGTTAATGATGCGGCCCTCGGGAAAGGCAGGATGAACAACAGCATCCAGATTGGCTCCGCTAGCCGAGGCAATGAGCAAAGCGGCAACTGTGGTGTACAACATCATTTTGTTTCAATAGAAATTTTAGCTATGATCAGTCCAAATTAACGACTGTCTTTTTATACCATTTCAAATGGCTAAATTTCACTTTTGTGGCCAACTCTCTATTGCTCAATTCGCCAGACGTGATTGATATACAGCAAAAAAAAATCTATTCCAAATTACGAGGATCAACAACCGCTTGAGGAGGAAATACCATCGAATGGTTTCTTCCGGAACTTCAAATCGGAACGCAAGTAGATTTACCTGCGGCAACGCAATTGTCATTCCTACAACCATTAATAAATCAGAATGACAAAGGCGATTAAAGCACACCTAGGTATGATAAAGGGAAACAACGGAGATAACAAAAAACAAAATTTATATTGTTATCACTGTGGAATTATCGCAATTGGTTATTCTTAATTTGTCTTTCGTATCACAGTCTTCATATGGCTGTGCGCTTTACTAAATTAGTGAGTTTTGTATTCACTTCTAAAGAAGTTCCGCAATGGAGGGGAAAACTCTACAGGCTTACTATATAAAAGCTTGGGAGTCGCTTTGTAGTTTGTTTGGGCGAACTAGAAACTGCGAGCGAAAGAATAATTGTCACCATGTTTTGAATAGGTTGTCAGGATACAAAAGTCGAAAATTTACTTTGAATTAAATGAGCTCTTTCCATGTTGATAATCCATGAAAAAATCCAAAGTTCCGACCTTAAAAGTCGACTTTACAATAATCGCAAACGTCGAAATTTTAAAATTGAAAGAAAAAAATCGAAAAGTGACTTTTTTGTTCTCATTAAAATCACAAATAGTAAATTAATTTAAAAGGGAAATTTTCATAATCGATACTTTAGAAATGTTTCTTAGAAGTTTTCTGGTATATGCATAACTTCCCAGATTCGGCCGAACTACCAAAGCTTACTTTGAGGTTTGTTTCTCTTCTCAGTAATTCTGAAGACATTTCTGTGTGTTTCGGGGCGTCTATAAGGGATTTCACACAGAATGGTGTACGACTCTAGGCTTCCACCATAACTAGGAAGACCTTTATCATTGTTCTAAGCAATGAATAGGGCAACACACCCAGTGAAGGAATACGATCATCTCAAACATATTTCAAGAGCAAACTGTTATTTTTGGATGGAGAACATGTAGCTGAATTAGAATACATATTTGGCATTAAAAATAAATTATAGTGTGCTCATAAAACATATCCAAATGTTTGGAAAATATTCATTATCTAAACTATCTTCTCGGAAATTTGATATTGCGATAAAATATTGTCAATTTTTCATATAAAGAAATTAATTTTTCCTTCCATTGTGAAGAAAGTTGAAAAAGAAACTATGTTGACCAATCTATAGATAAAAGCGATTTATTATATCCAACTGATAGTTATCAATAACTCTATTCAATCATAGTTATTTAGGCCTTAGTACTCATTTTCTCGGCGATCCAGTCCTCGTAGGCGGAGACTTTAGTATAGATTGAAGGTAAAACAGTGCTAGCACAGGGAACGTATCCCCAAGATACCAATCCAACCAATTCATAACCTTCCGTGGTCTTCATGACCAATGGGCCACCGGAATCACCATTGCAAGCACCATCAGTAGTTCCAGCAGTGTAAGAGCAAACGTTGACAACATCCAATGGGGCATCAGAGGGCAAAGCAGGCTTGCATTCATTGTAGCCAATGATGTCGACATCCAAGGTTTGTAGGGTGTTGGGCAAAGCTCCGGAATTGTCACGGCCCCAGCCGAAGAGTTTTCCACGGCCAGTTTGTTCATATTTGCCAGAGGGCAAATTGATCTTGGCAACTGGGGAAGAGCCATCACGGGACAAGGCATTCAAATCGAAAGCTTCTTCGACATAGATGAGAGCAATGTCATGAGGACCTACACCACCACTATATTTTTCATGAACGAAGTGAGCTTCCCTGCCGTGGACTTTGCGGACTTGAACATCAGATTCATCGGAGCGTTCATGCAAACCGGCAACAATGTCGAATTTGGCATTGCCCATGCAATGAGCAGCAGTAATGACCCAGTGTTCGTCGATTATGGAACCACCACAGAAGTGCGAGGAGGTCTTCAAGGACACAATGAAGGGAGCTTCGCCTTTTTGGGCAGGATGGCCGTTAATGATGCGACCCTCGGGAAAAGCAGGACGAACAACAGCATTTAAATTAGCTGAGCTAACCGAGGCAATAATCAAAGCGGCAACTGCAACGAACAACTTCATTTTGATTGAATTGTAATTTTAACTATGACTTAACTGCACACAATACTTGCTTTTTATACCATTCCCAGAAGTGAAATTTCACTTTTACAGCCAATAGTAAAACAGCAAAAATCCGTGCACTTTGTTTACTTAGATCAAAAGGTGCTCGAGTGCAATAACAGAAGAATCAATTGATTTCATTCGGAACTTCCAATCAGACAGAAGACTTTCAGTTGCAAATCCCACTCGCGTCCATAGATTAGAGAAACAAAAGTTTTTTATTACAGTTTAACCACTTTACATGACACAAATAATTCCAACAGTGATAACATAAAAATTTCACGTTGTTATCAAATTGAAGGTGTTGGAAAGCGTAGAATCAGTTTGTTCATTATGAGCATTAGTTTGTATAGAGCTATGCGCATATATTTCATTTCTTTTCAATAAACAAAAATGTTAAAATTTGTTTAGTAAAGATTGAAAGTTACCAAAAGTAGGCTTTGACATTTCGACTTTTAACGAAGATTAAACAAAATTAGGATATTCCGTAATGTTAAGTTTGGGTATATAACTTTACCTAACCTGTTATTTTAGTCTCACTCAGAATCCAGTCCATTGTGATTGAGGGTTTTACGGGAATGGGTTGCTGGCAATGTTCGCTAACGCTAAACAACAATTCATGGGAAATTTTCTTTACAATATTTTATATTAAATATTAGTATCAATACTACAAAAAATAATTTGTTTAGATATTTGTAAGTGGTGAGGAATATATAAAATAATTTAATTGTTTTTGGTATTTTGGACGAAGCCGTGACGGACTAAAAGAAAACAGAGTACTCGTTTATCTAGGACATGTCCAAAAATGTGCAACGCTGCCATCAGCTGGCTGAAAACAGATGAAATCTTACATTTTTAATGTATGAAGTACTAATATAGAAATAAACGTTTACTGCTGTGATTATTTTGGACATTTTACCACTTTAAATTTCATGATATTCGACCAATTAATCGCAATAAAACGTCACTTTATTAAAATACAATTTGGCAACACCGACACGATTTGCATTGATTAAATGTTCTGGATAGAATACCAGTGCAACGATACTCTGGATAGCTCATACAAATTTTGCATCGAATACTAAAGGAAAACGGGCCCATTATTTTGAGTAAAAGTTTTCCATTACTTTCGCTATTGTATTCTACATAGTAATAGTCGCCTTGTCCGACATACGAGGGCGGTTCGGAAACTTCTTAGCCTATCAATGAAAGAGAATATTTAGTTTATCAAACATATTTTTATTTTTCAATATAATCTCTTGAAACTTCAATACACTTAGTCCAACGCATTTCTAGCAATTCTATCCCTTGATTAAAATAGTTTTCCTCAAGGTCTTCAAAATAGTGGTTTACAGCTGTAATTCCATCTTCATTTGAGGAAAAACGCTTGCCAGAAAGGAATGTTTTTAGATTTGGGAACAAGTAAAAGTCACTGGGAGCTAAATCAGGAGAATAAGGTGGGTGGTCAAGCAACTCGTATTTTAGTTCGTTGATTTTAGCCATTGTTAAAACACTCTTGTGCGCTGGTGCGTTGTCTTGATGAAAAATTATTTTTTTGTGTTGTAAGCCAGAACGTTTTTCTTGAATTTGTACATTTAATTGATCCAAAAGGTTGCAATAGTACTCTGAATTTATTGTTTTACCCTTTTGCAGATAGTCCATCAATAAAATACCTTTGAAGTCCCAAAAACCCGTTGCCATAACCTCCAGCCGATTGAATTATTTTTGCCTTCTTCGGGGCACTTCCTCCAGCTTCAGTCCATTATTTGGATTGTTCTTTTGTCTCTGGAGAATAGTGGTGGATCCATGTCTCATCAACATTTATGAAACGACGATTAAAATCCATTTTATTTCGCTTAAAACGATCCAAACCAGCTTGAGAAATGTTCATTCTTATGCGTTTTTGATCGACTGTTAACAAATGCGGAACCCATCTTGCAGAAAGCTTTTTCATCGGTAGTTCTTCATGCAAAATTAAATGGACTTGATCATTTGAGATGCCCATGAAATTAGCAATTTCACGCACTTTTATTCGTCATTTAATACCATATCTTGCACTTTGGCTACAATTTCTGTTGTTGTTGCTGTTTTTGGACATCCACTACGTGGTTCATCTTCAATGTTTGTACGACCACGTTTAAATTCAGCAACCCAATTTTTTACTGTTTCTTATGAAGGAGCACTTTCACCTTACACATTCACCTTATCATTATGAATTTCTTGTCCCGACAAACCTTTTTTATGTACATATTTAATTTAATTTTTCCATTGTAAAAAAATTGCGGATGCGTCTTTTTTGAACACCTGTTTCTATATGAAGGAGTTGCCAGATCGAAACAAAATTTAACATGTGTTCATAACAGAGATGGAAGTTTCCAAAACACTTAACTTTTTTCTGTTTATACCGCACATTTTGTGCTAGGCTAAGAAGTTTCCGAACTGCCCTCGTACATAGTCGTAGCCCTTCAGTTCGACGAACGGGTCTCAAACTGATTGTTTCAATTATCCTTCAATATGGGGTCTACCCATTTTATTGATAAAACAACCGGTAAATCAACAAGAGTAAATTGACTCCCACATAGATACCTACAAACCAATCCATTTACCGGTTGCTCTCAACTCATCAATTAACCAGTTCAGACATGCTAGAGAGACAGTTCTTCCCAACTAGCCAATACTCGATTGTCTAGTTATATTGCTTTAGAAGTAGTGCCTTGGAAGTTAATTTGAATGGAGAAATTTAAAAACTAAAAAAAACTAATTTTCCACCAATAGGCTCCAATGACGGTATAAAATTCAATGCGATGACGGCTATTTTAAATTAATTTAAATTAATTTTTTAAAGATGATTGTGTAGTCCTATGGAGATTTGCCCAACCATTGTAATTTTTTTTTTATGAATTGGAAAATATTTTGTTTTTTTCGGTCTGATTTTGTGGACTGATTGATGTACATACCACCTTAGAACCGTAGCTGTGGGTAATTTCTAATTTAACAAAATGTCTAAAATGTATGTCATACCAAAGGAAGTTTTCTATACCAGGAAAGGAAAAAGTCTGGGAAAAAACTATAATTGTGATGGTGAAATTCTCTCTTATCAATGAGTGCTGTCCCATTCTATATGTAGCCCAAAGGAACTTTTTTTTATAGCCGAGTCCGAACGGCGTTTGACATTGCGGTGACACCACTGAGATAACGTGAGAAACACTCAAAAATGCCAACAGCATTACTGAGGGGGGATAATCCTCCGCTGAAAAACTTTCTGGTGCTCGGTCGGTTTCACAAAAATTCATCCATTTTAAAGGACGACTTCAATAATGTCGAAGATTTATTTATGACAAATTGTCTTTAGTCAACAGAATTTTCTTGTATCTACACATACACATTTTAAAGACTGATTGTCTAACGCAAGTTACAACATTTTTTCAATATTCGAATTTTTTGTTAATTTTTCTACCATTAGTTTAATTTAGAGAAGATGCTATTTTTATGTTTCAATGTGTCGAGATAGTTTTATAACGTTTTAGGAAAAATTGTTCGTGTGTCCGGTAGTTTACATGCTAACGCATCTAAAGTGGACCCGCAATAACTATAAAAAATTTCGTCAAAAATGTATTTTATTGCAGATTATGATTTATTTTGATAATTACATTATTTCAACTCATGGGCCGCCATTGTATCAATAACCCATTGTTTGTAATGGGATACGTTGGTGTAAATCGATGGGTACTCAGTGCTGGAACAGGGTTTATATCCCCAAGATACCAAACCGACCAGTTCATAACCATCCTTGGTGTTCATAACCAAGGGACCACCAGAATCGCCATTGCAAGCCCCGTCTGATGTACCAGCTGTGTAAGAGCAAATGTTTCCTTTCTCTAGGGGTGAAGTAAGGGGGACAAGCGTTTTGCATTTAGCATAATCGATAACATCAACGTCCAACGTTTGCAAGGTACTTGACAAGTATCCAGAATTATCACGGCCCCAACCAAAGATTTTTCCGCGGCCAACTTGTTCGTATTTTCCAGAGGGCAAATTAATTGGAGCAACGGGAGCAGATCCATCGCGGGACAAAGCATTCAAATCGAAAGGTTCCTCGATATAGATAAGTCCAATGTCATAGGGGAAATCGTCAAGGTCGTACTTTTCATGGCGGAATTGTTGCTTGGAATTAACTTGGCGTACTTGAACATCAGACTCATCGGCGCGTTCATATAAACCGGCAACGACTTCAAATCTTCCATAGATCAAACAGTGGGCAGCCGTCAATACCCAATGTTTATCGATGATGGAGCCACCACAAAAATGTGATGGAGCCTTCAAGGAGACAATGAATGGAGCTTCTCCCTTGACGGCAGGATGACCATTAATTATGCGTCCATCAGGGAAACCAGGACGAAGAAAGGCATCCAAGCTTGCAGCACTAACACAAGCGAAAACCAAAGTCGTTAAAGTTACGAACAACTTCATATCGGTGGGGTATTTCTTTGGACTAGAACAGCACAAACGCTCCTATTGTCTTTATACCCATTCGTTTAGCGAAAGTTCTCCATATTTATCATAAAAATAATAACGCCGATTGTTATCGTAAGCCCATAGTAAAGGGAAACAAATGCTCTTCACTTGCAAATAAATCCCCATTGAGTGAGTACATCCAACGATTCTACCCCATACCGCTCTCAAAACTACTTATCATGGATCGAAAGATCTATGACTTTTAAGGGTATTAAATCCAAGCTCTGTCGTCTCTATCGTATATAGAATGCGGCAACAATATCAGGCGGTTAATAAAATGTATTACGAGGATTATTAGTGTTGCAATCTGCCAACTGGCAGCTCTATCGTAAAGCTTATACGTACTCAGAACGTTTTGACATACGAGCGCTATTTCTGTAGAAATTAAAAAAAAATTGAATTAAATTGTCGTTACAACTTTCGACGTGGATTAACTCAAGAACAGTGCATCGATGAACTCAATTCAATTTTTGACGATAGAGCTCCGTAAAGGACCAGTGGTTATTGATAGTATGGTGAATTCGACCGAGGTCGTAATTCATTCCAAGACGAATTTCGTGAAGGTTGCTCAAACTCAGTTGTTGTTCCGGAAATCATTAATGCTGTGCGCCAACTGATATTGCAAGATCGTCATGTGACCTATCGTGAGATTGAGACCACCTTAGGCATTAGTGCGACCAGCATACATTTAATATTGCATAAACATTTGACCATCAAAACATTTGTTCGCGTTGGATCCTGAATCCGTTGGTCGAATGAAACACGCCTATGACATTGTGACAGGTGATGAATTGTTGATTTACGCGTACGAGCCCAAAAGTAAACAGAAGTCGATGCTGAAGAAGGCGCTCAGAATGCATGTTTTGGAGATACCTCCATCAGAGTGGTAAAAGTTTTTCGACAAATGGTTAAAACGTATGCAAAAGTGTATGGATCTTAATGGGGAATTTAAAAACTATAAAGCGATTTTTGATGATTAAGGCAATACGAGGGGTATGCTATAATACAACACTATTAAATACTAGTAGGTATAGAAATAATGGTATAGTCAAGTAAAAAAGGTTTTTATTTTTTCGAAAAGTACAATAAATTTGTACTCCATACTAATTTGGTTTTTGGTGGGAAATGTCTCAGCAACCCATGTATGAGCTGACGCTAGTGTAGTAGCACATGATAATAAGCCAACTAATTCATAGCCTTCTGGAGTTCAATTGACCACCAGCGTAACCATTGCAAGCGCCATCAGTAGAGCCCGCATGGCAGGAGCAAATGTTTGCATCTTCTATAGGAGCAGACAGGGGAAGGACAGCTTCGAACTCGGGACGAAAGATAGACACCAAAGTGGCTGAAATGGATGGACTTCAAACTGAATTGTTGATTTCGCTGTGATCATCGTGTAGATCGTTGAAATATCCGATTACAGAAAACCGTTGTACGAGTGCGTTGTCCCCCACTACTGGACTCTATCGTTGAGCTGCAGTTGTTAGAAACCATTAAATTAAAATATTTAATGCATTTTATTGGACTACTAATGGAGATCCACAAATCCAGTAAACAAATTATAAATCAAACAATTTCCAAAAATAAGAAACGTGACATATTTTATTTGTGAGTTAGATTGCCAAAATAACAGTTGGGCTAATCAGTTCATCGTGTTCTGATTTATGGAAATGATATAATTTATAATTTGTTTATTGGGAATGAACGGATAGGTCTTTGGGGGGTCCCGGTGGTTGGCGGTGTGGAAAAAAGGCCGATAGATTATTCGCCCCGAATGAATTGCATCAATTATTTTGTTTCAATGATTTCTAAGCAGTGCTACCTAAAGATAGTGCTCAATTTTACGTTTCAAAATAAATGTTTGGCTATGTTGGATAGTATATAAAGCTGATCTACGTACTGGTCTTCTCATAGCGTAATCAACAATACAACCGAAATGAAGTTATTTGTAGCCTTTGCCGCTTTGGCTATTGCATGCGTGAGTGCAGCCAGTTTGGAGTCCATCCTTCGTCCCGGATTCCCTGAAGGACGCATTATTAATGGCCATCCCGCCGACAAAGGTGAAGCTCCCTTCATTGTTTCCCTGAAGACCACCTCCCATTTCTGTGGTGGTTCGATCATCGACCAACACTGGGTCATAACTGCTGCCCATTGTTTGGTCTATGCCAATTTCGAAGTCGTTGCCGGTTTGCATCAACGTTCTGATGAGTCTGAGGTCCAAATTCGTCAAGTGCGCGGTTCCAAATATCAATTTGCCCATGAGATGTATGGTGGTAGTGTTGGTCCCCATGATATCGGTCTTATCTACATTGAGGAAGCCTTCGATTTGAATGCTCTGGCTCGTGATGGATCCGCTCCAGTTGCCAAGATTAGCTTGCCCACCGGCAAATACACTACATTGGGAGATGGTAAACTCTTTGGATGGGGACGTGATAATTCCGGAGCATTGCCCAATACCCTTCAAACATTGGATGTTAACGTTATTGGCTATTCTGAGTGCAAAGCTGCCCTTCCCCTGTCCGCTCCCATACAAAATGTAAACATTTGCACCTACAATGTTGGCACCACTGACGGCGCATGCAATGGTGACTCTGGTGGTCCATTGACTGTCAGAACCCCAGAAGGCTATGAATTAGTTGGCTTAGTATCATGGGGATATACACCATGTGCTACTACCAGTTACCCATCAGTCTACACCAGCGTCAGCTCATACATGGACTGGATCGCTGAGACAATGACAGCCTACCAAATGTCTCTTTAAACTAAAAAATTCTAATGAATTTGAAATAAATTAAAAATGCAGATTATAAAAATTCCGTTTACTAGCTTTTTTTATTATTATTTTCATGGTGAGTAAAATAGCCTTCCTTTCGAAGATGTTTGGCTTCAAACCAAAGATATGTAAGCATTGAGTGGATACAAAAAAAAAACATTTCCTAGTACACAGATTGTCATGAGCAAGCAACATAAGTTTGATTCATAGTTTCGTATACTTCGTATCGAGAATACAAATCTCATATATACCATGTCCGTTTTTGTTTATAACCATACAAAAGGGACGGACGAAAAAGATTGTTTTTTATATGTTTGGGTGTAAAAATTATATTTTTGGAACTTAAATCTTTAACACGTTATTTTTGAGTGCAAGTATATAATTTTCATAAACCAGCATAACATGTTTGTGATATATATGTTAATATGTTAGAACATATTATATTTGGGACATACAATTTGTGTAAATATAATATGTTTGGATGCAAACATATATAGAAATTACTACACGCAAATAAGAAATATGATCACCTCCTAGAGCAAAATGTTATTTTTGGCGTGTAAACAACAAATTTCCGGCAAAGATTTTGTTTTTACGTCAAACAGAGAATTGTCCAACAATAACATTTTTCCTTCTCTGCGTGTATGTTCTCCTTAAAATTTTGCACATATGAGAATGTTTCACTTTAATAATTATTCTTTACTTTAGTTACATGAAATAAAAAATGGTATGCAAAGTTGTTATACACAAATGAAGCATAAAATTTTACTAAGAAATTAATTTCCCACAAAATAGTTCAAAAATTACTAAAATTTGTGTTTGTGGACATTGACTCAGTTTAACCGAGGGCACAGATTTCAAAGGTAATCATCATTGGACATTTAGCACAAAATATTGAAAAATGCTTTAAAATTTTCTGTCGAGTAAGAAATCATAAATTTAGTTCATTGTCATTTTGAAAATTTTAGTACATTTTAGAGTTACATTTTTGCCGTTGATCCCAAATTAAAAAAAAAAAAAAAACATTCCTGGGCTTACCGATAAGCAAACAATAAGAAACACAATCAAAACAAACAACATATGTTTTGCATACAAACCAAATGCAACTCTCCACTATATTCTCTCAACTGAAAGACCCGATAGACAAACAAC
Source organism: Haematobia irritans (assembly GCF_050003625.1). NCBI lineage: Eukaryota > Metazoa > Arthropoda > Insecta > Diptera > Muscidae > Haematobia > Haematobia irritans. The sequence continues at coordinate 235,127,938 of NC_134398.1, read as the reverse complement.
AAAAACACAATGTTGTATACGAAATATAATGTAAGGGGAATAAAGAACATAATTGTGATCTTCGCTACATCGGAACAACAAAACGAACACTGCAAGCAAGAATAGGGGAACATAGAAATGACATTGAGAAGAAAAAAGAGACAACAGCATTATCACAACATATGAGAAACACAGGACACTTGCCAGATTTTGAGAATGTGAGAATTCTTGACAGGGAAAATAACAGCAGAAAGAGATACCTATTGGAAAGCCTACGAATTCAACAGAAAGGCGAAACAACGATTAATTTAAAAGAAGATACGGACAATATAAACTGGAGCTACCGAGTTGCAATAAAATAAGCTGTGCTATTTAAAATTAAGTTGTGTCGTTAAATAAATTTATGTTACGTGTTTGAATGTTTATACCAATGGATTCAAAAACACTTGAATTTCTGTAAGTTGTTTTTTTTTTTAATATTTGTATTGTGAAAAATTGTTATTTAACTTTAAAAATCTTTGTTTAATCTCTTGAATAAGCCACCAAATAGTGGAGAAATGTCGGGAGAATATGATATAAAAGAGTTTTATTTCAAAACTAAGTCAGGCCTAAATAGCTAAAATTAAATAATAATAAAAAAAAACATTTTTCTAAATTTATATGAAAATATAATTTTCGATGAGAAAGAATAGTAAATCTCATAATATTTTTAAGTTTATTTAATAATAATAGGTAATAACCCACTAAAAAAAGCGATCAAAATAAATATATTTGCTTTAATGGCACAAAATGCAAAAATATTTCAAATTTTCTTGATGTGTGACAATTCTTTGTTAAATATTTCCTTGAATGTTAATGATATAAAAGCCATTTCATTTATCAATAATTCCAAAATCTGTGTTAGGAAAGAATAGGCTAAAAGCCGTATTATGTGGATTTCTTTTCAAGTGCACAATGTTCGAACAACAGATAAAACGATACTGCCCTATTCTATGGAAAACAGAGATAAATGTCTCATATGGCAAGTGTATATAAAGAACAAAGTTGGCCTGGGCTAGTCATTATGTAAACTATTAATAAATTGAGATGAAGTTGTTCGTAGCCTTCGCCGCTATAGTCATCGCCTGTGTTAGTGCAGCTAGTTTGGATGCCATCGTTCGTCCTGGTTACCCAAACGGACGCATTATTAATGGTCATCCCGCCGTGAAAGGTGAAGCTCCATTCATTGTTTCCTTGAAAACCAGCTCACATTTTTGTGGTGGCTCTATCATCGATAAACACTGGGTAATAACAGCTGCTCATTGCTTGACCTTCGCCAAGTTTGAAGTTATTGCCGGATTATATGATCGGGCCGATGAGTCCGATGTCCAAGTACGTCAGGTTAATTACAAGCAACTATTTCCCCATGAGAAATACCGCAACGATGACTTTCCCTATGACATTGGACTTATCTATATCGAGGAAGCTTTCGATTTGAATGCTTTGTCCCGTGATGGATCTGCTCCCGTTGCTCCAATTAAATTGCCCTCAGGAAAATATGAGCAAGTTGGTCGTGGAAAACTCTTTGGTTGGGGCCGCGATAATACAGGATACTTGTCAAGTACCTTACAAACTTTGGACGTTGATGTTATCGATTATGCTAAATGCAAAACGCTTGTCCCCATTACTTCACCTCTGGAAGAAGGAAACATTTGCTCTCATACAGCTGGTACTTCAGATGGGGCTTGCAATGGAGATTCAGGTGGTCCATTGGTTATGAACACCAAGGATGGTTATGAATTGGTGGGTTTGGTATCGTGGGGATACACTCCATGTTCGAGTACTGAATACCCATCGGTCTACACTAACGTCTCCCATTACAAGCAATGGGTTATTGATACAATGGCTACTAAGCACAGTTAATAAAGTAAAATAAAAATATATGCCAATACACGAATAATTAACTCTTACTTTGTGCTGTTTTGCGATAGTTGTGTACGGACGAAAAGAACTGTTTTTCATATGTTTGGGTGTAAAAATTATATGTTTGGAACTCAAATTTTTTAACACAATATTTTTAAGTGTAAGCATATAATGTTCATAAGCTAGCATAAGATGTTTGGGACATATATGTTAATATGTTAGAACATATTATGTTTGGGACATAAAATCTTTGTAAATATAATATGCTTAGATGCAAACATATATTAATTTAGAAATAGCCTATAAACATATATGTGTTTAGAAAGAGAGACCTAGAGAGTACACCGAAAGAATTTTCTTCGTAAAAAGAACGAAAAATTTCGTTAAAAGTACGAAATTTGTCATTGTTTTACAACCAAAGAAACTTTTCATTAAAAGTACGAAATATTTCGTACTTTTTACGAAGAAAAGTTCTTCCAAAATTTTCGTAGTTTGTAAGAAAAAAATTCGTACTTTTTATGAAGAATCTTCGTCCTTTTTATGAAAAATCTTCGTACTTATTATGAAACAATTTCGTTCTTTTTATGAAAATGTTTCGTACTTTTTATGAACAATATTCGTAGTTTTTATGAAAAATGTTCGTACTTTTTTCTGAAAAACGTTCGAACTTTTAGAAAAAAAATTTATAGTCGAAAGTGCATTTGGTTGTAGTTGCAAGTGTGAAAAATGACATCACTACTTTACATCTTAAGTTTTTGAATAATGTTTAGTTTTATTGCTTCACTTTTATTCATAGCGCGCTATCACCCAAATGAGAAGTAGCATAGACTTGCATAAAAAATAGAATAAAGGAATACACTCACGCACATTATAAAAGACAATTTAATGCCGCGAACGGAAATTTTACAACTTCAATGAAACTTCTTCGTTATTTCAAAGAAAATGTTTCGTACTTTTTATAAAGAAATTTTAACGCAGAATGTTTCGTAAAATATTCGTAAAAACTTCTTCATAAAATTCATGAAATATGAAGAAAGTTTCGTTAAAAGTACGAACTTTTTACGAAGAAAAGTTAATGTAGAATGTTTCGTAGAAGTTTCGTATATTCGTAAAATGTTCTTCATAAAATTTACGAAAATGAATGAAAATTTCGTTATTTTAATGAAGAATTCAGGAAGAATAGTTAATGAAGAATTCTTCGTAAAATTAACGAAGAGAATTCTTTCGGTGTATGCTGCAAGTAAAATAATGGAAGTAACCAATTGGCGCCTTAAAAATATATCCACACAAAGAAAATTTCATAAAATTTTTTTCTACCACTGTATGTCCTAAGGTGAAACATAATATGTTTGAACAATACACACAATATTTTGTTTGGACCAATCCTGAAAATATATATGCTTGAAGCAAAATGTGTTTGGGGTATATGTTACAGAAGCGATTTTTGATTTTTGAGGGTGTGATTCACAACTTATAGATTGAAGTAGCTAAAGATGTTATTGCTACCACACATACGCTCTCATTTTCTCATCGTAATAAATCAGTGGTGCTAAGTTGGTGGTTTCTCCAAATTTTCGGGGTTTATTCAAGCTTGGTGGGATTTCTAGGTGGGACATTAACTTGGTTGCTTTTAGGGGTATTGAATAAATTAATGAATTATTATTAATTTCAGGGAAAGTTAATTTTTTTTTTAATTTACGGAATATTTAATGCAACGGACACAATGCAAATGGTCATTATGAGGCCCAAAAAATCAAATAAGACTGATAAAACTGAAGTTGTCGTTCAATTTAAAAATATAGTCAATGACATTGATGAGACTATAAACTTCATATATAGACCTTATAAAGTGGAAGAATTGTCCACTAAATACTGAACAATTCCGACATTCAGTTAGGGAAAAAACTTGCGGGAAGTTTTTAAACATTCTCATTGAATCATACATTATTATCGCTCTCCCTTTTACTAATTACCCCTTTGTTAATTCATAACTAATAACACTGTAACGACTTGCAACACATTGCATATCCTTTTTTTTGTAGCATTTTGAAAATTGTTCATATTAAGACTGTTTTTAGTAGCAATATCCCTTAAATGAAAACCGACTTCCAAATTAATCTAGCAATTCAATAAAATTAATTTGTCCTTGCATGGTAACATCAACAACAAGACCGGTCTGAGGGAGATAACACAAAGACAGGCAAAAGAAAGCAGCTGATATTATCATTTTAGAATCTTGAATTACTAACTAATAAGCAAACAAAAATCTCATTGGAGACTTCAGGGGGGACACAACTAAAACTCTAGTTAAAATTTATATATATGAACGAACAAACTCGTAACAATGAGATTGAAAAATATTAATTTTAAAACAAATTTAAAACAAGTTTTACACATTTTTAAATGTACTTATTACCATTTAATTTAATATTCATTTAGATTTATTTCGATATAAGTTTTTTTCTTTTGTTTTATTTATTTAAATTAATTTTATACTTTGTCGCACTTCAAAAATCAACTGCTTACTTGCTCTTTCTCTTTTGAAGCCTTTCTTAAAGATTGATTACAGATAGAATAAAACAAAAACAAATATAAATTTTAAAACCTTGTTTGCATAAGAAACAGTGATGCCACACTTTTTGACAAACTTCTAACTTAGTCGATAAGTACTTTGTACTTAGTATGACAAGCTAACCAAAATTCGTAATAACCGCTCATTTGTAGTGGAATATAGGGAGTTTCTATTGCATCTCCCTAAAATATGCAACAAAACACACTGTGAATATATTTAATTATTCTAATAAATTCATTAAAATTAACAATTTTTTTTAACAACAAATGTTTATGAATAACAAATAATATTTGTATTAATTTTCGAATAGCATAATTGAAATTCCCAGGGTTTTTAATCAGACTCTAAGGTTTGCAAAATGTAGAAGATACAAAGATATAATGAATAAATCCATTTTTAAAGTTACCTCTAAATTGATCTATAATTCGATACAAATCATAAAACCATCGAGCAATCCAACCAGTTCATTGGATAATAAAAACATTTAGACTCGACTTTTGGGGAAAAAGTTCCAGTAGACGTTTTGTAGCCAAAACCACATAGTCTGGTCAGGTTATAATAAACTTCGCGTCTACCATAAATATTGGTTTTCAGCCCCATAAAAAAGTATACCGATCTGCGAGTAACTTCAATATGAAAGACTATGTACTTCAATAGAGAGAGGAATTTGATGCAGACATTTTTATGCCTATTCCGGCAGTGTGTACATTTATTTGACAAACAAAAAAATTCTAGGCCTAACAAACTACAATTTCTATTGTCCAGAAAGGGGGTACGTTATGGCAGACCTAAATAGCGCAATCATGATTTAATTATTCGTTTAATATCACACTTTCGGGTTTTTGTAGAATTCTGTTTTTTTTTTTTTTTGATTCATTATATTTTTCATAGCTGATCCCATACACGATAGCCTATAGTAATATAAAAAAACAAGTGAAGAGGGGAGTTATGGCGTTCATCGGATATATTTGCCAGAATATTTACGTTAGGTTAGATCTCTGAATTTTATAGCCAGGTTAAGTCATAAAAATTTTGAGACATACTTGCGATAAGTAAAACCGCATAGAGTTGTGGAAAATTTCGAAAAACTGAGAAAATTAAATAAAGCTAAAAATTTTTTTTGCAATAAAAATAAGTTCTATTTAGCATAATGTAATCGAACACCCTCAATTATTTAATACCTTGACTGCTTATTACCTATATTTCCTTTCCATTTCATTTGGTAATATTTTAAGCTCGAAATATATAAGACGGTGAAAAAATAAAACTAGAATATTTTTTTTACAAACAGTGACAATTTATTTAACAAATGGATTTCATTTCGTATTTAAAGAGAAATTTGGTAGGCAGTCATTTTATCAGAGATCCATTGCATGTATGAGTTGACACTGGTGTAGACTGATGGGTATCTGGTAGTAGCACATGGTGTGTATCCCCATGATACTAAGCCAACTAATTCATAGCCTTCTGGGGTTCTTACAGTCAATGGACCACCAGAGTCACCATTACAAGCGCCATCAGTAGTGCCAGCATTGTAGCTGCAAATGTTTACATCTGCTATAGGAGCAAGAAAGGGAAGGGCAGCTTTGCACTCCGAATAGCCAATAATGTTAACATCCAATGTTTGAAGGATATTTGGCAATGCCCCGGAATTATCACGTCCCCATCCAAAAAGCTTACCATCTCCCAGTGTATTGTATTTGCCTGTAGGCAAGCTAATCTTTGCAACTGGAGCGGATCCATCACGAGCCAGAGCATTCAAATCGAAGGCTTCCTCAATGTAGATAAGACCGATATCATGGGGACCAACACTACCACCATACATCTCATGGGCAAATTGATATTTGGAACCGCGCACTTGACGAATTTGGACATCGGATTGATCAGAACGTTGATGCAAACCAGCAACGACTTCGAAATTGGCATAGACCAAACAATGGGCAGCTATTAATACCCAGTGCTCGTCGATGATCGAACCACCACAGAAATGGGAAGAGCTCTTCAGAGACACAATGAAGGGAGCTTCACCTTTGGCTGCGGGATGGCCATTAATGATTCGACCTTCGGGGAATCCGGGACGAATGATGGATTCCAATCTGGCTGTACTAACACAAGCAATGGCCAAAGCGGCAAATGCGACAAATAACTTCATTGCGATTGAATTGTAGATTTCACTATGCGTAGACCAGTGCGTAGATCGCTTTTATATACAAATAGTAGGCCAAGTATGTTGCCACTTAACGCTATCTTTGCCCCGTGTATAAGTCATTGAAAGAAAATAACTAATGCAGTTTGTTTCGTGCTAATACTCTATCGTACTCGTTTACTGAGAAGTTCTAATCGGCAGCAAATATTACAAGTCCATACATTTACAGCGATCCAATTATATATCACAGCATTTTCATAAATCAGAAATACCATGAACCGATTAGCCCAAATAATATTTTGCCAGTAAGAAACCCACACAGTGGGAGAGAAATGTGTTTGTATAATGATTAAGACATATTCCACAATAGTAGGTTTTCTTTCGGCAGAGGAAAATGGAAATAATTCCATAATCTTGTCAAAGTTCACCTAACGCATTTGACAATGCTCCCAAAATATCTGATTATTAAAATTAATTCTCTAACTTCCCAAAGTAGACTCAACATATGTTTCGTTTTATTCGAATTGACTAACAAAAAATTGACTGGACTAATCAGGGTCAATCGTTTCTGATTTATGGAAATGATACGATTCATTTTCTTCTTCTCAATGGGTGGATATAATTTTTTGTTCCTGATAAGAAATTCTGGGAAATGGCAAGATAGCGTACTCGCGCGAAACTATGTTATTGCGATGATTTCTGACCAGTATTGTCTAAAGATAGTGTCCAAAAATCGAAATAGTCATCATTAGCGTGGCTGTGTATTTTTAGTGAGGAGGGTGCTAAAATTAAACTCTTTTCTCGTAAATGAAATTTTACAAACGAAGTTTTCTTTTATTCTTACGAATGTTTTTTTTTTACCAAAAAAAAAGTTCTTTGCGGGCAAGTGTGGAAACGCTTGACATAAATAAAGAGATATTTTGAATTAAATGAATTACTACTATAAAATATTTAAGTTCCACATATATACTTGTTTATTGACACGTTGGTAACCTTAGCGGCTTTACGGGGAAAGCTTTCATTCAATTTGCTTTCAAATATTTCAATGAATTCTATTGTACTAAAATAATTATGTCTGTTTAATGAAGATCACTTTTGCTTTATCATCCGCATTGCTAAGCAGCGACTATTTTGAATAAATCTGAATATTGTAACATTGAAGACTTGCTTCTTTCTTCTTCTTTTTCTTCCTTTTTTATACAGTTTTTAATATTCTAGGAGTTTACAACAAATATACTACACCACAGAGGACAGCTATTTTTTTTATTAACTGGCAGTTATAGTCTAAAAGAGATTTATGAAAGTGGCCGTTAATATAAATATTTAATGTTTCCTTCTGGAGAAAGATGCTGCATTCTTTTTACGAACTATCATAAACTTCGCCTTTGAAATAGGGACCTATTTTATTGAAATATTGAAGTAAATTGCTAGTGTTTTGAATAACATTTAACAGTTTCACTATAAAGTTTTCAAACTTTTTGCATTTGTAGTTGTCGAAAGTGACTGGGGACATAGTCGGATATAATATAAATAAATGCTTATACGATAACATAAATAATAACATTTCACACCATTGTCTTTAATCATATATTTTCGCGATCCAACTCCCCGTTACTACGCCAATGGTGGCTCTGAAGAATTGTTTATGAATTTTGCCCTGTTGGCTAGTATATAAAGGTGAACCCTGTAGTGACTCAATTAAAGTGAAATTAACGATTCAATCGCAATGAAGCTATTTGTTGCCTTTGCTGCATTGGCAGTTGCCTGTGTTAGTGCTGCCAGTTTGGATAATGCTCTTCGTCCTGGATTTCCAGAAGGACGTATCATTAATGGACATCCCGCTGCTAAAGGTGAAGCCCCCTTCATTGTATCCCTGCAACGTTTCTCCTCCCATTTCTGTGCTGGTTCCATTATTAATGAACACTGGATTTTAACTGCCGCCCATTGCATGATCCACTTCAGCTTCCAAGTTGTAGCTGGATTGCAAAACCGCCTTGATGAGTCGGAGGCCCAAATCCGAAACGTTTATGGTTACAACTATCAATTTCCCCATGAGTTGTATAACGACGAAATTGGCCCCCATGATATTGCTCTTGTCTATATCGCCGAACCCTTCGATTTGAATGCTTTGTCCCGTGATGGATCGGCTCCTGTTGCCAAGATTAACCTGCCCTCCGGTAAATATGAAACATTTGGAATGGGTAAGCTCTTCGGTTGGGGACAAGACAATTCCGGATATTCACCTACTATGTTGCAAACATTGGATGTCAACATTATTGGTTATTCTGAGTGCAAAGAGGCCCTTCCCAGCAACGCAAACGTGGCCGATGTAAACATTTGTACCTACACTGCCGGAACTACCGATGGCGCTTGCAATGGTGATTCTGGTGGTCCACTGGTCGTAAACACCAAAGACGGCTACGAACTGGTTGGTGTGGTATCATGGGGTTACACACCCTGCACCATTACGTGGTATCCTTCTGTCTATACTAGCGTCAACTCATACATGCAATGGATCGCGGATACAATGACCGCCTATGAAATTTCTCATTAAATAGAAATGGGAATTAACGTTGGAAGTACCACTAAATAAATATTTGTAGCGAAATCAGGTGTAGCCAAGCAACAACATTTTGAATCGCTACATCTATCTTATCTAAAAAAAGATAAGAATTGTTGCTCCTTTGGTGCTTCAAGGCAAACTAATTTTTCCAATAAAGTCTATTATTTTTTCAAAGCATATAACGAATTAGTTTGGTAGCAGGAATACATTTGCATATAGAAAATCAATTCTCGGTCAGTGAAATGATTGTATGGAAGTCTGTGGGAACAATACCAAAAGACAATGCTATTTCACCAAAGCCAATTTAACTTTATTTTAGTTCATGGAATTATTATATTTGGAGCGAGGTTTCTTGACTTTTATAATTTTTTTGCGTACGTTAGTTAAATGAACTAAAAAATGGGGAAAAATATACACAAATCAAGCATAAAGATTTACTAAATTCGCATTCCTCACCAAATAGTTCATTATTTCATTCAATTTGTACATTTTACTACAAATGCGCACATCTTGAACTTCGTGTGGTACTAAAGACATGCTACCAAATTTTCTTTAACTAGTAAAAAAAAAACAAAATAATTGTCTAATAAATTTTCTTGAATTTGTCGAGACATATTAACCTATTTTTGTGATATCGGCATGATGTCAGCGTTTGTAATACTGTTTAGTTAAAATTTTTTAAAAATAATCTTAGTTTTCTATTAACCCATATTTTTCTTCCTAGGGGGATCACTGTTTTTTCAGTGTATCTTGTATCATATTACATAAATATCATCAATTTTTAATGTTCCATTGATGTATGTTACATCTATCTTGTAAAAACTCTACTCGTACAAAGCCTCCCACACCCACACCCACGCAACCATTAATCTCAATACATATCGTTCTCTCTCTCTCTCTCTCTCTCTCTCTCTCTATCTCTCGTTTATATGTTAGTGATCTCTCAAAATGCCTATCAAAAACGATTGTAGCACATTGACATACCATTTCAAATACTTTGGCCACTCACATACACTCTTTCATTTCACATGTACACAGTGATCTACATAAAACCATTTTATTGTCACAATTTTTAGATACAGGTCCACTTTTGGCATATTTGCAAAATATTTTTTCAGCGGTGTTATTATTATTGCTGTCAAATTTTCCATTATAAAGCAAGAAAAAGAAAAACTCAGCTTCGTCTGCCTGAAAAATTTACACAATTTGCCAATCGGGCAGACCGAATCTGTTTTTTTAATATTGTATTGCCTAACTTAAGGATTCTCAAAAATCGAATTATAACCTATATGAAGTGATAACAAATACCATCTCATGTTTTGTCACAAAATAATTTATGGTCATTGGTACTCGATTCCCATAAGATAATCTTAACAGAAATGCAAACAAAATAAACACGCACCCAGATTGCTATCGCTGATACCAATAATTACATGAATATAAGTGGACAACTTCTATAGTTGGTCATGGTTAGATTAATGGAGTGTGTACTTGATCGAAGCATATACCTCGCCTCGAATAATAAAACAGCAATAAAAAAATAAGTAACAATATGAAAAAGTTTTTTGGAAAAGGACTTAGCGAACTCTCACACAATAATGAATGAAAAAAAAATATTTTTATTAAATGTATACAATTCTCAGGAACATCCATTGTGGCTCAAAGATCGTATGCCAGTAAAGGCAATTCACTTCAGGTGTTATCTTAATTATGGAGACACTTGCGTATCACCCCGATTCTGAAAACACGTCTTGAATTCCCACGAACAATGTTACATTTACTATTATTTAGGTCAAAGACTAAATGCACCCAAGACAGCTGCTACAGTGAAAAATGAGTTTTTTTTGGGATGGTTTACACTTCGTCAATCGAACGTCCATATTTGAGTAGGTTGCATTGGATTTTAGAATCGAACAAAAAATTGTAATTTATTGGGAAAATAGGCAAAGCATTTTTTTATGATAAGGAAGAGAGAGTTCCCCCATTTCTTACGAGAAAGAGAACAACGCTTCTATAGATATCTTGATTTTGGCATTGGAAACTTTTATTGCAATAGAAATTTTACTCCATATCAAATTAAAAAGCAAGAGTTGATTTATTTCGGCTTAATTGAAATGGTTTGGGTCATATAGCTGATCGTCGAAGTTCTGTGTGAAATTCGGGAAAAGTAGAATCTCAAGACCACATGTTTGGCAACTGCCCAATACTATGCGAAATTCGCAATAGAAATGTTAACATAAGTTGTTTCTGACCATCTTTATATAAATTTCTGATATAAGCTCTTAATTATCGAAAAAATTTATTGAAGAGTACTTCTACATAAAAAAACTCGGTTTCCGGCAGACGGCTTTTACTGCTGTACACAGTTTTTTTTTTTGTTGGACTAAACATCATATTGTAAAACTGTATCTTTTAAAACGCAATTTGAAAATAAAGTATTGAAGTATCGAATTGAACAATGATTAACACTCACTGTATTCGCCGAGGTAGGTGTTGCCGAGGTTTTCAATGTAATACAAATATTTTTTTGTAAAGCTTATACTCTTGCGTGACTCTTTATAAAGGAAGACATACAGTATGTCAAGAAAGTCTTTTGACATTGCCAAATATTTCAAATTCTAGAAATAATTGAAATATTAAATATTTTATTAAATTTTTAATTCTGTGTACGTATGTATACTTTGCAAAATACATAATAAAATATTTTTTTTTAAATTTCATTATATTTAATTTTGGAACAAAACATAATTTTTATCCCATTGTCAAAACACTTTTTTGACAAACTGTAGATGCTGCTAACGGAAATATAGATCTATATTTAAATAATAAGGTTGACATACATTTAACCAATTTCTGCTTCATTACTCTGTTTTTGCTATTTATCCTTAGTCGGTCGTCAGAATCATTCTTCGAGAGATGACTGATGTAGGATTATTTTCAATTTCAAAGAATAAAATTATAGCTGATCTTCATTCCACCCAAAATTGTTCGATCAACGGTTTAGAGGTGTGAGATAGTCATTTATCTAGTGAAAGAAACATCCTTTTCTCATCAATTTGGTTTGAATCCTGAAAGTCAAACTACAAACTTTCAACTCTGAAATGACAATATTTAAGCTCGTCACGAAGGGATAGCCCAGTTTGTTCTCATTATGCAAATCACTGTACTTTATAGTGTTTTTAATTACAAAATGTCATTTTTTAATAATGCTCGAAGATCTAGTATAGTGCATGAATTAGAAATAACTCGACAGCGAAAGCTAAACAAATACTTTCATATTACATTTGCAAAATATATTTTTTTATTATTTATTTTCGTATGTACATTAAAAATGTCATTGTTTAGTAGATGGTGTAGTAGGCGTTTTGAACCTTAGCGACCCAATCAATGTAATGTGAGACACGGGTGTAAATGGAAGGCATATTGGCCAAACCGCAAGGAATGTAACCCCAGGATACAATACCAATCAACTCGGAAGGAGCGCCTTCGTGTTCGACGACCAATGGACCACCAGAATCACCATTGCAAGCAGAAATGCTTTGTTGCAAAGAGTCAGAGCAGACGTTGGTCTCGTGGATTGGAGCGTTATCGGGCAACATTTCCTTGCAGGTATTCCATTCAACAATTTGAGTTTCGACAGTTTGCAAAGTCTTGGCAGCGGTAAGGATATAAGATTTGGGTTGACCCCATCCATACAAATGGGTTTCGCCAGAATGAATTTCTTCGGGAGCGGGCAATGCTGCAGGTTGTACCCAGGCATTGAAGTCGAAGGGTACCGAGACGTGCAATATAGCAATGTCGTAGGGTCCAACACCGCCATCGTAGTTCTCATGTACCTTGCCAAAATCAACTTCACGTGATTGGGTCTTCTCGTTGACATCGCTACGTACATGCAAACCAGCAATGACACCCATACCAACAGGTTCACTAATGCAATGAGCAGCAGTCAAGATCCAGTGTTTGGAAATGATGGTACCACCACAAATGTGGCTGTGTTTGGTGGTTCTGCTCAACGATACAATGTAAGGAGCGGCATGTTCTTGGGCATCTTCGCCCTTGATGATGTACCCTGTGGCAAAGCTAGGCATCAGCTTTTGGGCAATATCGCCAATGCTGCTGGCCTGAGCGCAGGCTACGAAAAGAGCAACTAGTACTAAAACCTTCATGTTGTTCACGAATACTGGTACTATTAGCCCACATGGGAGCTATTTATATTTGCAAAATACCAAAAATCTAACGAATGGATTAATCGACCATATTGATTTACACTGGTCAACACCACGAATCAATTGACCGAGGGGCTTATCGTTTTAGCCAAAGTTTAAAAATACCCACCATTGCTGAACTATGATAAACTCATGAATTATGGCAATTATCGCCTTATGATTTCACTATGCAAAATGGCTTTAATTGAAACAAAGATGTACTCGACTGGCAGTACGCAATAAATCTGCTATTGCCAAAAATAATCGCAGCGAAATGTTAATTTTGTTTTGTTATTTTTGATAAGGATTGTGCTTAGGGGACGTCATTTTCCCAAATAATGTAACCTCTAATTTTTCCAAATTCATTAGTATGGCTTTTCAAGGCTGGTTATATGTGCATTTTCAATTCATTAACATAGTACGGCGTCTATAAGGTTCTCAATAGGGGATCTTAAGAACCAAAATTATTTGTAAGTGACTTTTTCTCACATCAATGTTTCGACTTTGGCGGGGGAAAAGTGAAGTTTTGTAAAAAAAATTGTTAAGGCTAAGTCGACTATCGAAAACCTTTTTTCGGGAAGTTCCGTGTAGCTCACTTTGGGTTTAATGAATTATGTGAACTCATTTTGAGAAATTGGTGTGGAAATTCAGAGACGGCCGTCTATCTTGCATACTTTTCCTCTGTTGGTTAAGCTACTCTTGTAGTTTAGCCAAAGCATGGTTTTAAGCTGAAACCAAAACAACAATAAAACTTATATATGTGCGAAATCTTCTCACAAGCGGATTTTGGCAGAAATATACAAAAATTATATCAAATTTTTAATAGAGAAAGGTGGCTAACTGAATACAAAAAACCCACTTGTCGTTAGGTCAAAGATTTCATGTCTTTAAAATATGAATGCAAATTTGCTTAGCATAGAAGACGCATTTCTCTAATATAAAGTGTTTTTCCTTGTCAAAAAGTCGATTTGACTTAAAAATGGGCATTATAACATGAAAAAAAGGTTTGGGCTAAGGTCAATTTGACTTTAATAATTCACAAAAATTCTTTAAATTTAATGAAATTGTCTTTAAATTTGTTGTCTTTTTGCATCTTGACTACAAAGCAAAAAATCGTTCAAATATAGGACATGTTTTTTAACACTTTATTTTAAAGATGTTTGTTTACTTCAAACATAGCATAATTTCTACTGGAATTTAAGTCTTAATTTGGAAAATAAAGTTTTTTAAAGGACTTCGATAGCATACGAAGAAAAACAGCTGAAAAAGCGAAAAATTAAAAATTTCTTCCTAGAAGCAAGTACACAAAACCCAAATTTAAAAGAAAATTGTGTGTTAAAAGTATCCTTACTTGCATTCTCCGCTTCTTTGGCTCGGAATCAATATCCACATTTTTAAAGTAAAGACAAAATCATTGGAATCAGGCATGCTTTTTTTCGGTGCAGGTCTCAGAAATGAGGTACTAAAATCTACCTTAAGAAAAGTATAATAAAGTTGGTTACAAAAATAATAGCAACCTATTTTCTTCGATGGAAACTTGTCCTTAAATTTCTGAATGGGTTTAAACAAAATACAAATCTTTCAAAGGGTTTCTTGGGTTTGAAGTTAAAAACTTCAGATTTCACAATTCAGACAAAAAGTAAACATTTGAATATTTGAAAGAATATACTAATGTGGGCTAAAAATGTGTTGAAGTTTAAAAAATTTGAATTCAAATTCAGCGGGCTCTACATCTTGAGGTAGTTCATTTTTTTCTTCAGCTGGCAAGGGTTAATTAACACTGAGGAAAAGCATGTCCTGGTCCAAAGATTTTGTCTTTAGACAAATGATTTTGGTATTTATTCCGAGCCAAGGAAGCGGAGAATTCAAATAAGGATACATTGAAGACGCAGTTCACCCAGAAAAAAGTGACCCCTTCTCTATGTTAAAATGAACTCATTGTGAAGAAAGTTGAACTTCGTATAGCACCAAAGACATTTTTATTTATTTGAACGATATGATTTTAGTAGAAATTAGGTAGAATGCATTCCATATATTAGTTAACATTTTCCGATATTTTTGTAACACTATACTTCAGAATGAAAAAAATTAACTGAATTGAATTCGTATATGGAATTATTTTATTGAACTTTTTTAATTAATTTGGACAAATCTTACATGTTTGTGGTAAACCTTTTACTTCAAAATTAGAACTACTTAAATTCGTTTTTAAATACAATTTTATTTGTTTATATAGGCAATTTTTTCTTCAATAAAAGAAATGTTTTATTGATATATTTATTAAGAATCAACAGCATCAACTGGCCTTGAAATATTAGTTTATTATTCCACTATTTCCAATTTCCATGTAATGTTATCAACTGTAAAACGTATTTTTTCCTTCTTCTTCTTGTACCTTTAATTTCAATACCTACAAATATAAAAATTCATAAACCAATTTTTCCCAAAAGGTTAGCGTCACTGAATGTTACCTTATAATAAGATTCCAAAATGAAGACGAATGAAGGGGTTATTATTCTGTTGGTGTTTTTGTCTTTATACTCCATCTCGAACATTGATAGACTTATTGTTTGGTTATTTAAACAACGAAAAATTTCCTCACTAATTTAAAATAACTAATATTTTATATTATTTTTAACAATCTCTACGTATACCACGATTCCAACTTTAAAAACAACCCACGCGCAAACATATCGATCACATCGATGACAGGTATCGATTACAGGTAGACAACAGAAATATAGGAAAATTTCCTATATTGTAACAAGTGTGTTTCCTTAAGTTTTGAAAGGATTGAATACTTCTTAGCACGAATGAACTAAAATATGTTTCTATGCTAAGTGTTATTCGTATGTATGATAAGCTTTCTACACTGAAAAAACAGTGAACCCTTTTCCATTGCAAAATGAACTAAACTGTAGTAATATTGATCATGATTTAGCCCTTAAGATTTTTTTCAACTTGTCTAGTTTATAATTCTCTTAAATTTTAGTTCATCTATAACATTGTAGTTTAGTTCATTTTTATAACACCATAAGAGTTATATACCCCTACCAAGTTAAAAAGTCAGTATTATTTTGGTTTACTTGCTTATTTTGTGGGAAACCCGATAATAAAAATTGGTTAACAGACTCTTTAAAATGTCGACGACTAAACTATTTTTAAATCAATCATTCCACAGTACAGAGAAATTAAATAATTAAAGGAACAACAAACCGTTTTACTATTATGAAAATTTTTATACATTAAAATTAAACTTTCTTTAAGCAAAAGTACTTTATTATAAATACTTATGATGAAAGTTCTTAATACAATGTTTTTTGTGAATAAAAATTATGACCACGTGGAACAGAGAGTAGTTCATTTGAACCCGCTGTTTGGACATTTTGACTTATCCTTTTTTTATTCATCGTAGGTAATTATTTCACATATCTTGCTGGAAAAAAATGGAAACAATAATGAAAATTGTTAAAAATTAACACCATGTTATGAAATATAATTTTTAATTCTTCATTTTAGCTTGTAACTTACCATATTTGGGGGCATTTTATCACATGGTTTAAGGAATTCAACTTTCCTTTGGAAAACGTATCTCATAAAATTTGTACCTGAAACAATTAGAGAAATAATGAAGTATTCTAAATAAACTCATAAAACTGTGTTGTTATCGTTGTGAAGGATATAATAAGATAAATATTCTAGTTGAAAGAAATCCAAAGTTTTAATATAAAACTTACCAATTCTCTATTAAATTGTACGCTGAGGGGAAATATAATAAGTTGTCCAAATTTATTTGGGTTACTCTGAAATTAAATATTTATTTTTTACATTAAATAAAATTATTAAATAGGTTTTCAAAAAATCTAAAGAAAAAAATAATAATATCCTTAAAAAAACAAATATTCTTGATAGCCCTAGACAGTCATCATTCGTCAAAATGACGACACGTAATTTAATTTTCGATTTAAAATGCATTTTAGTCTATTGGGAAATGGTAAATTTAAGTTATACTAATTCGACCGTTTTATGAATTTTTGTTTTATACTACGTAAAACCAAATTGAATAAGAAAAAAATTCAAGTTTGGTTCACTTTTTCGCTCACGATGAAAATTATAGCGTCTTGAAATCAGCCGTAGTCAAAATGACGAAGGATGACGTTAATGTACAAAAAATAAGGATGACTGTCGAGGGTTAAAAGAAACTTAAAGAATCCTTACCAATTCACTATTAAATTACAGGCAAAGGAGTACTAAAAATTTGTCCAAATTTTTAAGGGGTTATTCTGAAATTAAATATTTGTTTTTACATTAAAAATGTTATATTGGTTTCCAAAAAATTTGATTGAAGAAATACTAAAATAAGCTATTAAAAACCTGTAATTTTGATGATAAAAAGGTCACAAAAACGTAAATATTCTAGATGAAATAAAGCCAATTTCTAAAAGAAAACTTACCAATTCTCTATTTTTTAAATTTGTTCGAATCCATCTGGAGTTGCTCTGAAATTAAATGTTGTTTTTAAAATTTGCAAAATTTTCGTGAAAGAAAAACATTAAACTGGTTTCCAAAAAAATAATTAACAAATAATAATATAAAAAATATTCTTTTTAAAAGAAAGCCATTTAAAAAATATATACTTACCAATTTATGACTAAACTATACGCTGAGATATAACAAACGTTTTCCAAATTCATCTGGAATTGAATATTAATTTTTTATATTGAATAATAAAAATTTCAATACACTTTTAATTTCAACATACATATTTTCCTAAATATTCTTAATAACTTTTTTCTAAACTACCAATAAAATATTAATAACTTGCATCTAAAAGGTTTAATAAACAAACACCAATATATGTCTCAAAAATCCAAAATATTCCATGCCTTTATATTCCCTTGTTGCATATCTGATTAAAAGATGCAACAGCCCACGCCAACGCCAACTATACAACTGAAGCATGCCAAACAAAACCAAGCAAAGCCAAAACATTCCTACAACAACAAAAACACATGTGCCTTTATTGAAAACAACACCTCATCCAGCCAAAAACCATCAACGAATAACAAACACACACGCACACACAAACCTCTAAATGAACAAAAATAAAAACAATCCCACGCTCATGTATACACAACAAAACTGAAGTAACATCATCTTTACATTAATCACATTCCACTATTCCGATAAAGATCTCTGTACTATGCATTAGTTCATCGCATCTGCTGACAATTTACTCTAAGAATAATATTCGTAAAGGCACACCAGTTTATGAACGATGAAACGTTTAACTTAAAATTTGCAAAATTTTCATGAAATGTTATCTACCATTTTTGACGAAAATGTCTATAAATTTAATTATATGTGAACTAAAAATATTTCATTGGGTAATTTTTTACCAACAATTATTAACTATAGGAATTGTCAGTAAGAAATTGCTATCCACTTTCAAGTTCATTTTTCGTAAAAAAATATTTTCTCATACAAAAAAATCTTATAGTAAATTGCACTTATTATTTAGAAAATACTTTACATTTCACAAGTAGTTTTATAGCATGACAAACGAATTTTTAACTACCAGTTAAGAAATTTTTTAAGGAAATTTCCATCGTATTTTGTAGGCCATGAACTAAACGTTTGCTACTTAGAATTTGTAAAATTTCCTTTCGAGTAGTTAATTTTCGTTGAAAATACGAAAAATGAACTAAAATTCTGGAAAATTCTTGTAATAAATTATTGTAAAAATCTTCTTAAATTTACGAGACACTTTGTTTTCTGTGTATAATAAAGGAAGTCGGAATTATAATTTTCTAAGAAATTTTACTAAATTTGAGGAAACTTGGGTTTAGTTGTTTATTTCTACGAATGTTTTGTTATCAGTGAATTTTCTTGTTTAGTAGTAAATTCTTATACCCCACGAAGAAAACAGTATTTGTAAATTTCCATGCCTTATTCTGCTTTCAGTTTAGGATTGATTACTAAAACAAGCAATTTTAATATTTCACACAAAAATTTCACTTTATGGAAATAATTCGCGTACTTGATGCTAGCAAACATATTTTTTCCTAGTTTCGTTCATGTAAAGATACCAATTTTTAAATTGAATCACTTAATTATCAGCAAAAAAAATCATATTAGATAAATGCGTCTTCTACACACAAAAAAATTGTTTTCTTATTCAATCACGAAATTAATTGGTCCAATTAATTTTTTTAATTGAAATGTCTTCAATCACAGAAATGATAGTATCAATTAAAAAATTAATTGAAGGTCAATTAAAAAATTAATTGATACTATTAGTTGTTGTGATTGATTTTTGCTTCAATTAAAAATTTTGTTGATTTAATTAAATTTTTAATTGAATATTTTTTCAAACTCAATTAAAATTTTAATTGGAAAATTTTTCGTGAATTTTTCTGTGTATGCTAAGCAAAAACCGCATTCGTATTTTAAGGTCAAGCTAGAGCTAGATTTCATGTCATTGTCACTATCAATAATTTGCTCACACTTTTTTCAAGTTTTTTGTCAATTGAAATCCGAAATACTGAAATATCATCACGTCCGAAGAATTAACACGACATCTATGGGATAGATGCCTAAAAAGATTACTTCCGTCCCATGACAAGTCCATGTAAAATTCATTGCTTCTTATCTGATTTTGCACCTCTTCCTGATCCATATTTCATAGCTGGAAGAAAATTTACATACATGTATTTTTATCGTGAGGGGATAATTTCGAAGAAATAATCACGATTCTTCATTTTACACAATGAATTGAACCTTATGGCGTTTTCTTTTCTAAAAAAAGTGCTTTGCCTTCATTTTGTCTGTACACAATGCGCATTTTTTAAATGTTACCAGCAACCTAAAAAAATGCTATCATTTCAGCGGGCAGAAAAGAATTCAAAGAAGGAAACAGGGCAATCGCAGCACTCTCGTTTGTGGGCAGTGCTGAAAATGCTCGCAGTTTGCCTCTATACGTGGCGCTATTTTCACAACAGAATTCGAAGCCTTTTCGCACTATTGCCTGTTTTTTAAGAAAAGAACCTAAAAACTAAATTTTTCGGGCAAAACGCAAAAAAAGTGCGCATTTTTTCCAAGAAAAGAAAACGGCATTACTCTTTGCGCACCGTTGTATATTTTTGCAGAAGATTTGTTCGTCTGTCGAGTTCGTTTACAATTTTAAGAGTTTCCTATCGTTTTATAAAGTCAACCTCGGGGCAAACAAATATCTCTCAGAAAACCCTTTTTGGTCACAAAAATAAGAAAACAAAAACTAACATTGAAATTGGCTCTCTAGTGTAGTTGCTAGATGTAGCAAAGGACCATAACATCGAATATTGATGCGTATAATGGAAAAGCCTTTAGGCTTCATGTGATACACACAACAGTTGTTCTTCGTACCATAGCTTGCTTACTTCCAAGGCCACGTTGTTGTTGTGTTGTTAGAATGTTGCTGCATTCTACTCTTTATTAGCGATAGTTATGTGGATGTGTGTGTGTGTGCGTGTTTGCCTGTGGGTATATGTGAATATGCATTCTCTACTCATATCCGTAATAGACAACTGAGGAATTATATTCGCATACATTTCAATGGCGTGGAATCAATACAAAAGTTCATCATTGTTGCAAAAGCAACAAACTATAGACGCGATGAATAACTCTTTATGCCAAGGACAACAGAAGGTCACCCTCACCGTATATGTTTGGTGGTGGTGGTGTGTGTGTGTATGTGTTGAAATTTCAACTTATTTGTATTGGGTCAAAACATAATGGGGAGGAGAGGATAATGGCATTGTTTCAAGTAAAGCTTCTGTTACGCATTTCGCGCTCTGTTGAATGCTTACCTGAATGGTTGGCTGGTTGACACTGATAATTTATAGGACACAGCACGAATGGTGAAACCTTTCCGTTTTTTGCTTTTTAACCAGAAAATGGAGAAATAAAACTACTCAAGAAAATATTATTTGCTGGACTACGGTTGTGGACATGTTGACAAGTTTACTTTAAAATGCCTGTAAAAGCTTCACATTAATGCGATTTTGGTTGAAAAAATTTTATCCGAATATAAATTCACATATCGAAATATTTACAAAAATCCTAGAGGCTGTCGTAAAAGAAAGAAATATATATCACATTAACCCCCATTTTCATGTAAAGCAAAGGCGTCAATTAGTAACTTAACTGCAAACATTTTTTCAGTTAAAATGTACTCGCAAATTTACTTTTTGACAGTTAACGTCTAACAAAGGTACGTGTAAATAGTGGTATGAGGAAAAAACAAATGTCGAAGCCTTGGACTCACTTCCACCTATTTGATCTTTTTTAAACTAACCATTAATTTCAGTGCGGTCAAAATTTTAGTTTGCCAAGCCACAAAGTTTTCCATGGCAAAATTTTAGTAAACATTCCTGTATCATCAAGTTGCAATGTTAACTCAACTTAATTGAGTCATCCTTCGGTTATTCTGAACTTCGTGCAATTAAGCGTTAAAAGTTATTTAACCGTAGCGGTAAATTCCTCTCTGCTTTTCCAACCTTCCCTCGGTACTAATCCTCTTTTTACCTGTGTTGTAGTTGAGCAGAAACTGTCCGAATTTTTCGGACAGTCGAAGGCTGTTGAAATCGTCATATATCAGTATAAAAATGTATAAAACGTTCTAAAAGTCAGAAGTTTGTACAAAAATTATTTAATTTTAATTTCTTTTAAAAAATATTTAATAATTTTAATGTTTGGAACCAGAGTCTTGAAAAACGTTTGAATTCATTTGGTTTTCAAATGGTACTCTTCAATCTTTGTTGGATATAAGGATATCTCATGACTATACACAGAAAAAAAGCTGTTGTAAAACTGATGCTAAAAAAAAATATTGCAAAAAATTTATTTTGTTTTAGTTTATTTTTAAAATTTTGTAAGACATTTTCCCCAGCCCAACGATTTTTTCTTTATTCCAAGTATGTCTCAAAAATTGTATAAACTAAATGGCAGTAAAATGTCAATGATATACAAATTAGTTGAATTCTAACTAAAACATAAGAAGTTTTTCGTACACTTCTCAAAAATAGTAAGAATGAACTACAGCGCGGTTAAAATGGGAATGATCTGGCACCTAAGATTTTTTCTTTATTTTTAGTTCATTTTTTCTTTTCGAGAAAGATGAATTTCGCAAATGGTAATTAAAAATCCAAAAATGTCGGAAAATGTTCGTTAATTTAATGAATCTCAAAATTTAGAATGCAATTCAGTTTAATTTTCGCGCGTGATAGTTCATCTTTCCCATAATGCAGTTTACTTTTTTTCTGTGTATGCTCATTTAAAAAGGAAAGTTCAAACTTACTCGTAAACCGTGGACAAGAAAAACTCATGCACTGAAAAAAAGCATACCCGGTTCCAAAGATTTTGTCTTTACTTTAAAAAATTTGGTATTGATTCCGAGCCAAAGAAGCGGAGAATACAAGTAAGGATAGTTTTAAGACACAATTCTCTTTTAAAATTGGGTTTTGTGTACTTGCTTCTAGGAAGCAAATTTTAATTTTTCGCTTTTTCAGCTTTTTTTCTTCATATGCTATCAAAGTCCTTTAAAAACAAGTTAACGACGACTTTATTTTCCAAATTAAGACTCGACATCCAGTAGAAATTATGCTATGTTTCAAGTAAAAAACGTCTTTAAAATAAAGTGTTGAAAAACATGTCCTATATTTGAACGATTTTTTGCTTTGTAGTCAAGATGCAAAAAGACAACAAATGTAAAGACAATTTCATTAAATTTAAAGATTTTTTCTAAATTATTAAAGTCAAGTTGACCTTAGCCCAAACATTTTTTCTTTCATGTTATGATATCAAGTTTTAAATCAAATCACTTAATTATAAGGACAATACGACTTCATTGAAAAGTTTATCGACCTTTGGTCAAGGAAAAAAACTTTATACTAGAGAAATGCGTCTTCTATGCTAAGCAAAATTTGCATTCGTATTTTAAAGACGTGAAATCTTTGACCTCACGACAATATTTTTTCAGTGCGGCTTAATATAAACTTTTGTACACTCTGCGTGTAGGTGGTCAGAGCAATAACATGCACATGCATGCAGAGATGGTCTGTATCAAACTTTTTAAGGTTTGTGACTGTCGCAAAGCTGTAAACGTCACATACACGTCGTAAATGTAGAAAAAGTATCAAACGTCGCAAACCCAAAATACTTCAATCCCTCAAACTATGCAGCGACTGATATCCAAGATAATGATATGTACGAAGAAGTTTCAATTGTCAGGAATGTTCATATTAACAAGTCAAAATTACTATGAACTACTCTATGCAGTAAACGTGACGGTCGGTACTCGCTTCTAATTAACCTTTCACAAATTTCTGCAGAAACTGGAAGGAAGGGAATCTACTTAAGTCTTGCATAAGTGAATTTTATAAAATCACTTTTTGGCTTATTCCATACTAATTAAAAATTGTAGCTAGTCATTCGCTGATGCAACTAAAGCTTGGAAAGACATTATGGACCACGAAAACCAAGAGTATTTTCAAGTTGCGAATAAGAGATGTAATTTGAATAAATACAATATAAAGCATTTTTTTGCATACCTTTTATCGGTAAGCCTAACTAAATTAAATTAAGAAATATTCACAATTTTTTTAATTCAAAATTAGGTTTTCTACATCAGGTTTACGACTTTTGCGACAGACGTATTATACCGTCGTAAACGTATGTCGTAAAAGTCACAGTTTGCGACAGGCCAACATAGCATACATGAGCTTACAATAAATGTTGGCTCTAGACCACATTGGTTTAATAGGGTCATATCATCTGTATTATCGACAGGATCACTTTCACATTTGGCTCAACGCATTCCTTCGAGGTACACTTTGGACTTAAGTACCTCCAGTCAGTGGTCCCAATGTCCACAAGTATGATAATGACAATGAAATATTATGTCCATTGATTTTCAAATCTGCTTAAATTACCTTTGCAGAACGACTTTCGTTCTTTCTAACTTTTTTTTTGCCTTTGCGATAAAATACAAAAATTTAAAGATTATCCAGGGAGTCGTAAATCATAACTGAATTTAGTAAAAATACGTACTTGTTCTAATCAAAAAATAAGTATTTTTGGTGGGTTTACGATGTGTTTAACGTATAGTAAAATATGTCATAAATGTGCGTCAAATAAATCGCAGTTTTTGACAGACCGTCTCTGGACAGTAGATAATGATGCACTCAGTGCATAGAATGTGCGTTGACTAGGAGATATACTCCACGATACTTAAGATAACATATTTTACACTCAAACAAAGTAAACCCACCCAACAAAGAAAATGACAAAAATATATATTTTTTTTTATTATATAAATATTAACATAATATAATAATTTTTCCAATTGTTAAAAAAATCACCACTACTGTGGTACAGGGTATAATAAGTTGCATTTGTATGTAACGCCAAGAAGAAAAAGTCTGAGGCCCATCGTTTAGTATACCGATCGCCTTAGAATTAAATGCTGAGTCGATTTATCGATGTCTGTCCGTCCGTCTGTCTGTATATGTAATTTTGTGTGCAAAGTACAGCTCGCAGTTTAAGTCCGATCGTCCTCAAATTTGGCACAGAGATTTATATTGGTTCAAAGACAATCGCTATTGATTTTGAAAAAAATCGGTTCAGATTTAGATATAGCTGGGGAGCCACCGTGGTGCAATGGTTAGCATGCCCGCCTTGCACACACAAGGTCGTGGGTTCGATTCCTGCTACGACCGAACACCAAAACGTTTTTCAGGGGTGGATTATCCCACCTCAGTAATGCTGGTGACATTTCTGAGGGTTTCAAAGCTTCTCCAAGTGGTTTCACTGCAATGTGGAACGCCGTTCGGACTCGGCTATAAAAAGGAGGTCCCTTGTCATTGAGCTTCACATGGAATCGGGCAGCACTCAGTGATAAGAGAGAAGTTCACCACTGTGGTATCACAATGGACTGAATAGTCTATGTGAGCCTGATACATCGGGATGCCACATAATCTAACCTAACCTAACCTAGATATAGCTGCCATATATATTTATCACCGATCTGGTCATAATTGACGTATTTATTAACGTATTTTCTCAAAATTTCGGGCAGCCAAATATTTTAGGGCTTTCGTAAGATATGCAAAATACCAGCCAAATCGGTTCAGATTTATATATATCTTTCGTCCGATTTCGACTAATATGACCTCAAAAGCCAGAGTTTTACCCTGATTTGCTTCAAATTTTGCACAAGGAGTACGTTGAAGAGTATGATTCAGTGTGCTAAATTTGGTTAAAATCAGTTCAGATTTAGATATAGCTACCATATATATCTTTCGCCCGATTTAGACTCATATGGCCTCAAAACCCAGAGGTTTGCCCTGATTTGCTTCAAATTTTGCACAACGAGTACGTTTAATAGTATCGTTAAGCGTGCCAAATTTGGTTCAAATCGGTTCAGATTTTGATATAGCTCTCATATATATCTTTCGTCCGATTTGCACTTATATGGCTTCAAAAGCCAGAGTTTTGCCCGGAGTTGCTTCAAATTTTGCATAAGGAGTATGTTTAATAGTATCGTTAAGTTGCCAAATTTGGTTGAAATCGGTTCAGATTTAGATATAGCTCTCATATATATCTTTCGCCCGATTTACACCCATATGACCACGGAGGCCAAAATTCGGCCAGGCCATTTACGTTTTTTGCTGAGATAGCAGGATTATTATTCTAACTATGCATGTCAAATTTGGTCAAAATCGGTTCATATTTAGATATAGGTCCCATATATATGTACGCCAGAGTAGGGGAAATATGGTAGAATGTTTCATATTTTAGACCCATTTTCAATGGGAGTTTAATCCAATTGACTCGATAGTTTCCACAGAGAATACATTTAATATGCTATTTAAGTGTGTCATCTTGATCTAATATGGCCAAAATACCCACATTTTACACAAAATTCTGTGATGATTTCCCCATATCGTAGTCATATTCTACACACTGTAATGCCAAACTTTCCACAGAATGGTCGAATTTTAAATAAAGCACCGACTTGTGGAAATATTGCCCGAATTGGCCAAATAATATATCACAACCCACATATCTTGGCGATATTTAACCAATATCCTTGTAAAATCGCCACTTCTGAGTAGCAAAAATTGTAAATATTACTCAAATTGTCCTATATCTCGAATACATATGTATCGCACGATAAATCATAAATGCTCTTTTGTACAATTGCATCAAAATTGCTCTAGCTTTATATTTCCCATATTTTTGTACTAACATTGTGTTTCATCCCAGAGTGTTGGCCGATTTAATTCTAGCGACTTTGTGGAAGTACAAAAAATTGTCTCCAAATCGTTTCAGATATAAATATTTGTATATGGGAATATATACCTTAAGATATAAATATTTATACATGGGAATATAAACATTTATAATAACTCCCAACAAGTTGGAAGGAGTTGAGATGGTTACACAAATTTTGGTCTACATTGTGGTTAAGGGTATAATATAGTCGGCCCCGCCCGACTTTAGACTTTACTTACTTGTTTTAATATAAAAATTGTTAAAACTATCTTCTTTCATTTCTATGCCAGCGTATGGAAAGCATTTTGCCCTCTCCACATTTGAAATGTAGCTACGCCTATGACAGTATCTTCTAGATAAGCCCTTGATGTGTTATATGGGTATAACCATAAATTTATTATATTCAATATGCGATAATTTTCCATTCTAATCATAGCGGCTGTTGTTTTTTGCCTTGGGCCAAATTGTGAGAGAGAAAAGAACAGCAAAAGTCAATTCCTGGAAGAGCTTTCGTTCTGTGGCCATATTTCTTCTCTTAAGTTTGAATGGAGAAAAACAAAAAAATAGATTGGCGGAAGCTATAAAACGTCCACTGGTGATAAAATTACGTTCACAGTTTCTTTTCGACTGTAAAGCGTGAGAGTAAAGATGAAAGTATTCGCCTTAGTTGTTCTCTTTGCCGCAGTGGCATGTGCCACTCCATCACTCAGTAATTTGGCTAAGCTGATGCAAGACCGTTTGACTGGTCCTGCCGTTGACGTGGATCCCTTCATCGTTGGTGGTGAGGATGCTGGTGAAAATGCCGCCCCCTATTTGGTTTCGTTGAGTGTTTCTGATGTCGCCTATGCCCACACTTGTGGTGGTGTCATCATTGACAAAGAATGGATTTTGACTGCGGCCCATTGCGTTGCTGACTTGGAAAAAATGGCCGGCAAAGTTGTTGGTATGCCAGTCTATGCTGGTCTAACCGATCGCAGCAGCACCGACAAGGCTCAAGTCCGCTACATCGACTTTGCCTTCAACCACAAGCAATTCACCGGTGTTGAAGGATCCGATGACATTGCCTTGTTGCATGTCAGTGCTGCCTTCGAATTCAATGCATCTGTTAGATCCGCTGCTTTGCCCTATAAACAAGAACATTACGACGGCGAAGCTTCCGCCAACTACGGCTGGGGTTTGGACGACACTGAAGCCACATTGTACGTCAAGAACCTAAAAGTAGGCAAAGCCGATATCATGACCAGTGATGAATGCAAGGAAGCCCTTCCCTCCGATGCCCCTGTGAGTTCCAAACAAATCTGTGTAAAAGTTGCTGCCTGCTATGGTGATGGTGGTTCCCCATTGGTAGTAGAGCGCGAAGGTGGCATTGCCGAATTGGCTGGCATCACTTCCTTTGGCTACTTACCCTGTGGCTACAGTGACCGTCCCACTGTTTACACTGCAGT
This sequence comes from Haematobia irritans, assembly GCF_050003625.1. Classification (NCBI taxonomy): domain Eukaryota; kingdom Metazoa; phylum Arthropoda; class Insecta; order Diptera; family Muscidae; genus Haematobia; species Haematobia irritans. The sequence goes on along the minus strand of NC_134398.1, from coordinate 235,099,812 downwards.
TTCGGAATACATCGACTGGATTGTCCAAGTCCAATGGGCCTATTATGTCCTCCACTAATCCAATCTATGCAAATAAATTAATCATAGCATGAAATCCCCAAAACAAATTAAATGCAATCTTATCTCTGGTGGTTATTTTCCTTTTGACAATTCCCAGATTTATGGGGCTCCGTTAATTAATTTACCACTGCCAAGTTAGCGAGTGCGTGAATTGCTGGTGATGGTTCTTTTGGGCTACAGTAGAAACTATTGGAATTTATTATACCTCGATAAGGAGTTATTATTATTTATGAAATCTGGGAGTTTATTGACCATATCTAACGATAGTGTTGTCATATCAACAAAGAAAACTTCCTAAATTGTATTGTTGTTTTATTTCTTTTTTGACTGAGCAGAGAGGGGTTTTATTGCTGCTGCATAGCACAAGCATTGTAAATTTTAAGGAATGCGCAAAGACCCAATTCATGGTCATCTTAGATTGTCCAACAACATTGGGAAGTCATTTGTATGTAGGAACAACGTTTTATCAACACGGCTGAGGGCTTTTCTGCTTTTCGTACAATGGAAAGCAGAATAAATATGTTCACATTTCACAAATAGTTTATTTAGTAAATATGAATTATAAATGACAATCTAATTTGGAATTGAGACTGTTGTTGCAGCAATGGGTACATGGGCATATTTCTTATAGAAGTATTCAAAATTATCCTGAGAATGTTTTGGTGCTTTATGTGAAAAGAACAGAGCTGTCATTCTGAGAATGCTGCGTGGCCACAGTAATAACCACCATTAATTTATTCATTCGTAAAACGCTTTACGGCCATTTTCATGTAGCTCCGTTAGGCTTTAACTGACAGTTAACAGAAAGTAAATTGCAAATATCTTCTCTCCAGTTAACTTTAACCGAAAAATTTTCGTCAGTTAAGTTCCTAACTATATATATGCGAGATGACAGCTCCGTTCATAATACGGTTTAAAAGTTGGTTAGTTAACGGAACACTAACGGAGCTTTATGAAAATGGGGGTTAGTTAACTAGGAATAGAAACTTTTAACTGCGAGAATCGAATTCGAATTCGACTTCCGTTTTTAATTTCTGTCTTGAATTTTCTATTAGCTCACTAACAAACAAAGTTATATATGTACATATACTTTTTCATTTCAGTACCACATAATAGACAAAATTCCTCCACCTCTCAAGCCAAATATAAATTTTCATTTCCTTTCAAATGCCTGAACTCTGACGGCCTGCTCAATAATGGTTAGACTTAAACACATTAAATTTTTGCGGAAAGCCTCATCAACCTACCTGACGCATACCACTCATTGATCCACGAAAACATATAGCAAAAATTCGCTTTCGTTTGACACACTGTGCTGATGTCTTTCGTAAATTTTCTAGGTCACTTTTTGTCTCTATATTTCTGACATTTCCAAAAATCTATATGTTTATAGGAATTTTCTACATTCACAAATATTATATTTGAGAAAATTGCCCATTTTTCCCCAAGCATAATATGTTTTGACATATTAATATATATGAACCTTATATGCTTGCATTTAAAAATAATGTGTTAAAAAATTAATCGTAAACATATATTTTTTATTTTCAAAGATATGAAGAACAATCTTTTTCCTCCGTGCATAATTTTTTGTATCCGTTTTCGTAATCAATAAACAAAATACAAAAAGAAGAGTTCGATGAACGCCTTCGACTGTATATACGTCAAGAACAAAATGAAAAGTTCCATGAATTAGATCTGTGGCTTAGTGTTCTAACCCTGTTTTAAAAAAGAGTTATGTGCCGAGAGCATGGACCAGGGGAATGTTAATCAACATCGGTTACTTTCAGACATACCCTTACTCCTCCATATAAAATACAATGGTCAACATAAAATAAATACAAATGGGTGGTCAATTGAAATGTTTATGTCCATCATAAAATACCCATCCCTTACACACACACACACACACACAAAAGGATATACAACTGTGTCGATTTTCCATGACAAAGAGAAAAGCCTAGTTACACAACGTCTCCCAGTGTTGAAAAATACAAAAACTCTAATAGGCAATTACAACAAAGTAAATATTCACAAATTGTGTAAATTGGCAAAATTTCTTGTGTTTATTGTTGAATCCTCCTTAAGGCACATTGCCTTCATCACCGCCATATGTTTCCGATATATTCAACATTGTGAATGTGGAGTTCCATCATCATCCCTCGACGAGTTGGTCGCATCAATGTTTATCACAAAATTTTGCATAAATAATGAACGATTTCCAAAGAAAAAATTTGCATATTTTCCTATACGATGAAAAAAATCGTACTGGTTGTTGTTTGTGGCGTTGGCCTCACTTAGCTTTTATGGATTTCCAATTTGAGGCCCCTAACCTATTGTCTCACTCGCATCGAGCAAATTAAGTACAGCAACCACTGCAAAGGGAATGTGAAAAAGGTTATCCACCCATGAAAATTGAAGGACAACCCAAGCCGCCAAAAGGCATCACGAAACAACGATGACACATCCATTGAATTGCAAAGTAACTCTATTTTTTGCTTTCGTTATTGCGGTTTTACCAACAGAAGAGGATTAAGTGGCAACGAGTGGAAAATACACAATAAAATTACATTAAAAAATCATACCTTAATTCCAACACCATACAATTCCAAACAAAAAAGGAAATTCAATTCCATTGGCACGTTTTCAAAGAAATATTACATTTTAATCCAATTTCATTTAATTTTAGTTTGAAATAAAATTATCCATAGTCAGTCAACAACCTAAGGTTTCCTATTTTAGAACTGGGATATGAAACCCTTTGAGATTGTGCTATCGATAAGATATTCAAAGAGCTTAAGCGAAGTAAACTCATTAAGAAATGGAAGTTTGTGATTTTATTATAAGATTTGAGACACACTGAAAAAAAAGCATGCCAGGTTCCAAAGATTTTGTCTTTACTTGGTATTGATTCCGAGCCAAAGAAGCGGAGAATACAAGTAAGGATACTTTTAAGACACAATTCTCTTTTAAATTTGGTTTTTGTGTACATGCTTCTAGGAAGCTAATTTTAATTTTTCCCTTTTTTTTCTTCATATGCTATCAAAGTTCTTTAAAAACAAGTTAACGACAACTTTATTTTCGAAATTAAGACTCGACTTCCAGTAGAAATTATGGTGTTTTTTGAAGTAAAAAACGTCTTTAAAATAAAGTGTTAAAAAACATGTCCTATATTTGAACGTTTTTTTTGCTTTGTAGTCAAGATGCAAAAAAGACAACAAACTTTAAGACAATTTCATTAAATTTAAAGTCAAGTTGACCTTAGCCTGAACATTTTTTCTTTCATGTTATGATACCATGCCAAGTGAAATCACTTAATTATAAGGACAAGTCGTATTGTCCATTGAAAAGTTTATCGACTTTTGGACAATGAGAAAAACTTTATATCAGAGAAATGCGTCTTCTATACTAAGCAAAATTTGCATTCGTATTTTAAAGACATGAAATCTTTGACCTCACTACAATATTTTTTTCAGTGCATACACCAAAAAACAAAAAAAAAAATGGACCATCCACGAAAGAAAATGTAGGCTTATTTTAGAAAATTTTAACTGTAATAGTTTTCTAATTGCAACATGTTACAAATAAGTTAATACTTTTTTGTCAAATTTAAGAAAATTTATTAATTTTTTCTGTTGTTTAACAAAATTTCATATGTTGAAGGAAAAAATTGGATTTAATTTTATGAAGTTCAAAACAGGTACAATTTGTGTAAAATTTACTCATTTGGAGACTTATGAACTCAATTTAGGAAAACTTCTCCCATTAGGAAATCTTCACTCCTGTTTTAGTAAAATTGTGCACTGTATTTACATATACAAGTTTTTTTTTTTTGTCTTTTTAGTTCACGTCATTAAAGTTAGCAAAAATTATTCAAATAAGGAACATAACAGGTTGGCTGATAAGTCCCCGGTCTAACAAAGAAAAACACATTTTTTTGTCAAAATTCGTTTTTATTATTCAACATAGTTCCCTTGAAGAGCGATACAACGATTATAACGACCTTACAATTTTTTTTGGTCCATTTTGGTAGTACTCCTTCGGTTTTGCCTCAAAATAGGCCTCAGTTTCGGCGATCACCTCTTCATTGCAGCCAAATTTTTTCCCTGCGAGCATCCTTTTGAGGTCTGAGAACAAGAAAAAATTGCTGGGGGCCAGATCTGCAGAATACGGTGGGTGGGGAAGCAATTCGAAGCCCAATTCATGCATTTTTGCCATCGTTCTCAATGACTTGTGGCACGGTGCGTTGTCTTGGTGGAACAACACTCTTTTTTTCTTCTTATGGGGCCGTTTTGCTGCGATTTCGACCTTCAAACGCTCCAATAACGCCATATAATAGTCACTGTTGATGGTTTTTCCCTTCTCAAGATAATCGATAAAAATTATTCCATGCGCATCCCAAAAAAAAACAGAGGCCATTACTTGCCAGCGGACTTTTGAGTCTTTCCACGTTTCGGAGACGGTTCACAGGTCGAATCAGAATCATCAACACGTTGTTGTTTTTGGTCAAATGTGGGCTCGCGCGGCACCCATTTTGCACAGAGCTTCCGCATATCCAAATATTGATGAATTATATGACCAACACGTTCCTTTGATATCTTTAAGACCTCTGCTATTTCGATCAACTTCATTTTACGGTCATTCAAAATCATTTTGTGGATTTTTTTGATGTTTTCGTCGGTAACCACCTCTTCGGGCGTCCACTGCATTCACCGTCCTCCGTGCTCATTTCACCACGCTTGAATTTTGCATACCAATCGATTATTGTTGATTTCCCTGGGGCAGAGTGCGGAAACTCATTATCAAGCCAAGTTTTTGCTTCAACCGTATTTTTTCCCTTCAGAAAACAGTATTTTATCAAAACACGAAATTCCTTTTTTCCATTTTTTTCACAAAAGACGCTCTATCTCACAAACTAATTGACTTACAGACGTCAAATTTTGACACGAATCATTTGAAGGTTGGTACTATATAAAAATATATGCATTTAATATTAGCGACGCCATCTATGTGTCAGACCGGGGACTTATCATCCAACCTGTTATGTTCACATTGGCCAACATTTAACTAAAGTCAACTAATCTTCATGAACTGAAATAAAGTTCAGTGGGTGAAAATCATATTGCAACATGCATATACAAGTTTGATCCCTACGCAGAAATATGCTACATTCATTGTTGTATTCAAAAACCGTTTACCTGGACATTCATTAAAAATTTCTTTATCGATCCAAGACAAACACATTACCACCTCCAAATATATTAAAATATCTAAATTTTAGTTTAATCGTTACAATCAAAAACATTATTTTTAAAATCGATATTGAGGATTTCTGGAAATACTTTAATAAATTTTTGTTCTTTTCATTTTTACAGGACTCGTATGTGGGAACACCAGTTACCATGCGTGTTGATCCTAATGGGTTCTTTTTACATTGGGTGGATCAAAATAATGAAATGGATATGCTGGACATAGCATCAATACGAGATGTCCGAACAGGTCAATATGCCAAGAAACCAAAGGTAAGTGTAATAATCAAGAAACGCCTAATTTAAGGCTACACGCTCACAAAAAATCGCTTCTGTAACATATACTCCCAAACATATTTTGCTTCAAGCATATACATTTTTGGGTATTGCCCAAACATTTATATGTTTGATCTCTTCCAATATATAATATGTTTGAAAGCATATTGGTCTAAACAATATATGTTTGGGTAGTCTAAGTTCCAACCATTTTGTATTTTTGCATCCAAATTCAATAATGTTGTCTTCCAAAAAACAATATGTTATTATGTGAACATATAATATGTTTGGAAGCATTTTGCACCCAAAAATATTATATGCTTAAAAAAAATTCTCCCAAACAATATTGTGCTCAAAATTTTATTTATTTATTTATATATTTACAATCATAATGAATTATGAAAATAAACAGGTAATATAGGTGCTAACAACATAGGTTTTCGACCTGAATGCTCAAAATTTTGTTTCTGCCTAATTGTATATTCCCCCACATCTTTCGCACTTCCACGAGATTTTTTAGTTCTTAGCACCTTTTTCTGTAATACAAACATTGTAGAAGAAATTATTCAATTGTATGATTTTTTTATTTTAATTTTACCTTTTGCCGGACGGGGATTCGAACAGCGGACCACACAGTTTGTAAGGATCAAAGAAGTAGCTGATCAATTGCCCAAGGAAAAATAAAATGTTAATTTTGTAATAACAAGCAACAACCACCAACTTAATTCAATATCGCTCCCTGTTAAATAGCGCTCCAAGCTACTAAACACATATATGTTTATAGGCTATTTCTAAATTAATATATGTTTGCATCCAAGCATATTATATTTACAAACATTTTATGTCCCAAACATAATATGTTCTAACATATTAACATATATGTCCCAAACATGTTATGCTAGTTTATGAACATTATATGCTTGCACTCAAAAATATTGTGTTTAAAAATTTGTGTTCCAAACATATAATGTTTATAGCCAAACATATGAAAAACAGTCTTTTTCATCCGTGTAGATGGTCTTCTTAAAATATCTGCATTGGAATAAACCGCGGCTCTGGAGGAGATTTAAATGAATGTTAAATTCTTTGGATACAAGGAAGTCTTTTTTATGTGTGATATCTATAGACCTTGCGTATTAAGTGTTAATTATGCGCTATACAGTTAGAGACAAATGACACATTTTTCAAGCGGTGATATTTTTGTGACCCGTTTTTGTTGTGCAGCCCAATAATCGAGTTTATGAGTCTCAATTTTCCCCTTTTTACCTTAATGTTTTCAGTGGACACATGCAAAGAAAATTTCCTGTATTGAGACCGGCTTTAAGTTCGCGTTGCACAAGTAAATATCAGCATTTTTCACGGAGTCTTGTTTTACTATGGCATTACAAAGAAATAAAACTTATTGAATGATTAATTTGGACCATTACCATCAAACTATGTTTGTAATTTTGGTTTCAACAAGTGAAACACAGAATTAGCCTTTACGTGAAACGAGTTATTCTCCTGAATTTGAAATTGCAAGGAGTGGGTTTCAATCATAGATTATAGATCTATAGATTATAGATGATCCATCGGTGTCAAACGATGTTTGACAGTTCCGAAGATTAAGAATAAACGAAGAAAATAAAAGCACGCTTGCAAAAATTGTGACCAAAATCGCGAAAATATGAATTTTAATTTGGAGCAACATTGCTCTTTACGAAAAATCAAAACGAAATGTCAGAAAATTAATTTTTGAAACAGACACATTTTTTTCCCCGGAGAGAAATCTATGGTTTACATGAAATGGAGATAAAATGACTCTTAGATATGTGAGGATGTAGTCATAAATATTATTTCCGAATTCTGTATAAAACGCGAATATAAATGGGTCTAATTGTTAATTTTTCTATACGAAAAAAAATTAGATACCTTTTTGACAAGTGGTGCATTTTTGTGTTTTGTTTTTTAATTCTTAAAGGTAACGCTACGGTCAGATGGTGGTTTCTTATAACGCGGCGGATACTACTCCAATAACATATAGCAATCAAACGTCTACCTAGTTCTTATAGGGATAATTTACACTTCTCCAAATGCATTTCATGCATTTTTCAGTAAAAAAAATCAAATTCAGTTTAATTACAAATTTCTTTAGTTTCTTGTAATCAATCTATCGTTTCTTTACATTAACGGAACTTGTCCCCAATAGAGAGTAAATTGTTTTAATAAATTTTCTTCTTAACAGTTTCTGCTATTTTTATTTTCCCAAAAAACCTATCCATCTCTACGCTCAAAACAAAAAAAAAGTTAACCCTCTATTTCACTAAAATCAATTTAATTCTATTTTAGTTCATGGATTTATTGTGTTTTGAGAAATTTTTCTTGACGTTAATAATTTTTTGTGCACGTTAGTTAAATGAACTAAAAAGGGGGAAATTTGTAAATTTTACTAATAATGCGCCCATCATGAACTTCGTATGGTACTAAAGACATTTTTGCAATTTTTAACTCCAAGTGAAAAAAATAATTATGTCTAATAAATTTTATAATAGAGTTTCCTTAAACTTTCCCTTCCTGATGGGTTCACTGTTTGTTTTTTTTGAGTGTATGCAATTTTGTCCAAAAATAATTTTGTATCGCATTCATTCAAATGGATGCTTCATAAGGGAGTTGGGCTCCCACTTCTCAGTGAAACCTGATCTAAGTATTCATTATATGTATCAAGCATTTTTATTACGATTCATAAATTTTTAAATATGCTTTCCTACGACATCTCGACCGAGTAAGCATCCTTGACCATTAGAAATAACATAAACATGCTTTAGCATGTTTATGTGGATTTATCCCCGTCCTGAGTGCCAACCAACCAACAATGAATTCGCACACCCTTTATGACCCATCGTTAAAATATCTTTAAGCAATCCAAAGCAGCTCAGAAAAAAATAAAAATGCTAATCGCTCAGTGGGGAACACAAAGAGATTCCCTCTCAAACCCATTTTACAAATCACTTTTCCCCCATTTGGCATTTATGAAAATGAGTCTAAATTAGTCAGGCGGTGCTCGGATGTTCCAGAGCATTGCCGTAAAAGTATTAAATGTTATGCGAAGCAGTTGCGGAAGGAAGGTGTTATCAACTCAAACATCTCAATTAAAAATTAAAACTCTGCAAAATTAAAATATGTTGCCACACACACACATACATTCACACTCAACGTCATGTGGTATGTGCTTTCACACAAGCAAAGGTGGACGTTGCGTGAGAATGCGGAATGTGTTTGTACGGCAACCACAACCAGATAACACCTCCAACAGAGTGAATGGATCCAGGTATTCGGTCACCACCCACCCAACTAGGGAAACGAATGTTCCACTTGTTTGTTATCATTGTCATCATAATTTTATCATTACAACCAAGTTTGTTGGTCTATAAAAACAAATGGGCTTTTATATCTCTCCGAAAGGATGGGTTTAAATGAACAATTAAATATTTCCTAAGTGGAATGAAAGCCTGTTACTTTTATAGAGAGAACTATTATTAAGCCGCGTTCCATGTGGCAATTGTTAGGAAGCAGTAATGTTGTTGCATGAATTGCTGGAATGCTCTATCATGAAATCAAATGAATCTTGTATGAAGACAAATGTAAAACACTGGTGTTCATTCACTTGGGAAAAAATTTACTTTTTTCGAAAAATTCTGACCATTCAGATATTGATATTGATCGGATTCTAAAAACTTTTCCCTTTAACAGATATTTCATATACAAGTCCTCAGGTGCTGAATTTCACTTATTTTTATTTCAAACAATTATTTGGCTTTAGTTTAATTTTATTATTCTTCGCTATTTTCTACAGCCCAGTGCATTTTTCCTTATCCCAAGTATTTCAATGTAAACTAAAGCTGACGAAAATGTTCGTATGTTTCCCACAAAATGATTTTTCTTCAATTTCCGTTTAGTTGATAGTTTTGCTGCAAGTAGAGGATGTTGATGAGGAATGTGGCAGTTCCAATACGGCCGTCCATCCATCCATCTTGCAGTCTTCAACTAAATTTGACAATCGTACTTTTCCTCTGTTGGTTAAGCTACTCTTAGTCAACGCATGGTTTTAAGTAGAGGATGTTGACGAGGAATGTGGCAGTTCCAATACGGCCGCCCATCCAACCATCTTGCAGTCTTCAAATAATTTGACAATCGTACTTTTCCTCTGTTGGTTAAGCTACTCTTAGTCAACGCATGGTTTTAAGCTGAAATCAAAACTACAATAATGATAACATAAATATAAAATATCAGTGACAATCGTTGAATCGCTTATCGAAAATTCGTGTTTTGTTACTCTAAAAGAAAATACTTTATAAGAAAGGGGAATTTCGTTTGTCAAAACTTTCGTTCCGGAGGAAAGTATTTTTTTCCTCGGGCGTGGGCACTAAGTTCATGTTTGGCCGCTAAAATCAAAAATAAATCTGTAAAAAGACTACAAAATTATACGTTTTTGTCACAGATTTTAGTGGGGAATGGGGGAATAATACCAATACTTGAAGCTGAATTATTAATGAAAAGAAACCGTGAAAAATGGCAATTTTCACTTGATAATGCAATCTTAATATCGGCCTTAAGGAAAAGGGGCTCATTTATTAGAAATACTAAATATAAGGTAATTTTAAAACTATTAATTTGTTCAAAATTTGTATTTTACAGGATCCCAAACTTAGCCAAATTGTTACACTGGGCTCACAGGATACATTAGAGGAGAAGACGGTGACTGTCTGCCATGGATCGGATTTTGTTAATATCTCCTTCATTAACTTCTGTTGCACCAAAAAAGAGATTGCACAGGTATGCATGTTTAAAATCAATTCATTAGCAAAACTATATTTACATGCACGTAATCGGATAAAGATACCAGGTTTTCTCCTTTAATAGTCATTTAAAGATTTTGTCGGCAAAACAATTTAGAGAGTGTCGAAAAACGCCAACTTAAAAAGCCACAAGGCAAATAATTAACTTTTAGACAATTTTGTTTTATCGTCTACATCGCTTATCGGATACCACCATGGTACAATGGTTTGCATGCGGGCCTTGCATACAAAGGGCCATGCTTTCAATCCCAGTTTCGACCAAATTCCAAAAAGTTTTTCAGCGGTGAATTATCATCTCTTAGTATACGCAGAGAAGGAATATGATCACCTCAAACATGTTTCAAGAGCAAAATGTTATTTTTGTATGGTGACCATGTAACATGTTTGTCACTAAAATGTTATTTTCTCGTCAAATATAACCTGCTGGCCGAAATCAGATACATGATTTCCGAGAAAATAACATGGTTGCGAAAACCATGTTACATGTTACAACATGTTTAAGGTGAACATATTCCTTCTTTGGGTGTACTATTGCTGGTGACATTTTGGAAAGTTTTAAAGTTTCTCTATACGGTTTCGGATAGCTCTCAATAAAGGGTGATACGGTCAAAATTTGGTCAAGGGAAAACGCGTGTAAATCGGTGAAATCGTTTATTTAAAAAATCAAATTAAATTTCTTTTTCAAGTTCAATTAGTATAAAATTCAGGAAAAATATTCAGTTAGGCTTTCGCTTTTCCAAATCCGAATTGCCGGGCCTCACGCTTGACACCTGCCATCAGATTTTGTACAGCCACCTTGTCCACCTTCTTCGCCGCAGAAAGCCAGTTTGCCTTGAACTGCTGCTCGTCCTTAGCAGTTTTTTTGGTCTTCTTTAGGTTCCGCTTGACAATAGCCCAGTATTTCTCAATTGGGCGGAGCTCTGGCGTGTTGGGAGGGTTCTTGTCCTTGGGAACCACCTGCACGTTGTTGGCGGCGTACCACTCCATGGCCTTTTTACCGTAATGGCAAGATGCCAAATCCGGCCAAAACAGTACGGAACAACCGTGTTTCGTCATGAAAGGCAGCAGACGTTTATTCAAACACTCTTTCACGTAAATTTCTTGGTTGACAGTCCCGGAAGCTATGAAAATGCTGCTTTTCAAGCCACAGGTACAGATCTTTGCGAACTTTGACAGTTTTATGTGCTTGAAAATATCTGCTACCTTTCCCCTTCCTTTTGCCGTATAAAACTACTGTCCCGGAAGCTGCTTGTAGTCGGCTTTGACGTAGGTTTTGTCGTCCATTACCACGCAGTCAAACTTCGTCAGCATCGTTGGGGATCGCGCTTTGGCCGTCGTATTTTGTTTATCATCGCGATTTGGAGTCACTACCTTCTTGTAAGTCGATAGTCCGGCTCGTTTTTCGGCTCGATGCACGGTTGTAGACGATACACCCAGCTTATTTGCGGCATCTCGGAGAGAGAGGTTAGGGTTTCGCTTGAAACTACCGGCAACTCTCTTTGTCGTCTCAGCGGCTTCCGGTTTTCGATTTCCCCCCGATCCAGACTTCCTGGCTGTCGACAAACGTTCCCCAACAACTTTAATTACATTTGTAACGGTTGATTTGGCAGCTTTTAGCGATTTTGCCAGCTTTGAGTGCGAGTAGCTCGGATTTTCGCGATGCCCTAGCAAAATTGTGATACGCTGCTCTTCTTGGTTGGACGGCATTTTGACAACTGAAGAGTGAATTCCAAAATCAAAATAGGAGCAACATTCTTCCAAAAAAGTTGTTTGAATCCCCAATTTGTGATCCGGAAGTATCACAAATTGGAGGAATTCGATTTTCGCATATTTTTTATTACTTCAGAGGTAATGCCTTGGAAGTTAAATTGAGTAGAATATTTCATCAATTATACTTTCTATTTTCATCAACTTATACATCGTAAATGTCGTAAAGTGGGCACTATATTCGAGTTTCAATCCGAAAACCAGATTGTTTTGGCGGGATTAAATCAATTTAGAAATACGAAATAAGTTGAATCTTTTCCATCCATGATTTGACGAGATTTAATAAAAATATATATTTTTTCACTTTCAAGTTAGAGCTTTGGTAGAAAACCGAAAATAGTAAAGGCTAGTGTCATTCAATTGATGAGCTCAAAGTTGAAATTGAAAAATTACATGGAGACGATGTCACAGACGACATAGTATGTATTGACCATCTTATTGATGATACGTCTTTCAGTGGCATCTTGTGTATGATATGTGGTAAGTCATGATAGTGTTAGTATGCATGGGACGTGAAGGCGTATGTGTTGATATATTGAATGTTGGTACTCAGAATATTACTTCCTTGTCGAATCACTTATCTATACGTACTTGTCTCTTACAATTTTAATGAAAGAAAAACATCTGCAAATGTTTGTGCTTTTGTTCCAATCTTTCATTTTTACTTAACAAAACACTTATGTCCATTGACCTCAAAAGTGAGATATCTCAACATGGAAAAATTTTTGAAATATGTGACATTTTTAAATAACCCAAAAAAAAATCTCAGGGGGCCCTAAATGTGCAGACTACAAATTCTTAAATTTCCAGGATATGTACATTTTGGAATATGTATATTTTGGCATTCAACGACATTAATTTTTACATGTTTTCATATATAGATCAACTTGCATGAAGTACACATTACTGTTCGATATGTGATACTTTGAACGTTTGTATAAATGGCTATGACCGGACAAAAAGCTTCAACCTCCTTTGGTTGTTCAATTTATGAAGTGAGAAATGATGCAGATACATTACATAGATACTCACATACATGTATTTTTCAGATGTAGTGTAAACATTCTTTGTCAGACCAAAATCAAAGGATTGGTTGTTGTCAACTCCAATCATATTACCATTCGATATTTATTGAAATTGTCGTTGTAAAAGGACTTCATGGTCAAAATAAAATCAAAGGATTAAATTGCAATAAAATGACGTTTAAAAAAATAAATTTGTGTATAAATACATACATCCACCATTCGAGGTTATTCGAACACAGATAGAAAAACCTCATGCCACTGTAGCATATATTTTGGTTCAAAACTTTTAATCCATGTGATACAAAATAATATGTTCTTTCGCAATAAATACGCTAATCGACTCGTTTTTTATGGCTTGCAGCAGATCTGTAGGTATATTTAGACAAAAGCCATCAGAAACTAATACCTAAACAATGTCAATATTGTGGAATGAAAATATAGAGTATCGTATGTAATGCAGATAAGAAAAAAATTTATTTACAACCAAAGAATTTTTTTATTAAAAGTACGAAAAGTTACGCTTTTTAAATAAAAATCCATTTTTCAGACAATTTTAGTGCCAAAGTAAGAACAATGACAAAAAGTGTCATCACTGCATACAATAACGAATGTATGTATGTTATATGCAAGTAACACATGCACATGAAATTTTCCAATTTCAACAAGAATTCTTAAACGGAATGTATGCCAAAATACAAACATTTTTTGTATATTCGTTAGAAAGTATTTCCTAAAATTAATGATAATTAATTAAATTTAAACGATGTCTCCTGAAGAAAACGGTAGAAATTCTTTCGGTACAACTGCTTACAATCCCTTCTGTAAGACATGCTACCATTCAATCAATAAATTATTTTGTATGTAATTTATAGACTTTGTTACTATCTCCTTTTATTTATTTACCCATTCCTCAAAAATCTGCATCAAAAACGTAAACAAGGTCTCGAGAAGTCGATTTAAGCCTTTTGGCTTTGTATGTTAATTGAAACGAACTTTTTATTAGTTCATTTTTCTATTTTTTAAATCGAAACTAAACTTTACACTGGCAAGTAACAGGTTGGCTGATAAGTCCCCGGTCTAACAAAGAAAAACACATTTTTTGTCAAAATTTTATTATTCAACATAGTTCCCTTCAAGAGCGATACAACGATTATAACGACCTTCCAATTTTTTGATACCATTTTGGTAGTACTCCTTCGGTTTTGCCTCAAAATAGGCCTCAGTTTCGGCGATCACCTCTTCATTGCAGCCAAATTTTTTCCCTGCGAGCATCCTTTTGAGGTCTGAGAACAAGAAAAAGTCGCTGGGGGCCAGATCTGGAGAATACGGTGGGTGGGGAAGCAATTCGAAGCCCAATTCATGAATTTTTTCCATCGTTCTCAATGACTTGTGGCACGGTGCGTTGTCTTGGTGGAACAACACTTTTTTCTTCTTCATATGGGGCCGTTTTGCCGCGATTTCGACCTTCAAACGCTCCAATAACGCCATATAATAGCTACTGTTGATGGTTTTTCCCTTCTCAAGATAATCGATAAAAATTATTCCATGCGCATCCCAAAAAGCAGAGGCCATTACTTTGCCAGCGGAATTTTGAATCTTTCCACGCTTCGGAGACGGTTCACCGGTCGCTGTCCACTCAGCCGACTGTCGATTGGACTCAGGAGTGTAGTGATGGAGCCATGTTTCATCCATTGTCACATATCGACGGAAAAACTCGGGTGTATTACAAGTTAAAAGCTGCAAACACCGCTCAGAATCATCAACACGTTGTTGTTTTTGGTCAAATGTGAGCTCGCGCGGCACCCATTTTGCACAGAGCTTCCGCATATCCAAATATTGATGAATGATATGACCAACACGTTCCTTTGATATCTTGATTTGCTATCTCGATCAACTTCATTTTACGGTCATTCAAAATCATTTTGTGGAGTTTTTTGATGTTTTCGTCGGTAACCACCTCTTTCGGGCGTCCACTGCGTTCACCGTCCTCCGTGCTCATTTCACCACGCTTGAATTTTGCATACCAATCAATTATTGTTGATTTCCCTGGGGCAGAGTCCGGAAACTCATTATCAAGCCAAATTTTTGCTTCTACCGTATTTTTTCCCTTCAGAAAACAGTATTTTATCAAAATACGAAATTCCTTTTTTCCATTTTTTTCACAATAACAAAAGTTGCTTCACAAAAGACGCTCTATCTCACAAACTAATTGACTTATAGACGTCAAATTTTGACACGAATCATTCGAAGGTTGGTACTATATAAAAATAATATGCATTTAATACTAGCGACGCCATCTATGTGTTAGACCGGGGACTTATCAGCCAACCTGTTATTGGTGTTTTGTTTTTTTTTACAAATGATCTGTAACGTACATGTTAGAACATAAAATATGGAGCACATAGAGGGCAAAATTAATAAAAATATATTCGAAAAAAAAGTTAAAATAGGTTTTTGGAAATTTTTTACTTTCCATTGTAAATATTAATAATTTAATAATCTTTCATTGCATCTTGTAATATTTTAGCAAAAAACGGAAATACCCTTAAAGTCTTTAAGTTAGAATATCAGATGTAAGCAATTTATGTATTACTATGAATACAATAAACAATTGAAAATATTCGAAAAAAAAATATTTTGGAATATTTTCAATTCGGCATCCTTGTTTTATCTTTGACGAATATATTCAATTACAAAAATAATTGTTAATACTTGAAGTAGATTAAATGAAACATATGTTTTGATTATTGATATCATAATTAGAAATAATTATGTATCAATATATAATATATAAAATGTTCAACTAGGTATGTCTGACTTTGGTTCAGATTTCGGTGCCATTTTGTTCGTCACTAGAGGCTGACATAGAATCCATGAAACCTTTGAACAATGCTGCCAATGTACTGAGTCTTATGCGTTAATTGATACAATTAATTTTGTGCTTAATTTTTGTTTCAATTAAAAAATTTGCTGAACCAATTAAATTTTTAATTGAATTTTTTTTTTAATTCAATTAAAATTTTAATTGGTCACATTTTGGTGATATTTTTTACTATGTATGGAGATATCTGTCATCTTGCCTTTGTTTTCTGTATTTATTTATTTGTTTATTTATTTTATTTGCTCCAGTTAGGAACTTAAAATGTTTCAGTTAAAGTTAACTGGAGCGATGATATTTCTATTTTACGTTCCGTTAACAGGCAGTTAAAGCCTAAGGGAGCCACATGAAAATGGGCGTAATGCGCTTTACAGACTATCAGTTATTCCGGACGGAATGTCGTTGTTCGTAAAGAATCTTACAGTGTGTCGGATCGATGCGACTTGTCGGCGATGACTAAATAATCGGTAAATGTGTTATCGATCCCATAAACATGCAGCAGTATCGATTATGCCTTCGGACTTAATTTATAATGTGCACAATATATGGGATATGTTCGACACGAGCACTGTTGTCCAGAGTAACTGATAGTCTGTAAAGCGCATTACGCCCATTTTCATGTGGCTCCCTTAGGCTTTAACTGCCTGTTAACGGAACGTAAAATAGAAATACCATCGCTCCAGTTAACTTTAACTGAAACATTTTAAGTTCCTAACTGGAGCAAATAAAATAAATAAACAAATAAATAAATACAGAAAACAAAGGCAAGATGACAGATATCTCCATACATAGTAAAAAATATCACCAAAATGTGACCAATTAAAATTTTAATTGAATTAAAAAAAATTCAATTAAAAATTTAATTGGTTCAGCAAATTTTTTAATTGAAACAAAAATTAAGCACAAAATTAATTGTATCAATTAACGTTTTAATTGACTTTATTGATTGATACTATCATTTCTGTGATTGAAGAGATTTCAATTAAAAATTAAATGGTTCAATTAATTTTGCGTACTACGGTTTAAAAATTCATTAGCTAACGTAGCACTTAAGGAGCTTGATGCAAATGGGGGTTATTCAAACTTCTCTATAATTGGAAATTGTAGATATGCTAAAAATTTCCTGCTGTGGATCATTTTACACATTTAGGAGGAAATTCCCACCCAACAGAAAATAAACGAAATATTCAAAATGACAATTTTTATTTTGTACAAATCGTTAAAATAGTTTCTTTCTTTGCGTATATTTGTGTAGCACTGGTGCGATGGTTTGATGCGGCTGGCCTATAGTTTGATGCATTTGAATGGTTCGGTGAATATGTTCCTGAAAAAGGCCCACACAAAGCTATGTTTACAAGCAGATAAAAGTGGATCCATTCCAGTTAAAAAGTAAACATTCCTCAGTAATGTTGCTATCCTCGAATGAATTACTAACGTAAACTTCAAATATATTTGCAGTATTGTAAAGATGTTTGCGCAAAACAAAGATGATCGAAAACGTGTGGAAAAAGCTTTAGAAAACACAGGTTTACCATCTGGTAAATTGGAAGCTGTTCCAATGTCAAAGTTTACCTTTGAAGAATTCTACAACTTGTACAAGAATCTCACACAACGCAATGAAGTTGAGAAAGTCTTTGATAATCTGTAAGTTTTGATTGGGAGTTGGTTTGCTGTCTCTTGACTCTATAATACGGATGAATTTCTCGTTTCGTTTTCACAGAGTTGGTAATACCAAAAGAAAACACATGACCACCAATCAATTCATGGATTTTTTGAATAACACTCAACGAGATCCTCGTCTAAATGAAATCCTATATCCTTATGCGGACACCGAAAGAGCCAAAGAGGTCATCACGCAATATGAACCCAACAAATTTACTGCACAAAAGGGTCTGTTGAGTTTGGATGGTTTCCTAAGGTAAGAGTTTTTTTAAGATTTTAGTTTTTTTTTTAGTTTTTTTCAATTACAGTATATTTTCCCAGTTATTTTGAGCGTATACTTAACTCCGAACATTTTTATGATAATCATACGCCACGGTGTTTTAAATAACGAATACCTACAATAATGAAAAATTATTCATGAGTGTAGAAATAGAAAAACTTTGAGAGGACTATCGCATCGACAACTAAGTAACATCAGTGTACAACAAAAACAACAGCAACAGCTCGAATTTACAACAATTTATTTTTAGACATACATACGAGTTGTATTAACCCTAACAAGAGAAGGTGAATGGAAGGTTAACATTCAACAAACATACATACATAGCTTTTGAAACTATTTCCCCAGCTTTTTAAATATTCACACACACACACACACACACACACATATGAATATAGGAGCATATATACACTTGCATTCATGTTATTCTATTAGATGCCTCATTTCTTTCAACTATGGTGTTGGGAATTCGTTACAGTTCTCAACGGAAATATGCAAAAAGGGCAACAATTCGGAAACGTGTGTCATCAGAGATCTCAAGGATGCAATAACAAAGTTTTGACTCTCGATGCCTGCTCTTATCTATTTTCATTAAAAATGCAAGTGCCAAGTGGATATGGTCATATTCGCTTCATGACAGATTTTCAAGGTACAACATATGTATGTAAAAAGGACATACATACAGACAGATTGATACTGATAAACTTATCACAGAAGTTTATAAGGCTGGTACCAAGTTTAGATTTTGCAGCAAAAAGCAAAAAACCTAATTTCTGGGAATGCGACAATGATGGCCCTATTCGACTGGTATTTATACCTAGAGAGAAAATCTATTAAAACTAAATTAAATTAATTAACATGATGGATGGGGCAGTAGCTTATAGCTCAATGCAAACAAACAATTAGTGATGAGCCCATAGGTATTAGCCGATGTAGATAGGGGCGAATCGAATGCGAATTTTACATTTATCCAAATAATCGATATGGATCACATCTTGTGAGTCCCAGAGAAAGGTGGTCATGGCCTTTCCTGATCACATTTCCCTGTGCCGGTGTGTAGCAGTAGATAAGTATTTCTGCGACCTTCACGAAACAGCGTACATACCACATTTTGTTTGCAGCTATGCGTTATTCGGAGAAATATTTAACTACAACGTTTTCTCATTTTTGTTCTAATTCTTTTTTTCAGGTATCTTATGTCCGATGATAATCCCATTATGGCTTCAAACAAGTGGGATCTAAGCGATGACATGAACCAGCCATTATCTCATTATTTTATTAACTCATCACACAACACATATTTAACTGGCCATCAGTTGACGGGCAAATCGTCTGTAGAAATCTATCGACAATGTTTATTGGCTGGATGCAGGTACAATGTTTATAGCTTTCAAGTTATGGCATATATATCATGGTACTCTATTCTCATTTTTAAGATGCGTGGAGCTTGATTTTTGGAATGGTCGAACCGATGAGCCGGTTATTGTTCATGGCTATACATTTGTGCCCGAAATCTTTGCCAAGGATGTATTGGAGGCAATAGCTGAAAGTGCATTCAAGACATCAGAGTTGCCGGTGGTATTAAGCTTTGAGAACCATTGTAATCCAAGGCAGCAGGTATGACATCGTCGAAAATGATCCTAGTGTGTAGACTTTTGCAATTTTCACATGGCTAAGATTTAATGCAAAAATAGTCAATAATGCCGTTTTAATTCTTTGGTTTGTGCTAAAACTACTAATGATTCCACTCTCCCATTACTACTCTGTAATTTTTTGATTCACACACATTCCTTAAAGTTTCTTTGGTAGATTTTTTTTTAAATTGCCATCATTCTTTTTTATCGATGTTTATGTGTATTGTAAATGTAGGCTAAAATTGCTAATTACTGTCGAGAAATATTTGGCGATATGTTGCTAGACAAACCCTTAGACTCACATCCTCTCGAACCAAATGTGGACTTGCCGCCGCCTTCATCGCTCAAACGTAAGATTATCATAAAAAATAAGAAGAAACATCATCACCATCACCACCATCATCATCACCATAAGAAGAGTGGTGCTGTGGCGGTTAATAATAAACAATTGATATCGGCCAACTCAGGTAAGCTCTAGCTACTACTACCAATTAGACGCTTCTAAAGTTCATTTTTATATTTATAAATTCCACAAAAATTGATTAACTGATTGTCAGCTTATCGCCTCTACGAAGGGTTTCTAGTAGAGAGTCAAAAATATAAAATATTTCCCCAAAGACGTTTTGTTGAGCTAAACTTCATAAACTATATTTATTCTTGATCGTTGTGAAATTCTATAATTGAAGGTTCGGTGTGTTTAATTGGCAACAATAAAATAAACTTTTTTATTTAAAATGATATTGTACCGCTAAGCAATACCTGTCTATTTTTTGCAGCACCCTGTCCGCGGGGGCATTCGTTATTTCCCTGTAAGAAATATCTATTATATATGTCACTTTCCATATCGGTCTAAACCGAATCTTTGCTTTAAAACTATGCAATACAAAATTCGGTATCCAATTCCATAGGACATATATTTGTCTGAATTCGGTTATTCCGAATTTTTCGACTTCTTCATTTTCTATGTCATCGAAACAAAAACAAAAGCAAACAAAAGCATTACCCAACAACCAAGACACAAACAATTGAAATAATTTAAAATGTTCCTATGCCGTAATAAAAATGAGAAATGCTTAAAGTATATAAAATTTTTTTATTTATTTATTTTCCCCAGTCGATGCTTCCAATAAAGCAAGTTTGCAACAACAGTCTTCAACCTTAGAAGATGGCAGCACATCAGCTATAACAACCAATGGCGATATTGGAAATGGCAGCAATCATGCACCTCCATTACAGGTAAATCTTTATTGTGCCACAATAGTATCTCCGAAATTAATTGTCAATCCTAATTTCAGCAACTGCGACAGAGCTCTAAAGATAGTACTGGATCGTCGGACACCGATAGTTCCAGTGATGATGAATCTCTACCAAATACCACTCCCATTTTACCCAGCGGCAATGAACCCCCACCAGAAAAGGCGCAGAAAGAAACAGAAGCAGGAGCTGAAATATCGGCACTTGTTAACTATGTGCAGCCCATTCATTTTAGTTCATTTGAAAATGCAGAAAGTGTGTATCCACAATCCCACATAAATTTTTCGAATGGAACAGTTTTTGATAATAATACCAATTTCCTCGTTTTACTTTAGAAAAAAATCGGTGCTATGAAATGTCTTCGTTTGATGAGAAACAAGCTACAACGCTACTGAAGGAAAGGCCCATAGAGTTTGTAAACTACAATAAACATCAGCTTTCTCGGGTATATCCTGCTGGTACCCGGTTTGATAGCTCAAATTTTATGCCTCAACTATTCTGGAATGCCGGGTGCCAGTTGGTGGCATTGAATTTTCAAACGCTAGATTTGGCCATGCAGCTTAACCTTGGCATATTCGAATATAATGGCAGATCTGGTTATCTGTTAAAACCAGAATTCATGAGACGTACTGATCGCCGTTTGGATCCATTTGCGGAAAGCACGGTAACATTACCGTCGTATTCTCTTCATAGCAACATTGTGAAAAGCTTAATCGTATTGTTGTAGGTTGATGGCATTATAGCAGGTTCAGTTTCCATAACTGTATTATCGGGACAATTTTTATCGGACAAAAGAATTGGATCGTATGTGGAAGTGGATATGTTTGGTTTACCCGCTGATACTGTACGAAAAAGGTTTCGTACGAAGATTGTACGTGATAATGGTTTGAATCCTGTTTTTGATGAGGAACCCTTTGTTTTTAAGAAGGTATGGCTACTTTTTATTCTTTTCACATTCAGTCTAGTAATAGGAACAAATCTCTTAAGGTTGTCCTGCCGGCATTGGCAAGCATACGTATTGCAGCATATGAAGAAGGTGGAAAATTCATTGGACATCGTGTTTTGCCTGTAATAGGTTTGCGACCTGGTTATAGGCATTTAAGTTTACGC
This sequence comes from Haematobia irritans, assembly GCF_050003625.1. Lineage (NCBI taxonomy): Eukaryota > Metazoa > Arthropoda > Insecta > Diptera > Muscidae > Haematobia > Haematobia irritans. The sequence goes on along the minus strand of NC_134398.1, from coordinate 235,077,782 downwards.
AATGAATTGGGTCAGCCTTTGCCTTTGACCTCACTGTTTTTGTGCATCGTTGTCAAGGATTACGTACCTGATGACATTGCTATGTTTGCAGAGGCTTTAGCCAATCCTATTAAATACCAAAATGAATTGGAAAAAAGAGACAAGCAGCTAGCCGTTTTACAGGAAGACACTGAACCTATTCTTACCGAAGAAGATGTAACAAACACATGTGAGTGACTATTTATAATGCACACTTCACCGAAAATCCATTCTATGCACGGTTCTCTCCACCACGTTCACACTTCACAATCAAAATTTTAATTTTTACCTGATTTCATTTTCAAATCAATTTCAGTACTTCTAAAGTGGCTAACACTTATCTTCTTCATATGATTTCAATTGCAAATCATGCTATTATAACTAAATATGAATTGTTAATTCGTTGATATTACATGAGTATTTAAACCTTAGGTTAGGTGGCAGTCCGATGTATCAGGCTCACTTAGACTATTCAGTCCATTGTGATACCACTTTGGTGAACTTCTTCTCTCTTATTACTGTGTGCTGCCCGATTCAATGTTAAGCTCAATGCCAAGGGACCACCTTTTTTATAGCAGAGTCCGAACGGCGTTCCACATTGCAGTGAAGCTTTGAAACCCTCAGAAATGTCACCAGCATTACTGAGGTGGGATAATCCACCGTTGAAAAACTGTTTGGTGTTCGGTCGAAGCAGGAATCGGACCCACGACCTTGTGTATGCAAGGCGGGCATGCTAACCATTACACCATGGTAACTACCAAGCGGTAAATACCACCGTGGTTCACGCCTTTCAGAATCGCTTTTAAGAAGTACATCCTCTGTTGTTGAGACAAAAATAGCATTGGGCGACGTTCATTGATATGGTGAAAGTTTAAAAGTTTGTACTTACTAATCAATAGTCGAAAATACCATAAATTTCGCAAATTTCCACACATGTTAGATTAGGGTTAGATTTATGATTGAGTCCATAGTTATAACACCTCTCACATGTTGGAAGCTAGGTGGTAACTTTTGAGTAAGTTGAGAAAAAACATAATATCGGTCCTAATTCGATAATTTTTTATAATAACTCTCATGAGCACCAGAAGGTCATGCTAAATTGTTTTGCAGACTCGGCCTGCATTCATTGATAAGAGACCATTTCAATATCTACAGAACTACATGGACTTATTTTTAGTGTGTGTGTGTACCAACAGCCATCTTACTTTTACTTCGATGTGGGACATAGACTTGGTATCTATCTAGAAAGCTTTGTTGTTATTCGAAAATGTCGCTAAAGTGCGATTCCCCATATACTGTAGACTATGTCTAGTTGACTTCTGAAGCCTCAAAAACGAGTTTTATATGAAATATTTAGAGCCTGTTCTTCTCAAATCAATTTAAAATCATACGCAAAATATATTATTATTTTTTAATTCTCCTTGGTGGGTATTGTTTTTGTCATTTGTAAAAATGCTTCATAGCCTTAGGCTGATATTTGCTAATATGTTTTGCAAGTTATTGTGTAATCTTACTCATCTTTGAGCAAATTGGTGAAACATATTCATAAATTTAAAATTTGGCTTCACAATTGTTCATTTTCATAGAATTCAGCCAATAAGCATTTAGTATATTTGTTTTACTATTATTTATTAATGTTTAATTTATTATAAAACTATACAACAACACAACACACATAACCTCCAACAATACTGGAAACTCTTAACAACTCCCCACAAACCAACCCAATCCACCACTGTTGATGTTACAACTTACAAACCAAAGTCGTTTTCGTTCAAGTAGGTGGCCAGAAGAAAGAATTAAGACCAGTAGATTCAAGTACAATAAGTCCTAAACATAGATCCAGTCTATCGACCGCCGCCGCATCCATGAATGCAGAAAGTTCGAATAGTCGCGACACAGGAGATTCAGCAGTGGTGAATAGCACCATGCAGAGTATTCAACATCAGCATTCATTGGATTCGACGGCTCAGACATCCACGTCAATCAAACAAATGGAATCCTCGCAATTCGACATTGACTCATTGACGGCAGAGCCCCTTGAGAAGATTCTGGACCACAAGACGGTTCGTGAAAAACGTTTGGAAATGGAAAAGAAATTGGAAGCCTTACGTAAGAAACACGATAAGGAAAAGGTAAAGATAACTGGTGCCAAAGCAAGCCCATCGGAAAGCAGTAAGAAAACCAAATTCGCCAGTAAATTGGTGAAGCGTATTAGCAATAAAAACCTGTAAGTATAAATTTCTTCGTGTCTCAACAATTCTAATGAGTGTCATTTTACTTTACATACTCAGATCTTGTTTGTCTTCCTCAAACAGTGAGTCCTCAGTAGAAGTACCCCCCTGTGTCAGGGATGTGGGTGAGAACAGTGAAGTAACCAGTGGCGAGGCTACAATATCAGCAACGGATGGTTCCGTAGATGAAAGGATGCTAATAGCATGCCGGCTATATATTCAACAATACCAGGAAATCCAAAAGAAATACCACGAACAAGTTTACATGGCTGCGGAGAAAGTTCTACAGAATTCCCAAGAATCTCAGAATAAGCAATTGAAAGGATCATTGGAGAGGGTGATCAGTGACATAATGCATAAATTGAAAGAAGCAAGGAAGACTGAAGTAAAGAAAATGCAACTAGTCCACAAAGACAAGGATGAACTTGTTCGGTAAGAGAATTGATAGATGTGTTCTCTATGTATAGGTGTGCCAAATGTATGACCAAATTTATAGGACCAATAGGTGACATTTCGTACTAAAACGTTTTTCTGTTAGTTTTGTGATTAAGTGTCAAAGAGAAAATACGCTATATTTTACATTTGTTCTTATATAAGGACGAAAACGCCAGCGGGCGGATGAAAACGTCAATAGCGTCCGGACACAGTAGAAGCCAATTACGCACATTATATTGTCGAGTCTGTTTCGTTTGTCCAAGAGCCAATGATTGCTCAACAAATTCCTTGGAATCATTTGAATAAGTCTGGGTACGAAAAGAACTTCGATGTATGCAGATCCCCGCTAAATCGCAACAGTATTTATTCTTCCATCCTTGAGTTAGATCTAAACAGAATTTGTCTTTAATCTTCCCGTCTTTCTTCACTTATAATATGTTTAAGGGGGTTTCGGGTTATTCGAACATTACTGAAAGTTTTCGGAGTGGGGCGTACATAACTCTTTCTATTCCCTCGTCCAACAAGAAACACACAAATTACAATTCCTCGAATCTCTTGCTCATTGTATGAGTCGAGTCGCTCGTATCTGGAATAAGTTACCTGTCGAGATCTATTAAACCTTTCGATATTAAATGCAAATATTTTTCGTGAGCTGAGTTGAACAATGTTATATTGTTAATATTGTGTAATGTTCCGTATTTTTGGTTCTAAAGATTTCTCACTTCCTGAATGTTTACTTACTTGGATGGGGAAATTGAAAATCGACTAATTTCTTAAGCGTTTGTTGACTGCCAATGAAAAGTGGATCACTTACGACCGCTTCAAGCAAAAACTGTCAATCTTAAGATTTGACTCTTTGCCCGTCTAAAATGCCAAAATTTAATACGATACGTCGTGCAATAACTAGACAAAATTATTAATTCCTAAAATTGGGAGGCAAATTTATGCATGTTCATAACTTGTTAAAGACCCTATAAAATCTATATTCATATCTGAAATCTTGTGCGTCATCTTGTTTAAATTGGGTATGTGATCTTTGGTTTTAGGTAGCTAAGTTTTTATAGCCTATATAAAGGCAGTCTGAGAACTCGGCTTTGCCGTCCCGTGTTGGTTAAATTCGGTATTTTTCTGGAAACGATGAGAATGATTGCGCATACATATAATCTTGGCATAATGTGGTTACAAATATCACTTCTACACCTCACATTATATAAATATAGCATCATAGTGTATGATCGGTTATTTGCCATCTAAATTCCACCCTCTTTTTTATCTTAATTTGCAATATTTCTCTTTTTTATAGCATGAAGCGAGAAGTCCGTAGCTCTGTTGTCGAACGTGGTGTAGAAGAACGTAAGCGTCTAAAGTATGTATACGAACAACGTGCCGAAGAATTACGCAAACAGCACGAATCAGTGCGAAATAGCTTTACGGAGCACAAAACAATGGCAAGTTGCTAGATCACTGGACTAAAAGAATTTCATTGTAATCAACAATTTAAATTAAATCCTTTGCAGGCTTTACAAATCATGGAAAAAGAATTTGAATCTCGGACTTGTGTAACAACAAATGGTTTCCTTACACTCTTCCAAAATGCCAACACATCGTCGTCCTGCAATGAGAACGCCTTGCAGGTTGGCTCATCGAATCGTCTAACAATATCTCCTGCTCGTTCAAATACAAGTATATCGAATAATGCCGCAGGTGTAACCACATAAAAGCCATCTAAGTAAAAGACCATTTCGATCCTGACGGACTATTATTGCAAAATGGATGTGTGCTTTTAGATATCGATGATTTTCAATGACTATCATCAATACATTGGAAGCTGCTATTTGAAGTGGTGCAAGTAGGTTTATTTCACTTTTCAGTATCCGTTGTACAATCACTCTTCTACTGATACCTAATGTGAAATAGGCGTATACTTCGGATGCTAATACCAGATCTGTGCTATTCAATAACTTTCGTTTCACGAAAGCTTAAAATATTTACTTCCTAACATATAAACTGGATATAGATTTAAGTTCCGAAGGAACTAAGATAAAAGGATTTCCCTACAAACCCGTAGAAAAAGCCCATATTCTATGTAGGATTTTCCTCACTTTTTCCGACTTTGTACTTATACTTGAATACCTTATAAGAGCAGAGTTATTAGGAAAAATCCAAGAAATCGATTTTGTTTAAGTTAATTAATATTAATATAATCATTTTTTATATATTTTAAACTATAATGGTTGACTAGTTGTTAAAAGTGAATGTATGTATGTGGTGAATTCGTAGAAATAGCCGATTATTTAGGAAACTGGAATTATTATTATTATTACTATATATTTTTTTTTGTTTTTGAAAAGAAAATCGTAGGTGAATTGGTGAATTGAATAGAATATCTACATAGAAGCATGTAGCCTATAATTATATGAAACGAATATGAGATTGTAGACCTACTATTATAGTTGAAAATATTATTCCGTTGTTTAGAAACATCACTAGGATCCAAATTGATGATTGAAGTAGAAAAAATATTGAAATTGAGTGTCCCCTATTCATTGCCCTAAACGTAAAATGTTAAAACTATTTAAAATAGAATTAATTATACAAAAAGGAAGAAGAAAAAACAAAAACAAAACAACTACATATATGAATGTGTATAATAGACATAGGAAATTATCATCTTTATCTAAATATAAGTAGAGGAGTGCGTGTTCTATTTTAATAATGAAACTGCTTAGGTGGTTAACATTGCTAAGATGGTGCAAACATTGTAAAGTAACTACGGAATGCAAAAAGAACAAAAAACATGCGGTTGTAATTTCTAACTAGTAACGAAATTTAAATAAGTTAAGTTCAATAACTCTGTTAGGCTAAGAAAAAAATACAAAAACAAAGAAAAAAAAAACAAAATCAACTCACCTAGTCGTAAATCCCCAAAAAACATAGAGGAATAAAAAAAAATGAATCTCAAATTTGAAGATGATGTCTGCTTCCTTCCTTTTTTCGTTGAATAGATTATAAAATGCTAAGCTATGAATACATTTCGTTTAAATTAATTTTAATACCCCTCGATATTTATGGCATGTTCGGCTATGTTGGATAAATTTTCGTTGCATTTTCATTGTTATTCAAGAATGCATTTTTGAAGGATTCAACCGACTATAATTTTCCATTAGTGATTGCCAAGCAGTTTTTGTTTACATAAAAAATAATAATAATGAAATTGGAAACGTCTTAAAATTATGATTAAATATACAAGAATATATAGAAATTAATCTCTTAAACCCAATAACACCAAATAAATCGACACACAGCGCCCATCTAGAAAAACGGTCAGTCACTGTTTGCTGATAACACTAAAACATGTAAACACGATTAAAACAATATTTTATGAATATCTATAGTATTTGCCCAAAAATCTAAATATTTACCAAATTGAGGCATAACAGCTAACAAAAAGTTTGCTGATCGTATTTAGGAGCTTGTAAGTACCAAAAACTACTTTTGATTTTTAAATATGTTTTGGGGAAAAACATTATAACCTAAAATTTGTATAATTTGTTGTTCGTTAGATCCTGAAGCACAAAAATATAACAGCAGACCTCGATTGCTGGTTTTAGAAGACTTTTTGTCTATGAGTGTATCAACACTCCTCCCTCATTGCTAAATACCAAAAAACGATCACAGGATATCTCGAAATCATATATAAAATATCTCAGCTAAGTGTCAGTCATAACCAACACAGCATATTTTACAACTACGTATTCAGAAGTAGGTTTGGTAGATAAATGGGACCGCATGGCCATTAATTTCGACTGTTGTGTCAAAAAAAAACTTTTGAGTACATGAACCTGGGTGGATAGTCCATAACAAGCGCAGGTGCTGGATTATGTGCAGGGAATCCCGATACAGACCCAACGGGACGATGATGCAGCATAAGCTGTACCGTCGACATGTAGCATCATTCAATACTTTTATAGTTTACATATTTTTCGTACTCATCACATATTTTTCTTTAAATTCAAAAAGTTCAAAAAAATTACAACTTTCAATAACGTCAAAATTTAGATTCTTTAAAAAAAATTAAAAAAAAAATTTGTTGGAAACCCTTCATATGAGAAATTAAATTTGATCTATCTTTTAAAGATATTATCATTTTTGTTGCTGCGTTGTTTTGTTGCCTTTCAAAAAATTTGTAATTAAAACTATTTGTACTTTATGGCTGTAGATCCGTTCCCGATGATGCAATTCAATGCACTTGCGAAATATTAAAACAAAAAATACCGAAATCTGGTACATAATGTAAAAAAACGATATCAGATCTGAAAATTCTTTTCTATTTGATACATAAAAAGATCGAATAAAACCAATTATTTAATTTGTATTTTGAATAGAAAGTAAGAAGGAGTTGCATTTTTTAAGATTTAATTTTGACCCTCGGCAAAAACAAATCAATTGTCTGTCGTTTGGAAATTTATTGCACAAATTCAAATCATGATTATTTTGTTTAGAACTAAAAACAAAACCTAATGTTTAAAATAGACGAACATGCTATTATTTCTTGTTATGTGATTTTAGAATTCGATTCTCTGGGTTGAGACTGTATATATTTTTGTATTAAATAACTCCCACTTTAAGTAACTCTGCTTTTATTTTTAAGAAAATCGTCGTCGTCGTATGCCTCCTAATAAAACTGCATAGAATTTAATTGCAGGACCAGATAAACATACATTTACATTTGTAAGCTATACTATATTTGAAAAACTCTTTAAAAATCCCTACCCGTACAACAAAAAGTTCCTCTACACCATGATGTCCTAGTGGAGGCATACTCGACATTTTTTAACTCTCCATACATTATTTACTTAAACAGGCAGCATTATCATCTCTCATTCGACGAAAATCTTATAAAAATACACGAACAAGAAAAGCACCGTTTATTATTACTATTAAAAATTACAAATTTATATATATGTGTGTGTATAGTCAGTTAGTAATTGTAATTTGAATTGTTTTCAACACCATACCTATACATATATATTATATACACCCTGCATTGCATGCAATGTGTGTTAGCTATTAAATTTACAAAGAAGTAAAATAAATAAATCTATCATAAAACAGTGTGTATATGAAAAACACTAAACTATTTGTGATTATGTTCTATGTGTGTTATTAATTGTTAAGATTTAACTTATTAATTTGTCTGTTTTTTTGCTTTTTTGTAATTATTAAAACAAAAATAATTATTATAATAAATGTTTTTAACACAATATACATACACTCATCTTTCTCTATCATTCTTCCCTTTTTATTGCTACATTCTACACATTTCACAAACATTTTCGGAAACATTTTTATGTCAACCATATTTAATATGGAACCGTTTTTAAATCCTGGATATCAACAATTCAAATATTGTTCACACATAGAAAACATCTGCAAGAAACTGTAGGCTGCTGGTATATACATATTTGTATTTCTTTGTTTGGCAATTATGTATAACAATAACAAAAATTAAAGCTAATTCTAACCATTTTTATGGTTAGAATAGATAAAAAATACAAGAAAATAAATATACAATAGAAACAGCCAAGTCAACTTATTGCAGATGGAAAAGTATTTAGATGTTTTTCAATTACTTTTCTCTCGTCCGATTCTGAGCCCTTAACATCTAAAAATGTTTATATTTATCGTATCTGGCATTGGACATAAACGCCAGACACAATCATTACCTAAATGGATTTGTCCAACTATGAAGAAATGTAATCTGAAAACTTTTAATATCTTCTTATAATCTTGTATTGTCCTTTTAATAAATATATTTTGCATCTATTTTGGGATTCAATAATTTATCGCTGTGTATAAACAGACGACATTTCTGTGTATTTATATACAATATCTATAGCAGTGGCTACAACAATAGAAAAAATGCTGCTGGTACTGAATTTGTGTTACCGCGTAAAAATAGTCATTTCTTCACGGGTAGGTTTAAGAACGAGAGAGCTAAACGAATTGATGCTTTGGTTCATTCCCTTAAGCGGCTAAACGCAAACTTAGTACCCAACTTTACTAGTTGTATAACTAGGTTGGGCTAAACAAAACTGCAAAAAATCGAAGATAAAAACCTTTTTTGGTACATACAAAAAAATTCACGAAAAATTTTCAACCAATTTTTTAATTGAAACAAAAATCTATCACAAAAATAATAGTATCAATTAGTTTTTTAATTGGATCAATTAACTTTTTAATTGACCTTCAATTAATTTTTTGGTACACACAAAAAAATTTCACGAAAAATTTTCAACCAATTTTTTAATTGAAACAAAAATCAAGCACAAAAATAATAGTATCAATTAATTTTTAATTGGATCAATTAACTTTTTATTTGACCTTCAATTAATTTTTTAATTGATACTATCATTTCTGTGATTGAAGACATTTCAATTAAAAATTAATTGGATCAATTAATTTCGTGATTGAATCAGAAAAAAAAATTTGTTTTGTGTATGCGGTTTTCGTATTTCTTTTTTTTTTGGAACCGTTTCATATGTACGGCATACGGAAGTTATTTGAGTCAGAAGTTATTATATTTATGTATCAATTACACTAATATACATTTGAAACACATTTGATTTTCGTTATACCATGAGCCCATATAAATATAATTTTCCTTTTCGTAAACTTTAAACATAAATAAGCTCGTTGTTTTTAGTATTAGACTGTGCCTTCTTTTGGTAGTATGTGTGCATATTTAATATCCGTAATCCTTACTTTAGTTTGAACACGTTAAGACTCAATATACCACTGAGTTGTCTATCCCTTTTGAGATACCTCAATCTGAAATCTACGACAAGAAATTTTAAATATACAATATAGAAAATGTCTCGATAGTTTCATAAGAAGGAAGAAGTCAATAAATCTACATAGTTATGTGTGTTAAAAAAATATAAAATGTCTTTTATTTTCTAGCTATAGCAAAACATGCATCTTCGAATTTGAATTGACGGTGGAAATAAGTTTCAGCATAGAAAACAAAAAGTTTCAACTCTATATCTATATTCATAAGGGAAATCGGCGCCAATTTTCCAATGACGGACCAGATCTATCACTGGTACCGATGCTCCAGCTTTGGCGATTTTTAAATTTTTCATATAAATTATCTATTTCTATATTCTCTTGATATTACTGAAATACAACTATATAGAGTACTGTATTGTTCAAAATATTCCAGAAGCTTTTCGTTTCCAGGGGGCTAATCACGGCATTCGATATCGAATTCATAATCGTATCGAAAAATTGTCGATATGATTAAGTTTGGATCACGGGATTCGATCGAAATTTGATGCAATTTCTCAAGCATTGCCAACAGCAAAAAACGAAGCAGAACAAAATGAAATGACAAAATTAAGTTAGCGTCACAAAATAGAATGTAGAAAAAAACATGTTTTTGGAGGTTTCAAAGTAAAAAGTAAATTGTATTGCATTATATCTTATCTCTTTTTACATTCCTCCGAATTCCTTCCTAATTGGAGGATGAGATGAATATAAAATAATTCGGCGACAAATAAGGAATAAAAGTGCACATTGTTATTGGTGTAAGTACATGAGTTTGAAATGGTGTGCACTGTTAGAAAGTAGCCTCTTGCAGGATTAATGGACGATTTCGGCTGACGAAGGAGGCGTTCAAATGGAAAATAATTTTTGGTGGCATGTCAACGTCAATTCTATCACTTTACAATTATCTGCCGTCTTAAAACTTTTTGCGAGTGGAAGCCTTCATAATTCACTATTCTTACAAGGTGGTCCAGAAGCCTTATGTTGTCATAGAATGGTACGGTATTTGGTTGATCACAATCTCTTGGATATCGATCTAGCATGTTGACTTTATATATGGTTCTTTGCCAAGCTAGGATGCTCGCTGCCGAACTCGACTATGACCAATTTTTGTTTAACTGTTATTGTAGTTGCGTTAGTCCTAAATATTCAAAATATGTTCATTATATGTAAATTTACTACAACCTAGCAACAATTCGAACTAAAACTAATATATTTACTATTCCTATATGGCGAAAACAATGTAAAAAAACAAGTAAAAAATGTTTTACGATTACAATTTACCAATCGAAAAAATTGTCGATCAAAAAAAATCGATATCGACTCCCGTGATCCGAAAAATTTATATTTCGATCAAAAGTTCTCGATATCGAATGCCGTGATTAGCCCCCAGTACGATTCGGATGCTCAAAATGGAATGCGTTCGTAAAAAGTTGTCCAATACTGGTTCATGTGGACATGACTACAGGGTGGTCCTACTAAACGGAATGCGTGTAATGAGTCCAAGTCGTGTCCTAAAGTGTAAGTTTACCCCGCCAATGACAACTCCATATTTAATGAGACCGGTCCCTTCCATACATTTCGACCATAACTTGGACTGGTCCATACACACCTGTGACTAGGGACTAGGACCGGTACAGGTTCTCGGATTGATTAATTTCCGTAATGTGACTCTAGTGGAGAATTATAGCAATACTGAACAGTTTGTGTCTTTTGTTATATGGTTGTACATTTTGATTTAAGGAAAACATTTGGGACATTTTATAATTAAATTTATAAATTACAGTATGCAAACATTCTTAGTCTACCTAAAACGATTACACTGTGACACAATATTCGACTTTTTGACTCCAAACAAAAAATCACTTATCGCAGCCGATTGTACTCGGAGAGGAGAAAAGTAATTTCTGGATTTTGTTAGATTGATTTCCGTTCGTTTTTTATAAGTTTTAGATCTGAAAATGAAACATGACTCATTACACTAGTTTACAAAATAAAATTTTTTTTCATGTACATTTGATGAGATGTGACTTTTCTTATGTATTTTGGTTCGTACTTTTCCGGCGGAAAAGGGTCACAGTAAAACATGATTTTTGTGAAAATTTGCTTTTTGCACCGATATTTTTTCAACCACTTAACTTATCACAGATCCAAGTATACACGATTATTTGTCATTCAATATCTTTCATTTAAGTACCAACAGCGATATAATCGGACATTTCTAACTCGAGATATAATATAAGAGCGAAAAACTAAAAAAACGGGATATCTCAAAAACTGTTCCATAATTCTTTATACCCTTCACCACTACTGTGGTACAGGGTATAATAAGTTTGTGCATTTGTTTGTAACGCCAAGAAGGAAAAGTCTGAGACCCATCGTTTAGTATACCGATCGTCTTAGAATTAAATTCTGAGTCGATTTAGCGATGTCCGTCTGTCTGTCTATCTGTCTGTCTGTCTGTCCGTCTGTCTGTCTGTTGGTGTATTTTTGTGTGCAAAGTACAGCTCGCAGTTTTATTCCGATTGTCCTAAAATTTGGTATAGGGTCCTGTTTCAGCTCAAAGACGATCCCTATTGATTTTGGAAAAAATCGGTTCAGATTTAGATATAGCTGCCATATATATTTTTCACCGATCTGGTCATAATTGACGTGTATATCAACCGATCTTCCTCAAATTCCGTACATCCAAATATTTTATGAGTCTCGAAAAACTTGCAAAATATCAGCCAAATCGGTTCAGATTTAGATATAGCTCCCATATATAGCTTTCGCACGATTTACACTCAATTTCCCACAGAGGCCAATTTTTTGTTCGGATTTAGTTGAAATTTTGCACAGGGAGTAGAATTAGCATTGTAGCTATGCGTGCCAAAATGACCACAGTGACCAATTTTTTCTTCCGATTTAGTTGAAATTTTGCACAGGGAGTAGAATTAGCATTGTAGCTATGAGTGCCAAATTTGGTTGACATCGGTTCAGATTTAGATATAGCTCCCATATATAAGTTTTTCTGATTTCGACAAAAATGGTCAAAATACCAAAATTTTCCTTGTAAAATCGCCACTGCTTAGTCGAAAAGTTGTAAAAACGACTCTAATTTTCCTAAACTTCTAAACATATATATCGAGCGATAAATCATAAATAATTTTTTGCGAAGTTTCCTTAAAATTACTTCAGATTTAAACGTTTCCCATATTTTTTACTAAAATTGTGTTCCACCCTAGTGCATTAGCCAACTTAAATTTTGAGTCTATAGATTTTGTAAAAGTCTATCAAATTCTGTACAAATCGAGTAATATTTAAATGTATGTATTTGGGACAAACCTTTATATATAGCCCCAACACATTTGACGGATGTGATATGGTATCGAAAATTTAGATCTACAAAGTGGTGCAGGGTATACTATAGTCGGCCCCGCCCGACTTTAGACTTTCCTTACTTCCCGTGTAAAAATTGGGGGATCTGATTTGATATGGTTAGATCTAAGCCAAGATATGGTCAGATCTGAGCAGATCCGAAAAATGGTTATATCTGGTCAGATCTAAATACTATGAAATTAGATCTGATCAGATCTCAAAAATGAGACACATCTAATCAGATCTAATTTGATATAATTGTATATTATTTGATACAATCGTATCTTTCGAGATCTTTCAACACATAAAAGCCCATAATTTATATATAAAATGAGATCAATTGTTTTATTTAATAATACAAACAAAAAGTATGTGCATAATAAATATGTTTAATTTAAATTGATCCATCAAAGCTATTTAAGAGTATTGACAGTTGAGTTAGAGTGTTGTCCAAGGGTTTTTTCGTTTGTTTCTTCTGCTTTGGACTTAGACACGCGACTAAAGTATTACAGCGTTAAGGCAATCTGCAATGAAATTAAGTAAAAAAACAATTATTAAACAAATATAGGAATAAACAAATATGGGAATATATTGAACTATGTAAGCAAGTATTAGTATTGTTTTGGGTCATTCTTCTTTAAGTTGCAATAAAAATTGCCATATAATTTTATGTTGCTTTTAATACTCACATTTAAAGTGTATTCGGGATTAGGTTAGGTATAGCGATATGCTGTTATTTTAGGCTCATACATACTATTCAGACCATCATGACATCACAGTGATCAACATCTCACTTATCACTGACTGCTGCTCGATTCAATAATTAGCTCAATAACATGGGACCTCCTTGTTATAATCGAGCCCTATCGGCATTTCACGTTGCGCTGAAACAACTTAGAGAATCTTTGAAGCAGAAATGTCACCAACATTACTGCGAGGAGATAATCCACCGCCGAAATAATTTTTGGTGTTGGTCGGAACTGGGATTGAACCCGTGACCTTTTGAATGCAAGGCGGGCATGTTAACCAGTACACCACTGAGGTTTCCTTTTTTCCAAATCTAGAAAATAGTAAAACAATATGAAAATGACTACTAAGGAAATAACAAATACAATCTACTTACCTACATAATCTCCGCAATAAAGGAAACGATATACACTTTATCAAAGGAACACATTTAAAACAATTATATTAAATTTCTTAATTTTCTCAGCTAGTCTGGCGTTAAATTTAGAAGTGATGCCCCTGACGGCATTGAGGTTTAGACGTGTATTTCAAAAATCTTTTTAACTTGTTCATGATTTTTTTTTATTATATTTTGGACCGTATTTAACCCCATATATAGTCAGATATGATGTTATATCTACCATATATTATTAGATATAGTGCTATATATGGTCCAATCCAAGCATATATTATTAGATATGCCAGATATAATTAGATACTATACTATATATGATGAGATCTGCAATTATATCTAACCAGATCTAGCACCATATATAGCATATCTGTGCATATCTAATTATGTCTGAACCAATATCTGAACAGATCCAATTAGATCCAATTTGATATTATTAGATAGGATTGGATCCTCCAATTTTTACACGGGTTGTTTTTTTTTTAATTTTTTTTCGATTCAACAGATCAAAGTCACCTTTCATCAAATGTACAAATACATGCACCATATTTAGCATATATGTTCAAAATATACTTATATTACAAATTTCGGGTAAGTTTTCATTAGAAGAATGAAAATCGGGAGTTTGGTCACTATATATCAGGTAATTGTCTGATATGAGAAGTCTTGGAAATTTACCTGTCTTCAAACAACAAAAACAAAAAAAACAGTAGATGCTAAATTTTTGGCCGATAGCCTAGGTGTTGTAATCTGTAGCGTGAGTGATATGGCTGGACCACCGTACTATTTTACCCTGCAATAAAATGCTCTCACGATGATTGGTTTCAATAAAAATTGCAACTACTACACTACCAGACTTAGTAAAGAGAAGTAAATATTTTTATTAATGGCATATTTTATTAAAATTGAGTATAAAATTAGATTTGTTTTAAGATAAAAATCTTTTAAATAAAAGACTTAAAAACTATTAATATTTCCTAATATTGTATAAAAACATACTGCAAAATTATCTACACTCTGCGTCATAACAATTAATCCACATAAAATGACATCGTTTTTAAGTCTACGAGTAACCCCTAGGTTTATTGGTCAATATTGCATGTATATACAGTGCAGAGGGTAGTTAATGTACTTAATACAGACTTAATATCCTTGAAGGGAAGGGAATACATTGATATTGGGCTACGTATTGTTTTATCGTTTTATATTGCCATCGTTGTTCGCGAAATTAAAAATATATATATGCGGATATATGAACTAATTTTATAATTAAATCTAATTTGTGAGGAGCATACCCTCATGTTGAGAATATTTATTTATTATTAAGTCTCCAAATGAGAAAAAGGCACTCTGTAAATGACGATCACGGATACATGAATTAAATCATTTGCACAAACAACATAGTAATCATGGAACCCAAAGCCAGCCCACAGCTAAGACATGCTGCCATTATTGCAGATGCCATTTCTTTTTCATGTTGCATCACACATCTGAAAGAAAAAAATCATTTAGACTCAATACGAAAAAAAAGGCGTAGTTACATACCTCGGAACCATGTTCAGGAGTATATTTGTTATATATCCATTTGTTAGTGCAAATGTCAACATCATCGATATAAAAGCAATATCTGAGGATACAATGGTTGGCAGGAATATATGTTGAGATGAGTTGGAACACAAGAACAATGGCACATAAAGCATACGCAGAAGAACCATAAGTAAAACCGTATGGGCATTTTTTTGTGGCTGCAATAGATAAAATTTGTTATTGTATACAAAAACATCCGCAATGATATGCTCTTGCTTACCCTTCTCCATATGCCAGATATTATACGACCAAGATAGTCACCGGAATTAAAAAATAAGTAATTCACAACTGGCATATAATAAATATCTGAAATGTCAGGTGATTAATCGAAGCCCTTTTACAGATTTTAAAATTTCACAAACCATTCCAAGCTTTGCCTTTGCCATAGTCTTCCGATTGCATAAGTATGGTCACAGATGGATACACCGACAGTGTTGTAGTATAAAGCAATAAAATAGTCACTGCATGTACATAAATTTTGCTAAAGACTTCTCGTATATTGGGTTCTAGAGCAACACCACGATCAATCGTTCTGCTATGGGTGGGATCGTCGTATATTATTTTGAATTTATCTCCTCCTTCCACATAATATTTAAAGAAATCTTTTCTTTCCACAACAGCATAGCAAATTATGTTTAGTAAAATTAAAGTGATTCCAATGGAGAAGAATATGAATGCAGTGACATTTGGAGCAGCTCCAAAGGCCAAAACCACAAGGAAGGTTAAGGCAGTGAAAATACCACCTAAGGCTTGTCCGCTTACAACAGCCGTCATATACTCAGATGGAAAAAGACCTGCAATGCCGAATACTGCACCACCCATTGTGGCCGAGCATACTGCAATGAAATAAATTCTTAGTGCGATTCTAAGAGAAAAACTGCATGGTCACTTACTGTTTATGATGACAACGGTAAATAGGGTAATTAAGAAAAATTGTTCTTGCCATTTGTCAGTATTTACCTCCACCAAGCAAGCAGTTACAATAAAAATTAGTAATATCACAAAGAGAGTTCCAAGCATTCTCAGGCGCAATGACACTTTTTGCCCATATATTGCATGGAGTATTAGAAACGTAGTGCCTGATATCGAAGCCGTTAGCGTTAGATCACAGGAAAAGCTCTTTTGCATTGGTGTCAATTCTTCATTGACAATGGTGGATTCGTTCACAGTGGCATTACGAAATTTGTACATCCAATACTATTCATAATGAAAGAAAGTTAAGTACAATATTTTTGATAAAAACAGAGAACCTAAAATTGTGAGTAAATAATTGTATCAAAGTATGATTTTCGTTTGCTCCAAAAGGTGTGTACAATGTTCGGGTTTCGTGTTGAAAATCACTTTAGTTTCGCGATTACTTTTCCTGAAATAATCAAAATTATAAATGAAAACAAACATATTCCCATGTTTTGCCGAAATTTAGAGGAACAAGAAAATCCGCATCAATTGAGTTAATTTATCTGCTTTATATGGTACTGTTTTAATAATGTAACCTCGAAAAACATAAACACGCTAACCTTAAATTTGTCATAATAGTTCTCTTTAATGACAAGTTTGAATTGAAATCGGATTGAAGTCCGAGACTATCAAGATTTTTTTGTTATAAGAATAATAAATTTTTCCGACTTGCGATTACGAATATGCATACATATAGATATTTTCAAAAAAAAAAAAAAAAAAAAAAAAAAAAAACTTCGTGAAAACTTGTTACATATTACATTATTTACATTCGTGAAAACTTGTTACATATTATTTGGTTAAACTTTTTCTTTTCAAATAAATTAATGGAACGGGTCAAACTAAAACCATCCTGAAGAAGATAATTAATGTACAACATTTGAGCAAAGTATAAGGAGTAGTGTACGAAGAATTTATGCAGGAGATATATTATGGGAAATGATAGGTTTCTTGGCTTTATATTGTCCACTTAAGGAAAAGTTGGCCGAGATTGCAATGATCTAAATTGAGCCATGTCCGTGAAGTTAAAGTTAACTTTATCTTAGCGGAGACAAAAACCGAGCTATGTTCACTTTGTACAAAAGTTCAGCTAAATAATGAACATAGCTCAATTACGTAGGAAGGAAAAATGAATATTAAATAAAATTATTAATTTTTAATGCGAAACATCCTGTAGGTAAACGAAGCTAAAGCAATTTAATAGAAATATATATAAAATGCTGGAAAAAATACAAAGATTTATTGAAAATCCCACATAGTCAGCGAAAATTGGACTATAAAACTGAAAGCTAAAATTTAGAATTTAGGTCACTGTGCCAAAAATCGGCATGGGGGGATATACCAAGTAGTGGTGGAGACAGCTCTCCCCGAGTAGAATACGAATCTGAAATCAGATTATTCAATTGGTTAACAGTTTTTGAGAAATTTCGGTCTTAAGTTGAAATGCAGATTTTGGGCCTATTTTAGTATTTGGGCCACTGTGCCAAAAATCGGCATGGGGGGGATATACCAAGTAGTGGTGGAGACAGCTCTCCCCGAGTAGAATACGAATCTGAAATCAGATTATTCAATTGGTTAACAGTTTTTGAGAAATTTCGGTCTTAAGTTGAAATTCAGATTTTGGGCCGATTTTAGTATTTGGGCCACTGTGCCAAAAATCGGCATGGGGGGGATATACCAAGTAGTGGTGGAGACAGCTCTCCCCGAGTAGAATACGAATCTGAAATCAGATTATTCAATTGGTTAACCGTTTTTGAGAAATTTCGGTCTTAAGTTGAAATTCAGATTTTGGGCCGATTTTAGTATTTGGGCCACTGTGCCAAAAATCGGCATGGGGGGGATATACCAAGTAGTGGTCTCCACCACTTAAGACCGAAATTTCTCAAAAACTGTTAACCAATTGAATAATCTGATTTCAGCTTCGTATTCTACTCGGGGAGAGCTGTCTCCACCACTACTTGGTATATCCCCCCATGCCGATTTTTGGCACAGTGGCCCAAATACTAAAATCGGCCCAAAATCTGAATTTCAACTTAAGACCGAAATTTCTCAAAAACTGTTAACCAATTGAATAATCTGATTTCAGATTCGTATTCTACTCGGGGAGAGCTGTCTCCACCACTACTTGGTATATCCCCCCCCCATGCCGATTTTTGGCACAGTGACCTAAATTCTAAATTTTAGCTTTCAGTTTTATAGTCCAATTTTCGCTGACTATGTGGGATTTTCAATAAATCTTTGTATTTTTTCCAGCACTTTATACATATTTCTATTAAATTGCTTTAGCTTCGTTTGTCTACAGGATGTTTCGCATTAAAAATTAATAATTTTATTTAATATTCATTTTTCCTTCCTACGTAATTGAGCTATGTTCATTATTTAGCTGAACTTTTGTACAAAGTGAACATAGCTCGGTTTTTGTCTCCACTAAGATAAAGTTAACTTTAACTTCACGGACATAATTGAGCCTATGAAAGCCAACTCTACGACATTTCCATTGCATTAAATTTCGTGAATTTACCCTATTTACGGTTAGAAGATTTCCGACTGGAAATGTGAAATAAATCTCATCGATAATCTCTCACATTTGCTTAACAATCTGATTATTTGTACAATTGAAGCTTAACAGCACATCCTACGGGAAATGGAACAATCCCAGGACGAGTACCCAGTTAGTCCCTGGTAGGTATGAACAATACCAGTTCTGGTCGAAACGACTTGGGCTCATCTCAAGTCGTCCAGAACATAGCCCAAAGGATATGTCCTGGACAATTTAGTAGGATCAACATAGATAGATCTCATGAACCAGTCTCGAACTCATTTGAGCATTCGAATCGCACCAGAGAGAATTGGCTTTAGGAATAAAGCGTAGATCCGATAAAATTTTACGAATTCCTGTCCTCTAGACAACAAAATAAAAAATATATAGCCGTAAACAACGGCTGCTGTTTTTAGCAGACTTTTTTCTATGAACGCAACTAAAATATTGGTAGATTATGATAAGAAAGTTTATATTATATTGGTGCATAGAATTTGCCATATCGGATAACAAATAAGACAATCAGCCACGTTCTTATTTTCTAGTCTATTCAGAATCCGACAAAATAATAAAATCCAGTCTAATTATTTTCGTTCTCAAAATTTTCTGTTCTCAAAATTGGAGTGGCTTTGACTCTCATTTTCGAGTCAGTTAAGGCAACTGTTTTTTCCTGGAAAAAAGCCCTATTCGTTTTTAAAGATTTCTTAATGTAAAAAATATCTTAATGTAAAAATATCTATTTTATAAATATATGCCTATCGGATTGATGAACACCTTTACAATCGGAATGTTCTCTAAATGAGTTAAATCGAAATGAAGAACATGAGGGAATTTTAGAACAAAGGTTTCCTAATACTACCACATCAAGAATATTATCATATTTGCGGCAAAAATTAGCAGTAAATAGGTTTCCACTGATATTGGATGATCGAATGAATGAGGAAACTCTGCACCGTGCATATAAGAAATACGGTACATGTGTATTTATTTTCGCAGTCTGCGGCCTTATTCGCAATAACAATAAAGTCTTAGAACATTTAAATAAATGCATACATGCATACATGTACGCACGAATATAAGTAAAAGAATATTGCAAACTGATAATGTATATGTAAGTGACCCCATTATGTGAAGGCAGAAATCATAGACACTTAAAAGTAAACAAAGCAAAAGAGAGATTAGAGTAAATGGTTAATGGAAAACTTCAATGGTTAATGGATTGATACCGATAATGCGTTGAGAATGTGAAAATTCCGATGATTTGATACTTACATCCTCTGCTGTTATAAAAAAATTCCATGGGGTCATGGTTGCTGTACCCAGAAAATAAAAGACCAAGTAAGTATAATTCCATTTATCGGGCGGAGCGTCCGATATTTGGATATGACTGTGCAATTCAACATTGTGAAAGTCGTCGTTCTCCCTTTCTGCCGCTGGTAATATCTCCACAGAATTTCCACTGTCTGCAATAAAGCCTCCCGCATCATCATCATCATCTATCGCTGTAGGTTGCTCATTGTCCAACAAACCATGCTGATCATTGTCACTTATCGAATCATAGTTTAACATATTTCCACAACTTCTAACTGCAAACAACGAATAATCCAACAGTTGGTTTGTGCTTGTACTTTTTGTCTGTATTTCCGGGCTATTTCATTGGGTTCTTCAAGATTATGAAAATGTTTCTCTTATCACTTGGGTCACATTTAATTTGTTGGACAATTAATTATTCCGTTATAAATCGTCTTTATTAATTTGGCGTTAAATCTTTCTTTTCCACTTTATCACTGACTGCAACTACAACAACAATGAGCCTATCCAACAAAACAATAACACCAAACAGCTGATAACAAAATGCCCTTATGGGTACTCGGTTACCCACTGGGTACTAGCCAATGTTGCCACTATGCTAGGCTATAGATTAGCCTAGTTTAGTTTCATGTTAGTACCATCCGAATAAACACAGGATGAACATTTTTCAAATGCAGAACATTTTCATTTTGAAGGCCGGTATGCACCTCTAGCGAAATTTTCGGTAGCAAAAATTTATTTAAGTCTATAACAAAAAAACAGGGCTGTGTACACAAATTTTAAACCAGCTAATCGCTTTTAAAAATTGTTAATATATGTTCCAAATATTCCTCAAATAAATTGTTTATTATTTACAGACCTTTTAAAACTTTTACGCACACAATGATTGTAATAAATTAAATGTTTGCTGCCAAAATATGCTTTTGACAACCCTGTTATTTTCATTAGAGGTGCGTACCGGCTTACGAAATTGAACGTTACCGAAAATTTCGTTAGCATAAATAGCAATGCATTTCTTATGGGAATGAAATTTTTCGCTAGAGGTGCATACCGGCCTTTAGGATAAACATCACTTCCAACAAAAATTCAACATGACTTGAAACGGCGGCTCACCTTCAACACATTTTCAAATTGTTTGCAAATTACTCTATATTAATTGTTTCAAAAAAAGTAGCCGTGAAATCAAATTTGAAAATCACTTATTACTTTTTATGAAATAATAAAAATTATAAAAAAAAACAGACATATTCCTGTAAAGTCTTGTCGAAATCTAGAGGAACAAGCAATTGCACATCAATTGAGTTAATCTATCTGCTGTATATTGTACTGTTTTAATAAAGTAACCGCGAAAATTTCAACGCGAAAAGCGAACATAGTACTAACCATGGCTGAACAAGAACGTTAAATCATGGGCCCATATGATTACAATTTTTTTATTTCGACAAAATTTTATGATGTCAAAATCATATGTTTATGGTGATTGCAGCTCTCCAAATGACACTGCATAGCAAATGCATCTCAAACAAACTCGCGCATTCATAGCTGGAGAATTGTTCAAAGATGACTTGAGTATCTTGATAACATATTCCAGACCCAAAATACCACGCACATCAGTTTTTAAACTGCATCGTAAACTGTTTTTGTTAATAGATGGCGAAGATCCATTTGACTGACTTCCATTCTTAACTTTGATGGGTATTATAGTCTTATTTGTCTCATATCGGCGTTCCTCGGATGAATTATCCACTTCACAATCACTCATAGGTGACGCAATTAAATGTGAACCTTTATTTTTCTCTGGATTTTAAATAATTGCCACTTTTACCAATGCCACACGATTCTTTTATCAGCTGATTTTGACTTCTTAAAATTGTAAACAACATATTGAAATATGTTGTTTTTGTTGTCGTGATTCAACCTCCTTATTCAGCCATGGTACTAACCTTAAGGTGAGTATTAAGTTCGAGTTTAGCCGCTGAAATCAAAACTAAATCCGCAATAATAATATTATATCTTCTTGTTGAAAATTTTATTATAACTTGATGGGGAATGATCCAATGCAAAAATTGAAAATGTTTATTTTCGGTGAAATGAATTATTAAAGAAAAGTAACCGTGAAAAATGGCCAATTTAGCGCGATAATGCCAATACCTTATGGTGGGTATTAAGTTCGAGTTTAACCGCTAAAGGTGGGTATTAAGTTCGAGTTTAGCCGCTAAAAACGTCATTTTTTCACGATTACTTTTCTTTAATAATCCATTTTAAGGAATACAAACTTTGTGAAAATTTGCTTTGGGCTTTTCCCCATCAAGTTATAATAAAAATTGCAACAAATACGTATAATTTCATGCATTTTTCTTACTGATTTAGTTTTCACTTTAGCGATTTTAGCGGCTAAACTCGAACTTAATACCCACCTTAAACTCGAACTTCATACCCACCTTTAGTTTTCATTTTACGGCTAAAGGTGAGTATTAAGTTCGAGTTTAGCCGCTAAAACCGCCATTTTTTCACGATTACTTTTCTTTAATAATACTTTTTAAGGAATACACACTTTGTGAAAACTTGCTTTGGGCTATTCCCCATAAAGTTATAATAAAATCTGCAACAAATATGTATAATTTTATGCCTTTTTTTTACTGTTTTAGTTTTCACTTTAGTGAAAAACTCGAACTTAATACCCACCTTAAAGGCCGGTATGCACCTCTAGCGAAAAATTTCATTCCCATAAGAAATGCATTGCTATTTATGCTAACGAAATTTTCGGTAGCGTTCAATTTCGTAAGCTGGTTCGCACCTCTAATGAAAATAACAGGGTTGTCAAAAGCATATTTTGTCAGCAAACATTTAATTTATTACAATCATTGTGTGCGTAAAAGTTTTAAAAGGTCTGTAAATAATAAACAATTTATTTGAGGAATATTTGGAACATATATTAACAATTTTTAAAAGCGATTAGCTGGTTTAAAATTTGTGTACACAGCCCTGTTTTTTTTTGTTGTAGACTTAAATTTTTGCTACCGAAAATTTCGCTAGAGGTGCATACCGGCCTTAAACTCGAACTTAGTACTCACGTAAGAACAAAACAGCCTACCAAAGCTAAATCATACGCATGCATTTTTTCATTGTGTTTCGGCCTTTAGTACTCACCTTAATAATTCATTTCACCGACAATAAAAATTTTCAATGTTTGCATTGGATCAGTCCCCATCAAATTATAATAAAATTTACAACAGGTAGACATCAAATCTCTTTGCAGAACACTAAAATCTTTGGATGCGCAATTAGTATTGACAGCTTTCGCATATTTTTGGGTATTATTATCTTTTTTTGTCGAAAATAATAATAAGTTATACAAAATACCTAGAATTTTGGTATAGACTTTCAGTTAGAGGTGGGTATTAAGTTCGAGTTTAGCTGCTAAAAACGTCATTTTTTCACGATTACTTTTCTTTAATAATCCATTTTAAGGAATACAAACTTTGTGAAAATTTGCTTTGGGCTTTTCCCCATCAAGTTATAATAAAATTTGCAACAAATATGTATAATTTCATGCATTTTTCTTACTGATTTAGTTTTCACTTTAGCGATTTTAGCGGCTAAACTCGAACTTAATACTCACCTTAGAAGTGGAATTAGCTCTTATAAAAAATTTAGTGGAAAAATATTCGCAACAATGTCAATTTTTTAATTTGTCTCACATCGAAAGATGTTTGAGAAATTATTGAGTGGCGATGAATTTCAAATTGAGGATTACAGTTGAAAAATCGATGTAAATGAGTTTTGAATTTTACTGTCTTTTATGGTTGAGAACGCGACTTTCTCTAATCCTTTGAAAAAATGTTAAAATTCAATAATTTTTCAAAAATTTTTTCAAAGGATTAGGATTAAATATTACATTCAAGGTTAGAAAGTCTTTTTCTCAACAAAAAACAGACATTACCCTCAACAGAGTAATAAATACATTATTATCGATAGTTTTCATTTCGCTCCCGTAAGAAAGATATGACAGAACTGTGTTATCGGCACGCGAACTTTCCGCTAGAGTTCCGCACCGGCTTTTAAGCAAAGCCAACTCTTTAAATTGTTATTTTGGCGTTTGCAAAGAATAGCCGTATCCTTTTTTGCATTAAGGTGAGTATTAAGTTCGAGTTTAGCCGCTAAAATCGCTAAAGTGAAAACTAAATCAGTAAGAAAAATGCATGAAATTATACATATTTGTTGCAAATTTTATTATAACTTGATGGGGAAAAGCCCAAAGCAAATTTTCACAAAGTTTGTGTTCCTTAAAATGGATTAATAAAGAAAAGTAATCGTGAAAAAATGACGTTTTTAGCGGCTAAACTCGAACTTAATACCCACCTTTAGTGAAACATGAACTTTTTACCGGTCTTAAGCCGGTATACACCTCTAGCGGAAAATCCATTACCCATAAGAAATGCGTGGCTTTATTTGCTAACGAAAATTCCGTTGTACGTTATTATCGATTTTGTACATTTTGCTCCCATAAGAAATACATTGGAAAACTGTGTTATTGGCACCCGAACGAAATTTCCGCTAGAGGTGCATACCGAGCTTTAGATAAGAAAAATATTTACTCGCTGCTTATGGTTGGTTACACTCTGCGTATTAGAACGTTTGAGAAACATTTGAATTCTATAAACATTATAACCCCCAAAAGTCTGGTTGATGTCTATGCTAATAAACCAGAATTAAAACTTTTAATTGGAGACTGGAATTGTAGATAAAGCGAGTATCATCTATAAAAACTGTCCATATTTGTCAATAAGGTAGTACTATAGATTGAAATGTCGATAAAGTTGCTTATATCCGCTATAACACATGTATCTCCTACATTTATATAATATCACTATAATAAATAAATATACCTAAAGAAGAGCAGTATCAGAGTTCTAAAGTTCCAGTATTTTTAAAACTGAAATTTTTGTTATAGAAAAAATTGGCATTTGTAATATAGGTAAAATTATACAGAGGTCGGTATGAAGAATATTTTGTTAAGAACTACGTTTCAATTCATGGGCCATATCGTTTCAATTCATGTTCTTGGCCGTTCATCTTGAAAAGTGCGAATGTACACACAAAGAAGAAAAAAAAAAATAAATAAAACGTTGAATAATTTGTATTTGAAGTCGAGTTTGAATATTGAATTTTAATTTGCCGTTAACACGTTTATGAAGGACTTTGATATTATATAAGGAAAATAGAAGCAAAAACGAATAAATTAAGATTTGTGTCCTAGTATAAAGTTCGTCAAACTTTAATTGAAATGTGAATTGGGTGTTAAATGTATCCTAAGTGCAATTCTCCGCTTCTTTGGCTCGGAATCAATGCCAAAATAATTAGTACAGTAATCCCTCGATTTACGTTGTTTCGATTTGCGTCGTCAAATTTTTTGTTCCATCAAACTTCGATTTACATCGTCGATTTTTTTGCCCACTTTATCAGAAACGCCTTCCATAAGTAAAGTAAGTATCAACGATGATGACATCGTAACATTTTTTTCTGAAATTCCGGAAACCGTTGATGCTGTGAGCCTGATATGATGCAAGACCTATCGTGAGTTTGGGACAATCTTAGACATTACTGGGAGCAGCATACATTCAAAGTTGCATGTACATTTGACCGTCAAAAACATTTATTCACGTTGGATCCCCCGTAATTTGTCAATCGCTCAAAAAGATTCGTTTCGATTGGTAGAGAGAAATGCTCCAAAACTACGATCTCTTCGAGAAACGTCTATGACATCGTGAGAAGTGATGAACCATGGATTTTCGTGTATGAGCCCGAATGTAAACAGCAGTCTATTGTATGGAGGTTGCTCGCAAACAAAGCACTTCCAAGCAAACGAAAAACTGGACACATCACAATCGTACCACTAGAACAACGCAGAACGGTCTATTCTGAGTGGTACACAACCATTTGTTTGCCAGTTGTCTTCTAAGAAATCAGGAAAAACAAACGTCGAAGACGGATTATTCTTCACCGCTGGAATGTGAGCACTCACACATCGGCTCAATCAACTGCAATTCTTTTATTGCCTCACGTAAAAAATAAAATGAGAGATCTCTGTGACTTTCATGTGAATTGAAAAAGGTAAATAGGTATGATCTGCAATATAAACCTCTGGAATGGAAAACTCTAAATGTTCACTTTTGCCATGTAGCCCAATGTAAGACGAGAATTAGCATTCACAAAAGAATATGAGTGTTTGCAAGTTGATGATATTTGAAATTAATTTTGGTGGAGAGCTCTGAATGAATTACTGAATTACATTTATTTTTGAAGTTTTTTTTATTATGTATGTAAATGGACATAATAAGTATGAGCAGTTTTTAATTCGGTTCACGTCGTTTCGATTAACGTCGTCAAATTCCGGAACCAATCACGACGTAAATCGAGGGATTACTGTATATATATGTCCTTTATTTAAATATCGTGTATACATGTACAAATAGCATTAAATCGCAATAATTAAAAGTTCAGTTCTCTGAACATAGGGCGACTAAAAAATTGTAAAATAATTAGTAGAGAGACAAAATCTTTGGAACCGGGCAAGCTTTTTTTCAGTGTTAATGTGATATCGATAATTGTGTGTTGATGACAACACCCATAGAAAAAAAATTATGAACGCTGTGCACGTTTCAAATCGATCCGTTCGAGAAAGTGAATCAACACACATGTGGTATCAGTTCAGTTCTTGGTTGGTATGCATTTTTGCGCCGTAAAAGAGAGGTAGAAGTGAAATATGGGGGTCGGTTTGTATGGGGGCTATTTACAATTATGAACCGATATGGTCCAGCCAACCTGATAAACCGGGGATCGGTTTATCAGGTTGGCTGATAAGTCCCCGGCGTCGCTAGTATTAAATGCATATTATTTTTATATAGTACCAACCTTCAAGTGATTCGTGTCAAAATTTGACGTGGTTACCGACGAAAACATCAAAAATATCCACAAAATGATTTTGAATGACCGTAAAATGAAGTTGATCGAGATAGCAGAGGCCTTAAAGATATCAAAGGAACGTGTTGGTCATATCATTCATCAATATTTGGATATGCGGAAGCTCTGTGCAAAATGGGTGCCGCGCGAGCTCACATTTGACCAAAAACAACAACGTGTTGATGATTCTGAGCGGTGTTAACTCATAATACACCCGAGTTTTTCCGTCGATATGTGACAATGGATGAAACATGGCTCCATCACTACACTCCTGAGTCAAAGACAAGTCAAATGACAAAGTTAATGGATGGCGATATCCATCCTATGGTGGTGGGTATAAAAACTTACGCGAACTTGGATTGCCTGATCCATACGCGTTAACATTACACCACCGACGAATTTACCCTTGAACGTCTAACGAATATTTTACAACGCCAGTGCAAGAAACCGGGAACATTCCATGTTGATGTTTCGTGAACGCTTCCGTTTCATTTTATTACCGTCCGTTCACGATTTTGAAACGTAATTTTTACTATTAGTGAATAAGACCTACATTGCCCACTTTGTTGAATTGTGTGAGGCAGATCTCGCGGGAAAATCTACGATTATGCTCTCAGCATAAATATTTAATTTAAAAACTTCTCATTATCGGCTTAGAATTATTTCACATAAATATAAATTTCTCTAATGACAGGAAAAGTCACTTAATCTTAATCTATCCATAAACACATTGCCAGTTCTTCACTTTTTATTTCAATTTAAGTTTTCATTTCCTGAATATTGTTTTCATAGATACCAAATAACTGTTGGTCAACATCTTCGATTTCAAGTCACTTATCCATCCAACTGACACTGTATGAGACGTAAAAATTTAATCATTTTAAGTGGAGTCAAGGCATACAAAATGTGAAAGTAATGGTCAAAGCAATGACAATGTGAACACAGGTGGGCAATGGTAAATATTGAAACTTTAAGTTTCTTAAGCAAGGCCCCCATATCAACTCAAAATAACATGTGATGATAACATATTCAAAACGTTATTAATTTTCAAATAAAAAATATTGCCTTTCTAAAAATTCGAATTTTTATTCTTTCTTGAACTTGAAAAGATCGACTTTGTGGTTATTGAAAATGCAGTTTAGTTAGCGAATTGTAGGTTAGGTTAATTGTAGGTGAGCTCTTCAACGTCAAAAATTGATTATTTTTCACAATTTGAAAAGTCAATAAGAATTAGAGTCAATATTGAAAAAATTTGATTGCAAAATATGAAGGACACTGTCATAGCTTTTGGGCCCTATGTCCCTCACAATATTATGAATTAGCCATAACTTTGAAATTGTACTATCATTTGGTTCAAAATACAATGAGGGAAAAACCAATGTAACGGCAGGGCAACATAGTTTTTGTGAAACGAAAACGTCCTTAAAAACATTTACTTAAATTTGAAGAAAGGTACTTTCAGTTATACAGAAAAAAGTCAGCTGCCATATTGCTACTTTGATTGTCAGTCAAATTGAAACATTGTACAACAAGTGGGAAATTTAAAACAGAGAAAATCAGAAAATGTATCCATGGATGCTTCCAAATACGAGGAAATATGTTACGGTTCACAGCAATAATTGGAGTAATTCTTACCATGAGTTATGAGAATCATTTTGTTCGATGCTATTCTGTCGTCCTTTTTAAGCAATTTGAATATTTCAAAACTTTTTGTTCACATATAATTATTTGATTTTTTATTTGTAACAATTCTTAGTTAAACGTTGGCATATCTAAAAGTTGAAAGCTACAAAGTGTGCTCATTCATTGTTGATATATAAAGAGAAAGAATTAACCCTCTAATGCCCAAGCCCGCCTTTAAGCGGGCTTCATATAATAAGGAAGCTTTTAGTAAAACAAACCTCAAGACAACAAAAATGGGCAAAATAAAAAGAAAACTTATTTGAAACTAAATATTCAAGAGGCTTTGCAGCATATGCTGAATTTTACCGTATAAATTTTTCTTGCTTAGTTCTCCTGCTTTTGTGTCGTTAACATTGAAAATTTAATCAGCTGGCAAAAAAATTGGGGCATTAGAGGGCTAATTCTTGTAGATAGTAAGAACACAGAATATTTAATTCAGGGATATTTAATTATACGCTGCCCCATACTGTGGAACTGGGTATTATAAGTTAGTGTACAAGTTTGCAATACCCAGACGGAGACGGGATAGACAGTCGGTGTCTTTGGCAATATTGTTCAGGGCTGGCCCCTGAGTCGATCTAGCGATGTCCGTCTTTCCGTGACACACGTTTGTGTTTTAGGTCAGAATAGATTTGGTTGATTTAGATATAGCTCCCATATATGATTCGCCCTATTTACAACCAAATGTTTATCCTAATATTGTGCCCTGAAGGAGGACCGTATTCGGTTCAGATTTAAAAATATGTATATAGAAACATAAATCTTTATATATAGTACCCAACAATTTTAGTTTTGCAATAAAAAATAATTTTTGATCCTAAAACAACGATATTTGATTGTCTAAAATTGCGTTTGGGACGAAAGAATTATTTTTTGCGGGGGAGATGACAAACCCATAAACACCTTTCGTTACGCCTATGTTATTAATAAAACACATTTCAATCAAAGTTTTGCTCAAATGAAAAAATTGTAATCACTTGATAGCATGAAGGTACCTTACTAAATATACCTTGAGTTTGAAGATTACGAAATAAAGTTTAGAATTTTCGATTGTTTTTGCAAAACCAAAAAAGTCTTATTTTCTATTCTAAAGTAATTTAAAATATTGCGCTAGTTTAAAAATAAAATGAATTTTATTGAAGATGTTTGTTCCATGTCATTCCAGTTTCTACTATACTATATTATTTAAGTGGTACCTCTTTGACTAAGAAACTCTGTGCTATCAGTGGTCAACAATACTGGTTCCTCTTACTTGTTCTCCAAGGCTGATTTGAATGTTATCTCTGTCTTTGTCGATTCATGTCCACAGGACATTTCCTACTTTTTTGTTCATTGTTATATCGATGTTGTTGCTATTGCCGCCGTCATTCGATAGTAATATAGCATAGATAGATAACAAAACTAAGTAAAGAACAAATATAGAAAAGTCAGGAAAACAAAGCTACTGGAAACGGAAACGAGTATGTGCATTGATACAACATTTTGTATGGACCAAGGATACACTTAGCCACACGGCCAAAACCAAACAACCAGCATTGTTGTATGCCACACACAATATATTTTCAAGTGTTGTATTTCCATGAATGCCGTATCATATATACATATGTATATAGGATCCAAAGAGTGAAATAGAGTCCATCCATAGAGTGTGGAGGGAGATCTGAAAGTACAGGTAATTCAAGGGATTTATTATAAATTATAATTTCAAAGGTCCAAATTTTATAGTATCTTCGTGAATACGTATCCATTAAAAAATTTGGAAGCTCTTTCTAAGTCACTACTTTTAATGTACATCCAAAAAACGCTGAATTGAAACTGAACAAAATATGAAAATAATTTTAAATTATATGAACATTTTTTATTATTTTTGGAGGCAGATTTTTGAGTAAAGTGTGAACATAGTATTACAGACAGAAGTAACATGGAGTAACATCCCAGCAAAAAATACTTCAGCAGTAAGAGTTTAGTTGCGTGTTTTGGTATACAATAAAGTAGGCAGTGCATCCACTCTGCATGAATCAGTAGCATTAACGTAAACGAGTAATCAAACTAGTTTATGATCATTCGTTTACGTTATTGCAACCAATTCATGCAGTATAGATGAATGACAGATAGTGCTGTTTTCCTTCACGCCAACAATGCTATACTCAATATTTTATATCACCTTTGAGCAATATTTCTATTAAAATGAGCAATTATATCAGCGCTATGTAGAAGCTGCTCTAAATCGGGACATTGCCTACAAAAATCAGCACTGATTCGGTTGTTTTGTAAGCCGTTTGTACTGTCTCTCTCCCTTACAATCCTGCAGAAATAGTGCTCCATTTTTTGCCGGGATGTTCAATGTGAGACCAAAGATGATGAATTGAACCGATTTACACCAAAATCGGCATTTAAAGAAAATTCCATATTTTTCCAATTCGTACAGGCACTGATAGAAAAAAAAAACTTCGTAGTTTTAGAAAAATATCTCATTAAAGTTAAGCCAACGAAACATTTTCATAAATACAAAGAAAATCTTCGTTTCTTTCGGTACAGGGAGCTATATCTAAGTCTGAACGGAATTTTACCAAATTTGCTACACTTATCCATAATGTAAAATTTACTCTAATTGCAATATATCTACACATAAAAAATATTAAGATTGGACCAAAGAAACTTTTTCATTTAGTTAAAAAAAATCATTTTGATAATGAACATTTTCAACCACTTTGTTATACGCATCTTGTGGTTGTATTCCGTTCGTACTTGGAAGGCATGCCACAATCATATTCGAAGAGCAAAATAATATTATATGAGCTATTTTTGCGGTGAACATGCAACCATGTTGAATCAGTGAACATGGCAGTGTTGCCAGGTGATTTTTGATTCTTCCCCCCAAATCTTAAGAAAAAAACCCCTAAATTGGTCTAGACTTTTTTCAAAAACCCCCAAAAAATTTAAGAATGTTAATAAGTCAAAAAGGTGTCCCAAATTTCGTTAAAAAGTCCTGCAGTGATACACTTTACAAATTAAATTTAACACAAATATATATACTGAAAATTTTTTTTCTGAAGAACAAAATTTCTTTTGAAGTAAATAAAAATCAGTAGATCAGTACATCATTATACCACTTTTCACAAATTCGGGTTTATTTGTCTAAAATTTCGTTCCTGAGGAAAGTAATTTTTCTATAGGTATAATAATACAAAATGTATATCAATATAAATAGCAGACAAAACAATATAATTCAATGTATAAATCTTTCAAATCAAATTAATTAAAACAATGGCTTATAAAGTACAAATAATAGAAATAAAAAATAAACAAAAATTACAGTTCAGTAAATATAAAAATTATTCGCCAAAATTGTAGGCGTGAAATTATGAGACCAATAATTTAATGTTACAATACCATTTCTTAATTTGTTTTTAATTGTATCAAATATTAAAAATGTCCCTTCAACAGATGCGTTTAAAACAGAATGTCATTGCTTACTTGCTTGTATTTAAGAACATGGATTGACTTCCCTCATTTTTTTTCAAAATTCATGCCAGAATTGTTCCAAATTTTGTTGAGAATTGCTCCACTTTATAGGGTCTAAAATAATTTTTTACCCCAAAAATCCCCCAAATAAATGTTACCCCTAAAAATCCCCCTAAACGTGTAAAAACCCCTAAATTTGGGGGGGAAACCCCCAACCTGGCAACACTGGAACATGGTTCTAAGAAAAATATAATTGTCCTCATCTAAAATGTTATTATATTGATGAAAAGAATTTTGTTTGAATCAAAAGACAATGGTCACGATCTAACATGTTATGGTATTCGTCAAAAATGTTTTTCTTCCAGTTAAAAGAACATGGTCACAACCTAAAATGTTTTGATCTTTATGGAAAAAACTTTTTTCGTCGTCGAAAAAGAACGCCACTTGAGAAAAGAAAACACAAAATAAAGTTTTATTTATTTATAAACTAATTCATTGTTTATTTGTATTTATAATGTCGTGTAAGCAAACATCACATAATTTTGCACACTCTAGTTTGGTATCATGTAACTGCAAATAAAAATAAATTATACCATAAAAAATGCAGAACGAAAAACAGGTACATTTTTTTTCAATTACACTTTCCTTTTTTGTGTTCACATAAAACCACGTGTCACTTCTGAATAAATAAATTAACACAAAACACAGTAATTCCGCATTCTCCGTCCATTCCAAGCAACAATCAACAAAATGAAAATCATGTGTACCTACTCAATGTTTTTATAAAATTCTTTTCGCTGCAAAAAAGTTAAAAAATGTACATGGTCTTTATGGCCATGTAATAGTTTTAGAAATATCTATGCCTAACCTATAAAAATACTTTTTCCCTGCAAAAAAGTCGAAAAATTGAATGGTCTACCTGATTTTCCTGACCCTGTAATAGTCTCAAATTCGATCATTTAAATAGTAGAACATGTTTGCGGCATTTGAGAACCATTTAAATGCTTATTACCAGCATAACTTTTTCTCTGCTCGAAAATTTTTTTTACAAAGACAAAATACAGGGTTTTTGCGACATTTATATGCTCTAGATAAGCATTAAATGGATGCGGCAACCATGTCCAAACATGTTTTTTCTGTGCGTGAAGTTGATCGACTGGGCGAACTAAACAAATTAACGATCTACAACTACATCGAACCTAGTAGGAATTTCATTCCAAAATATGATTGTACTGAATTATCATATGATTTCGTAGATTTGTTAGCGTCATTTATCTGCTGTTTTTTTTTTTTTTTTTCAAAAAAGAAATTTTGTTGACAATTGTCCACTTTTTCCTCATTCGTGGTGTATATTTGTATGAGGCTGTAGGACTCCTTTTATTTCTATTGTGTTTACGTAGCAAAAGCATAAATCACTTGAAAACCGAACGAACATTTTATGCTCTCATGCACACCAAAGTATTACCACAGTATGTGTGTTTTGAGAACACATACATTATTACATTTCCGGAACTTCTATTTCATTCATTTGGCCATGGAAACTTATATGAAACAAAAAAAAATAATAACTTATAAAGAATTAATTTTTAAAACTATTTACAAGAGCTTTGCATCCAATTTTATAAAAAAAATAATATTGTTCGCAATAAGCACACGCTCACAAAAAATCGCTTCTGTAACATATACTCCCAAACATATTTTGCTTCAAGCATATACATTTTTGGGTAGTGCCCAAACATTTATATGTTTGATCTCTTCCAATATATAATATGTTTGAAAGCATATTGGTCTAAACAATATATGTTTGGGTAGTCTAAGTTCCAAACATTTTGTATTTTTGCATCCAAATTCAATAATGTTGTCTTCCAAAAAACAATATGTTATTATGTGAACATATAATATGTTTGGAAGCATTTTGCACCCAAAAATATTATATGCTTAAAAAAATTCTCCCAAACAATATTGTGCTCAAAATTTTATTTATTTAGTTATATATTTACAATCATAATGAATTATGAAAATAAACAGGTAATATAGGTGCTAACAACATAGGTTTTCGACCTGAATGCTCAAAATTTTGTTTCTGCCTAATTGTATATTCCCCCACATCTTTCTCACTTCTACGAGATTTTTTAGTTCTTAGCACCTTTTTCTGTAATACAAACATTGTAGAAGAAATTATTCAGTTGTTTGATTTTTTTTATTTTAATTTTACCTTTTGCCGGACGGGGATTCGAACAGCGGACCACACAGTTTGTAAGGATCAAAGAAGTAGCTGATCAATTGCCCAAGGAAAAATAAAATGTTAATTTTGTAATAACAAGCAACAACCACCAACTTAATTCAATATCGCTCCCTGTTACATAGCGCTCCAAGCTACTAAACACATATATGTTTATAGGCTATTTCTAAATTAATATATGTTTGCATCCAAGCATATTATATTTACAAACATTTTATGTCCCAAACATAATATGTTCTAACATATTAACATATATGTCCCAAACATGTTATGTTAGTTTATGAACATTATATGCTTGCACTCAAAAATATTGTGTTTAAAAATTTGTGTTCCAAACATATAATGTTTATAGCCAAACCTATGAAAAACAGTCTTTTTCATCCGTGCAGAAGCATAATAAAAGTATGTTATGATTCAATCCCGAAATTAATTGTTCCAATTAATTTTTGAAGTGAAATGTCTTCAATCACGAAAATTATAGTATTAATCACTGTTTTAATTGGGCACAAAAAATATTTGATTAAAAAATTAATTGATTTGATTTGAAAATTTCATATAATGTTTTGACTGATTCCATTAAAAATGTAATTGATGTTGATTGAAAAAATTAAATAATTTTTGATTGATTCATTCAAAACTTTAATTGATGTCTATTGGAAATCTCAATCATTTTTATACCCACCACCATAGAATGGTGAAGGGGGTATAATAAGTTTGTCATTCCGTTTGTAACACATCGAAATATCGATTTCCGACTATATAAAGTATATATATTCTTGATCAGGGAGAAATTCTAAGACGATATAACGATGTCCGTCAGTCCGTCTGAAATTTGAAATCTAGAGGTATTTTATAACCATAAAGAGGTATGCCAAAAATGGTGAGTATCGGTCCATGTTTTGGTATAGCCCCCGTATATACCGATCTCCCGATTTTACTTCTTGGGCTGATAGAAACCGCAGTTTTTATTCACTTTACCTGAAATTGGAAATCTAGAGGTATTGTAGGACCACAAATACGTGTGCCAAAAATTGTGAGTATCGGTCCATGTTTTGGTATGGTCCCCATATAAAACGACCTCCCGATTTGGGGACTTGGGCATATAGAAACCGTAGTTTTTATCCAATTTGTCTCCGCTTAACTTTAACTGAAACATCTAGAGGTATTTTAGGACCATAAAGAGGTGTGCCGAAAATGGTGAGTATCGGTCCATATTTTAGTATAGCCCCCATAAGAACGATCTCCCGATTTAACTCCTTGGGTTTCTAGAAACCGTAGTTTTTATCTGATTTGCCTGAAATTGTAAATATTCTGGTATTTTAGGCTCACAAAAACGCGTATCGGATTAAGTTTTTATCGGTCCATTTGGTAATGCCTCCATATAGACCGACTTCACTTCTTGAGGGTGTAGAAGGCGCACTGATCATGAAAATTGCTTGAAACTCAATGTAAAATTTCCAGATTTTACTTCTACAGATTTAAGATTTCAAATCAAGACGTTATTTTATAATTTTCTTGCACACTTACAAGAGATATTAATGATTCCTCTAAAACTGAAACAAAAATGGTTCTTATAAATCCAGAATCTGATATAGTCCTCATAGGTGAAATATTTAAATTTATCTTCGGGAAGTGTCCTCAACTCCTCAAGCCCTCTTGAAATTTCAAAGGAAACCCTAATATTTGGTTCATGATGGTGGGTATTTAAGATTCGGCCCGGCCGAACTTACTGCTTTATATACTTGTTTTTTATTGATTCGTTTCATTATTATTATTATTTAAACTTCAATCAAATTTGCAATTAGCTTTTTGATTAAGTCAGTTAAAAAATAAATAAATTAAATTAAATTATAAATTAATTAATTAAGTTGATTAAATTTTTTATTTAAGTTGTTAAATGAAACAATTAATTGTTTAATAAAAAATTGTTCTCTCAATTTCTTAACTAACTTTGTGTTCTTAGTTTGTTTAAAATAAAGATTGTATCAATTAATTTTTTAATTAAAGACGTAACTATTTTCAATCAATTTCTTAATTGACTTTTTGTTTTTATTATGATTAAAAAATTAATAGTATCAATAATTTTTTTTATTAAGCTTTAACTGCCAGATAACAGAAAGAAAAATGGAAATATCTTTTCTCCGCTTAACTTTAACTGAAACATTTTCAGCAGTTAAGTTTCTAACTGGCATATGGAATATATACGCTAGATTACAGATATGTAGATATCACGGTTTAAAAGTTCGTTAGGTAACGTAGCACTAACGGAGCTTCATGAAAATGGGGGTTAGTCTTCCTAATTTGGTTAAAAAGTGAATTCATATTTTAATTAAAAATTTAAATTTCATGTCCAATTAGCTCGTATTAAAATTGTAATAATATGTAACCAGCCTGCGTTGATATCAGGCTAACATAAAAAATAGTACGCTACGATGAGCCCGTCGTAAAGGAAATCGAAACACTGCTAACGTTGTCGTTAGAATTGTTGTCGTGTCCTTGAAACCAGTTTCAAAATATTTATCACAGTAGTTGTTGTTGACTAAGAAACAAGACATTGTGTGATCGTTCACCAATCAGGTGAATTCAGCAATGCCTCTAAAAATAGATTTCGATTTGTTGTTGCAGCAATATAGTAACATATTGAAATCGAAAAAATAGGATTAAGGGATTGTAGCTATATGAGAAGATGATGCACAGTGTTGGTGAAAAAATGATTCAACTTGGGAGAAATGATTCTCGTATGTAATATCCATAAGAAATTAGCATATAAAGGTGGGTATTAAGTTCGAGTCATTTTTTCACGATTACTTTTCTTTAATAATCCATTTTAATGAATACAAACTTTGTGAAAATTTGCTTTGGGATATTCCCCATCAAGTCCCCATCAATAATGAAATCTGCAACAAATGTGTATAATTTTATGACTTTTTTTAATGATTTAGTTTTCACTTTAGTGAAAATTAGCGGCTCAACTCGAACTTAATACTCACCTTAAGACCCAAATTGAATCATCTCACCCAGACAGATCTTACTAGAGACTATGGAAATGTGGATTGGCCGACACTGAAACATATGTTAGTCAGGCTTGTAAGATGGGTATCTGGCATTGTCTTTTCAATAGCTTAATAATACCGATTCCTTAATTAGCTCGTATTAAAATTGTAATAATATGTAAAAATTTTAATTTTTTAATTGTTTTAATTGTTTCAATTATTTTTTATCAAAAAGTTTGATTAAAAGGTTAATTGTATCAATTATTTTTTTTTTAGTTGAAAAAGTTTTCAGCTTCAATTAAATTTGTAATTGAAAATATTTTGGTTATATTTGTTTCTGTATAACTTCATCAACTTTCGCACAGAAGGTTTATTAGGTCTAATGATAATAGTTGTTTAAGTTGACAACATTACGACTAAGTTTAAGAGTAGTTCTACGTATAGCTATATTTGGTATCGCACATAATAAAGAAAACTTTGCTTTTACAAGAATTTGTTTTTTATGAATATGTCCCCTAATTTTGTGCCCAAAGATGAAGGAAATCTTCGCTAATAGTATCAAAAATTGTTTTATTTCATTTTTATTCTATAAGAAATTGTTTCTTAAAACTTTAAAATATTTCTGGAGCATAAAAACCCAAAAGATTTTCAAATAAAATTTTCTGACATTAAAGACGCTGCATTGTCCAAGCTACTAGAACTGTGGCCGAAGAAATGAAAAGGATTATAGAATTTATGACTATGAAAGAAATGAGGATATTAAAATCTTCTTACTCGGCTTTGCATCATTTCAACACTGACACGAAATATAACAAATGTTATCCCTAGCTAGCGAAGGATACCAAGAACAAGTGTGTGAGCTTTAGGTCCTTCGAATAATGAGAAAGGGTATTGTAATTCACATTTGCACACAAACACATACACTTGGACAAATTATACTCTGTTTGCTGTAACTAACGGCCCAAAAACGGATAGCGAGAAAAAAGCGTTATGGAATTTATGTAAAAAGTACATATCTAACGAGTGCAAATAATAACCCAAAGGTTTTAGGGGTTACAATTTATGCACCATTATGGGGCTGCTGATGTTGAAACGACGTTTCGTTTTAACTCGAGTGGCGATAAATTTTAACCAACAAACAACAGCAGTGGCATCCAGCAATAGCAGCAGCAGCAGCCGTACCAAATTCCAAACCCGAATTTCAAGTTAAACCGTTTAAAAAATCCTCTATGTCTTGCTCCTTTTTTTGTGTTGCAGGCTCTGCTGTTTAAATGGCAGCGGCGACATAAATTCCAAAAGGTTTGCCACTTTATAGACCTAAGAACGTAACGTTGCCTTTATAGGTGGCACACATTTGGGACAAATACATTAAAATGTAAGAGATCCATTGGTAGGGGTCGAAACATGTGTCCCTTTATTGCTGTGCCAAACAATTTCAGCTAGACCAAATGACCCCTTTTTGGGGTTTCGGGTACGAAACGTTTCACAAACCAATTATATCTTCACGTACAATTAGGAGAGTTGCTATTTTGGTGGGGGGCTTTTCGGTGATGTGTCCAGGCATATTTAACGACGAGAATGGAATTGAAATTGCTCTGCTGTAAATCAAAATAATTTTCTAGGAAAACAAATTACGCCAACAAGCGAATCGTAACCCATAAATGCGTATTAGAATCAATAACAATGTCTTGCGTTTTACGCCTTTCCTTCTTCATCTTTTGTGGCCACCCAAAGGAGCGGCTGTCATAAAAAAGCATACTCACCATAGTCCGGATGGGTCGTTGCGTATATTCCTTCTGTTGCTTTGGTT
Source organism: Haematobia irritans (assembly GCF_050003625.1). Lineage (NCBI taxonomy): Eukaryota > Metazoa > Arthropoda > Insecta > Diptera > Muscidae > Haematobia > Haematobia irritans. The sequence goes on along the minus strand of NC_134398.1, from coordinate 235,038,219 downwards.
TCTTCTGCTTCTTCTTCTTACCAAATCACTCTGCATATATTTACACTCTATAAAATGGCTACGACTGCAAGGTGGCACAATGACTTTCATCGGATATTTCAACGCATAAATAAAAATTCGAAATTCATTCATGCTTTTATGCCGCGGGACTTCCTGTTGGCTTTCAGTAGCGATTCCATGGCATGAATAGGCATAGTAAAAGGCCTTTTTGTGATGCTATTTTCATTGTCAAATACTAGTCTTTTGCAGCTGTTTACTGGAGAGCTTTCGACTTGTTTGAGATCATAAGATTTTGATGTTGGGTTTAAGTTATGAGCTATTATGTTTCACACCCAGTTCGTTTTTTTGCAGCTAAAACAATTGAAAAATTTATTTTCTTTAAAATGAATTATTAAAGAAAAGTAAATAGAATAAATATAAATGTGTAAATTAAAAAAAAAAAATGGTGTTCGGTCGGAGCAGGGATTGAATCCACGACCCTTTGAATGCAAGGCAGACATGCTAACCACTGCTCCAAGTGGCCAACAAATGTATGTTTCTGCTAAATAATGTTATGTTTGCATGGGCTCGTGGGCGCTGCAAACTGTGCTATATAAATGTAACTTATAACGATAATTGTCTACTGGTGACTATAACAGCTGCGTAGCCCAGTGGATAGTGTGTTGGCTGTCCAGGCGAAAGGCAAAATTTAACAAATTTATAAAATTGAATAATTTCTTCAACATTATTTGTATTACAGAAAAAGGTGCCAAGAACTAAAAAATTTCGTGTAAGTGAAAATTATGTGAGGGAATGAGCACAATCGTCTTTGGGGAAAATTCTTCCAAGCATATAATATTTTTGGGCTCAACATGCTTCCAAACATATAATATGTTCACATAGAACAAACATATTAATGTTTCGGCAGTATCCAATAATATATGTACTTCCTGCAAAATATGTTAGAGAAGCGATTTTTTTTGAGGGTGAAGTTGGGAGACTTTTTTTGTACCATTTGACAATGTCAATGATATTGCTACAGAAGTTTATGCCTTCTGTGGGGCCTTAGTTGACACATCGAGAAGTGACCACCTGGGATATTTAAATATATTTGGATTGGTGGTTGGTATCAAAGGAGTTGATGGCTTCCTTTCATCTAACACCTCATTATGTTGTGCGATTGTATGTGTGTGTCGGTATATTTGGAAATTCGTGGTTTCAAAGGAGGCTTTAGGTTGACGCCAAACCACCAACCTCTACCAGGAGGTTCGATGGATGTCAGCAGAAATTCATCTTCCTTTTGCCATTTTTGCAGCGCGGTTTTATTTGAATTTCTTGAATTATTTGCATTTTGATGGAGACTTTGACTTTTGTTTGGTTTCTCTTACTTTGCTGAGACTCTTTTTGGGAGTATGCACACATATTGCGCCATTCACAATTCACGTAATTTATAAGTAATTCATGAAATTCAAATGAATGTCTTTGGGTTTACTTTCATGAATCGTTGACAAGTATGACTTGGCCTGTGGATGGGTGTATGTGGATGAGGAGTTGTGGTGAGATTGTGTTTTTAAAGATTTGGAAATATTTAAATATTTATGACCTCAAATCTGGTTTGTCATTAGCCAATTTGAAGCTGGTATAACCCCAAATAAATGTCAACTGTTTTAATCCTTCTTCGCGTTTTGTTTAAAAATTATCTATTTAAAATCAAATTAAGGCAAACAACTTTATCAATAAATGAAATGAAAACCTCTAATACGCCTTCACAATATAAAAAATCATAAACACTTTGAAGTAATGGAATTCATTAAAATTTTTTTGTTTTATTATAATGAACACTGAATTTTAAATTGCGAGAAGTTTATAAAGATAAGGACTTTAAACAATAGATATCTCCCACACCAAACATCTCTCAAATTCATAGATACGACGTTGGTAATTCACAACATGGAGAGGTTTTCCTTTATGGTGCGATTCGGATGGTCAAAATGAAGCAGATTTCTAAGAGTTTCTCCACTACTGGGTCATGAGGACCTACTAAATTGTACCAGCGCGTGTCCTAAAGTATGGACAAGACCTGATGCGTATGGACCAGGTCCGGTCCATACTTTACTGTACTGTTCTATTCTCTCCAATATAGCGTTGATTATCCATAATCCGTGGCAGGGCTTCGTGACATGTTTCCACACGTAACTACCGGAGATCAAGAAACAGTGGACTGCACCCGACGAACAAGGAAGTTGACAGCTGCCCCGTCAGGTGGAAAAGTAATGACCTCCGTATAAAAGTCTCTCGGTGGGAACGATGCCATTCAAATAAGGAGGTCATCGCCGCCAAACATGCATATTTGGGGTCTAGTGCTCTTTTCGGATGGGTAAAAAAGTAATAAAATAATTAAAATAAAATAATTAATTTTAGTTTAAAAAAATCGTTCAAAGTTCACAAAAAAACTATAGGAAATCACAAATATACTTGATGTGAGTCTTCCTTATTTAATTCCTTTTATTTCTATACATACTCGTAAAGGAACCATATTTTAACGTTGTAAACTTTGTAAAGCTACAAGTCAGAATTTGTTATCTGTGTTGTTTTTGTATCTCTCCCATATCTATGAAATAGTTAATATTTTATGCAATAGCGATTAGATTGGGGGATGTATAATGTATAGAGTATTTCGTGGTTGAAATTCGAAATATTTCAAAATGCTTTGAAGTTAGGACAAACTCATTTCAAAAGTTTGTGTCATCCAATATATTTTGCACAAAAATAAAGTTTTGACTATGAACGTGCTTGCAGAAAGTTTAACTATTGAAATTTTCAATGACGGGGGAATAACCGCTGTGTTTTCATTGATGATGGAGTGAAACATGTTTACACTTCTATGACCATGGTGTCCGCCAATGATTATTGTCCAAATTTAGGGTTGCCAACTCACACATATATATATATAGCATTATATTCCATGTAGTTCTCTGACACATGGGGTACCCTAATTTATTTGAGGTTCGGAAGTCGTATTTTTGTAGATTTGTAGAAGATATGAAAATAGAATCGGTAGTACTTAATGGTCCCATATCGAGTTAGGCTAGGTTAGGTAGATTTGCAGTCCGATATGTCAGGCTCAGTTAGACTATTCAGTCTATTGTGATACCACAGTGGGGGACTTCTCTCTTATCACTGAATGCTGCCCGATTCTATGTTAAACTCAATGACAAGAGACCTCCTTTTTATAGCCGAGTCCGAACGGCGTTCCACATTGCATTGAAAGCACTTAGAGAAGCTGTGAAACACTCAGAAGTGTCACCAGCATTGGGATAATCCACCGCTGAAAAAATTTTTGGTGTTTGGTCGAAACTGGGTTTGAACCCACGGTCCTGTGTATGCAAGGCGGGCATACTAACCATTGCACCACGGTGGCTCCCACATCGAGTTTCTAAAGAGGATTTTTGTATATCTCATAGAATTTGTTTCTACTTGAAGTTCTTGTCCGTCCGAATAACGTGTTAAGTTTTCGAATCATAACTAGTTGTAGTTTAAATTATATGGATGAATAAAAGTTTTATGTGTTTGCGAATTCGAAACAGCATACAGAAATTTTTTTTCCGATTCAATCACGAAATTAATTGACCCAATTAATTTTTAATTGAAATGTCCTCAATAGGTAATTAAAATATTAATTGATTTCATTACCCTATTTCAATTAACTCTTTAATTGATTCAATTAAAAATTTAATTGATATTGATTGCAGAACGCAATTAATTTTTATTAAACACATAACTTTCTCTGTTACTTTCTTCACTGACTTAGTGTTTTTAGTTTGACTAATAAATTGATTATTTGAAATAAATTTTTAATTAAAAATTACGACAAAATCCATCACATTTTTAACCGAGTTAGTCTTCCGAGTTTGATTGGGAAGCTAATTGTATCAATAAATTTATTAATTGGGCATTTTTCAACTTTAATCAACTTTTTAATTGGAAATATTTTGGTGATATTTCTCTTTGTGAGGGGGAATAAAAAATTTTTATTCCCCCTCACAGGGGGAGGCTATTTCTTAACACACGGGCAAAATACAAAATACACTTCGATCTCAAGCAATTTGGTAAGGGTTAAGTTGCTCCAAAATTACTAAAGTTTTTTCATGGAGGGTTCACATTCCTTTTATTTTTATATAAAAAAATAGTATGCCCCAATGTACATATTAGCCCGATGTATCAGGCTCACTTAGACTATTCAGTCCATTGTGATACCACATTGGTGAACTTCTCTCTTATCACTGAGTGCTGCCCGATTCCATGTTAAGCTCAATGACAAGGGACCTCCTTTTTATAGCCGAGTCCGAACGGCGTTCCACATTGAAGTGAAACCACTTAGAGAAGCTTTGAAACCCTCAGAAATGTCACCAGCATTACTGAGGTGGGATAATCCACCGCTGAAAAACTTTTTTGGTGTTCGGTCGAAGCAGGAATCGAACCCACGACCTTGTGTATGCAAGGCGGGCATGCTAACCACTGCACCACGGTGGCTCCCTATGTACATATTAGTACATATTAGTATTATTAATTTGTTACAAAGTACAATTTCCCAAGTCCTAATTTTGTTCTTAATTTTCTCATCTTTCCTTTCCTAGTTGTATCAACACTGAAACACTGGCAACACTGAAAAGTTCTATACTCGTGTGAGGATTTGTACTCGTACTGTCCACTTAGTTACTATGATCGACACGATATAGGTTGGGGTCATATTACTGTTGATTGAATTTGTCAGAGTTTCCAGCATATTTTCACATAGTTTATACTTTTTATACATTTTTATCAGCCACAGCTACATTGGCACTCGCCAGCCAAACATCGAGGAATATAAAACTTAAAAAGTTTGTTTGTTTTCAGTTCTTCGAAATTGTTTGTCAGTAAAACCAAAAAATATGACACTCTGTGGATTTGCTCTCCTGGGTGGGGATGGAAGTGGCAACAAGCTAGAATGAACTTTTTTCACATTCACCATCATTTTCGGAAGAGTTCGTTTATTTGTTGATTGGCTAGAAAACTTTATAATTTGATTCGAGTAAACACACTCGCACACATACACATCACGTATACAACGGTCTACTGTGAAGAGACCATTTTAACCAAAGGGAAAAAATTAAAGAGGTATCATCTGTTGATGGCTACAATGGAATATTCTACTGTTTGTCAGTTGAGTCGAAATTTGCAAAGGATCACTCTTAGCCCTTTGATGTATGGACCTTTTACAGGTGCTTTGTGGACATTGCCATTGAATGTGGCCCCCTGTGGTCGACGTGTATCACATAACGAATGCAAATGACACGGGACGTGCCGCAAAGAGGTCGTTTTATTGGTGACATGTTCAAATTGTAAATTGTGGTCATAAAGCAAACAACATTCGCACAGCCATTCGATATAAAAGTTCAATGGAAATTTGAGTAAATACAAAACTGTGATTTAAAATTTCCATCGAAAATGGAACAAAAAGTAAACTTTTCCAATGAAAAGATATTGGAGTGCGGTCGAATTTACCCCACTCTCCAATTTTTCAATTGGACTGCAGATGATATTTTTTGGTATACCAATAGTTGAGCTAATCATTTCGCTAATGAGTAGCTAATTGTAATAAATTGTAAAATTTTATCAAAATTACACTTTTAATTCCATTGGGGTCAGTTATTAGCTAAGTACTGCGTCATTCGTCTTCCCATGCATTTTTCTTCTAAGGGGAAAACAACAAACAAAGATTGGTATAGCCTCTTTTAACCTGGAGGTTACTCGCTAACCATGCATGCAAATTATGCTGAATGAGCGATTGAGCAAGCATGTATTGAGGTGATGTTTACACATTGTGCCATTTCGTGTTTAATTAGGCTAATGAGAGTTTACACAAATATCAGAATGCATCCAACAGCCCCGGACATGTCCTCATCAAACTCTAGCAAACAAACAAACAATCTCATAAATGAGGCATACCTTCACAGGGAAACACCCATTTAATAAGTTCCCTTTTCCGTCACATATTCTCGAATACGAAAGCGAGTTAGTAAACGAGTAGGAATAAATGCGACAGCACTTACTTACTCGGTTACTCTTGATTGTCATTTGTGTTGTTAATTAACAACCATTCACGATATCATACGAGAGTAAGTGGACACACCATTCCAAACAAATCCCACGAGAGTATGCGAATACAACAGGCAAACACATAAACACATGCCAGGTGTGCGTCTATAACGACGTAAACGGGAGCAAATATACGATCGTAATGGTAGTGTGTATTGGTGGACCATTTATGGCACCGCACAGTGCGACGAAAAAGTTGTACACTAATAGAAATGAAATGACGGAATTGGTGTTCATGAAAGCCAGTTTGCCTTGAACTGCTGCTCGTCCTTAGCAGTTTTTTTGGGCTTCTTTAGGTTCCGCTTGTCAATAGCCCAGTATTTCTCAATTGGGCGGAGCTCTGGCGTGTTGGGAGGGTTCTTGTCCTTGGGAACCACCTGCACTTTGTTGGCGGCGTACCACTCCATGGCCTTTTAAGATGCCAAATCCGGTCAAAACAGTACGGAACAACCGTGTTTCTTCAGGAAAGGCAGCAGACGTTTATTCAAAAACTCTTTCACGTAAATTTCTTGGTTGACAGTCCCGGAAGCTATGAAAATGCTGCTTTTCAAGCAACAGGTACAGATGGCTTGCCAAAATAGATATTTCTTTGCGAACTTTGACAGTTTTATGTGCTTGAAAATATCTGCTACCTTTCCCCTTCCTTTTGCCGTATAAAACTCCTGTCCCGGAAGCTGCTTGTAGTCGGCTTTGACGTAGGTTACGTCGTCCATTACCACGCAGTCAAACTTCGTCAGCATCGTCGTGTACAGCCTCCGGGATCGCGCTTTCGCCGTCGTATTTTGTTTATCATCGCGAGTCACTACCTTCTTGTAAGTCGATAGTCCGGCTCGTTTTTTGGCTCGATGCACGGTTGTAGACGATACACCCAGCTTATTTGCGGCATCTCGGAGAAAGAAGTTAGGGTTTCGCTTGAAACTACCGGCAACTCTCTTTGTCGTCTCAGCGGCTTCCGGTTTTCGATTTCCCCCCGATCCAGACTTTCTGGCTGTCGACAAACGTTCCCCAAAGACTTTAATTACATTTGTAACGATTGATTTGGCAACTTTTAGCGATTTTGCCAGCTTTGCGTGCGAGTAGCTCGGATTTTCGCGATGCGCGAGCAAAATTTTGATACGCTGCTCTTCTTGCTTGGACGGCATTTTGACAACTGAAGAGTGAATTCCAAAATCAAAATAGGAGCAACACACACACCTTCAAAATGAGGGGTTTTCAGGTTTTTTAAATGCAAAATTGAAAGAAATACGTCAAGTTTATATTGACCAAATTTTGACCGTATCTTAACTTAAGGAGATTGTGAAAAGTCATGTTATACAAGAATTCGGAGAAAGCTGAAACAGTGTCATATCTTTGTATACCATATGTGTACATAGCGAGTAATGCTATTGAACGTGAGTCTCTACATTCTGAGAGCGTCTCACTTAGCAAACAGTTCACAACCGTATAGCATAATAGGTATCAAGATAACCTTTATACTTAGCGGAGTACAATGTTGTGATCGCAGTAATGTGATCAGAACATGGCAGAGTGCTGTTGAATATTACCCCAATATTCCTGGCACGCTCTACTATTCTAATTGTCAGGTTATCTATGTCGACATTAATTCTAAACTTCAATGTTTGCCCTTTAATCACCAAACACTTAGATTTCATTGCGTTAATATTTAGTAAGGCCATTGACCGATGCGATGTCCGATGTCTACGGGGTAAAATGCTTTAGAAAGATCTAAAACCATTAACAACACATACTATGGAGCGGCAGATATACTCCGACACTTCAGCAAGTGCAGTAATACAGCTATTTATCTCCCGAAATCCAGATTGTACGATGAGTTTTCCCTTTCAATTTGACGTTACTGATGATGCACATCTGAAATTAAGGAACAAGATATATCTGATCTGAAATCCAACTATTGGCCCATTGCTTAATAGACGTTGCACTGTAGAAGAGTTTCAATGAAAGACAATTTTTAAATTTTAAAATTAAAACATTTTAGAATTCGATTCGATTTAACGTTTTCCTCACAACTTCTGCTAGGATCCACAATGCATTCATTTTATTCCATGTTAAATGGCATGGCCAGGCCAAACGATAAGTAGAAAACTTGAAATGTGTAAGCGATGTGATTTCATTATCATACCTTGGAGCATTCAGAATAGTCACCATTCCATTGGATTCAAACACTATTGAACAAAGCCATACTTGCTGTGCATAGCTATAGATGGATTCTGTGGCACAGGTGTGTATGGATGAGACCACAACAGCATTTGTATAAATCTTCCATTTGGTTGTCACTTATCTTGGACATTAGCATCAATATGTTTCGAATCAGTAATAACATTTACTTGCCGGACGCATCTGCATGAACGCTTGTTATTTGTTTGTGTTTGTATGGGCCTTCTGCCGGACTGGAGGTTTGGTCTGACAACTACGATATCTCAATGATGTCCCATTGTTTTGCCTCCATGTAATTTATAACTTTAGTTTCTGTTATTGATGAGTTTTGAATTTCTAGACCGAACACAGACACATTCACTGCATGTACATAAATTAACAACACAGTGAGCGAGTAAAGTATTTGTACAATTGAAAATATTACAATATCTTGTGCACAAATGATCTTGGTCCTTAAATGTTTTCCCAACTGAGTGGCGATTTATTAGAAAATATACTTATGAATATTTACCATTGCAAGAGAGAAGTAACGTAAAAAAATCACACTGATCAAGTAATGGCAAGTTTGTAATATCCCCATTCTGTATAAAAATCGTGATACTCTCATATAGAAATATGGAGGTGTATATTTCTTACACTTCTTGGGAATCAAAAGCACGTAATTTGAATTGTACACTGAAAAAAAATGTTGTCATAAGGACAAATATGTCCTTAAAATACATACGCCGATTTTGTAGTTTAAAAGATTTATTTTTTTTTGCTGAGTGCGCGCTTTTCATTGAAGGCGTTTTTTCCTTGTAGTTGGGCGATTCGACTTAATTCAGAAATATTCTTCAATGTTATTGAAATCCTTTTTAAATGTATTGTATTTTTGTATCAACTATAAGCTAGGATATGTTTTCCAGGACTTTATTTGAAAGGCGCTATTTACTTGAATGACAGATTTTCTAATTGAAGTCGAGTTTGGATTTGGAAATACTAGTTGAGGTTAATGCGTCTATTAGGGAGCCTTAGTATCCTCAGTATAATTGCTAGCTTTTTTGGGATAGGAAGCAATACCGAAATAATTAAAGTAAAGACAAAATTTTTGGAATCCCTTAGATTATATTTTCTTACAAATTTTAAATAAAACGCAACCACTCTTCTAAGTCTAAGTTTAGATCCAGTGATCACAACATTTTACCAAAGTGACTTAGACTTTGAGAGTCTAGAGTTCACTTGGAAAAGTAACGATTTCAAATGCTTGGAGATGTACGAAACTTTATTCGGGCACTGTTCATAATCATATTGTCACGTAATGATGAATGAACATCTGTTATAAATGTGTACAGAGTGTAGACATATTTACACAAGTTTTGTGCATATCATCTATTCATTGTTGGTCTGTCGATCCGAGGTTTACATTTTTAGGATATTTCACACTAGTGATGGGCTATGTGCGATGGGAAATGGAAATTTTTAATGAGCTTTAATTCATTTGAATGACACATTTGTACAGAGCCCAGATGTGTGCATCCGCATAGGATTTCGATTTCAGAGTCAAATAGAAAAAGTGTTTATTGGAATAATGTTGTAATGGCATCTATGGTCCAAGCCAATGTCATTCGAATGATTCTGCTCGCCAGCACGAGGATGAGGATACTTTGATATATTCATTTATGCTGTAACTGTACTGAAGTGAATCTACCAATGCATGCTTGTTCACATCCATGTAGGCATGTTTATTCTCACAGCAGCTGTGAGTGAGAAAGCAAATCAATTATGTATGACATTAAATAATGCAAATTAATATATTTCATTTGCATATTGTGCACTTTAAACTCGTGCCTGCTCACAAATACTGCCATTTACTTGAGTGGCCGCCTGCATTGCTTAAGGAGCAACATTTGGTTGTATCCAGAGGATTATTTTGCTAATGCCAAATGGTTTGTCAGTAAAGTTGGCAAATATGTATGAAGGTAATTTAAATTAAAATATGCAATTCCAGGATTTGTGGTCATAATACTTGGGTGAGGAGAGTATAATTTCAAGAGAAACTTCTTCTTTAACAAAATTGGTTGACATTGTTAATAGGATGTTCATTGAATTTCGTATTCGTTTTCAATAGTAGCTTTGTGCTAAAATCTCTTTACAAAATTGAAGTAAGACTTTAGTTTGACTATTCCAATCGGTACACTTTTTAAATTAAAATTAATCTGAAGGTGCGGTTTCTCGGGAATAAATACTGGGAAAGTTAACTTGGGCATGATTTGTGGAGTTTTTCCATTGTACTTCTGCAAATGTGAACTGGTGCTGCATAAATTGCTACCATATACTAAGAAATAGCATATCTTGGGAAGATTTTATAGAAGCCTATGGGTTTGTTTAAATATTCTTGGCTACATGCACTCAAAAAACAATGAAAACAATGATGAAAAAACCAGGAAGGAAAATGTTGGTTAATTTTAAAAAATATTAACTAATTTATATTACCAATGTAGATGTCATGCTGATTGCACAAAAATAGGTAAATATTTTTCGACAAAGAAAAATATTTATTTATTAGAAATAATTATTTTTATTTTCACTTGTAAAAGAAAATTTCGTTGTTTGAAGGAACAAAATTGGAGTGCAAAATTGCAAAAAATGTCTTTAGCGCCATACGGAGTATTGGTAATATTTTATTTATTATTTTTTTTTTCCAATTAATGAATTGTTGATTGAAACGAGCTCGAGGTCTGTATTTTTTAATTTATTTTTTTTATTCAATATTTCGTCTTTTCATTGAAAGTCTGAAGTATTTGAAGTCTTTCAATGAAAAGACGAAATATTGAATAAAAAAAATAAATTAAAAAATACGTACCTCGAGCTCGTTTCAATCAACAATTCATTAATTGGAAAAATTAAATACAGGTCGAATACAATAAAAACAAGTTTGTATTATTTTTTTTTTAAGAAATTATGAGCAATTTTTGCGGGAGGCACGAATTTAGTAAATCTTTGTGTATTATTTGTGTACAAGTTTTACCCTTTTTTATTTCATTTAGCTAACGTACAAAGTTATTAAATTCAAGAAAACTTTCTCAAAATATAATAACTCCTTGAAAGAAAATAGAATAAAATTGGCTTTAGTGGCACATAGGGTTTCACTTTGTTTTGTCAGTGTAGAAGGTAGACTTTGTGTTGCTTGGACTCTAGATTGATATTTGTATAGCCCCCATTTTTTCCCCATTTCATAACACCAAATTGATAATGATAGGATAAATAAAATAAATAAAATATTTAAATAATAATAAAAATATTGATTAAAATTAGAGAAAATTTTTAATAATTGTTGGTTTTTCTGCCACAATGTTGGACTTTCACTCATAATCTAGCTCATAAAATTAAAAAAAAAAATGTAAATTTGTTTGTATGATTGGTTGTACAACTAATCTCATTACAAATCGGATACCTTCAATTTGACTTTACAATGGAAGAAATTAGTCGGCTTCTTTGTCTGGCCACGAAATGTTGATTAGATTTTACCCCCCGTATGGGACATGGCGTCGTATACGGAACTGATATTTATTTCTGTTACACATACGCATGGGGTGCATTTTTTCCAATAGTTGGAATATAGGATTGGATAATGAAGCTGTCGTATATTTGTGTTTTGCAGCATAACCATTACCCAGAAGTCATTTTCCAATTTAAGTGAATTACAGCCGAACATGTTAATATAGAACACCGGTTATAACAAACTTTAGGTCTCAATTATTATTCTTGGATTGGACAACAAATGAGTGCGTTTATAACGAATATGGTTAGCGAACAACATTTGACATAACAACATAAACTATTAATTTTTCACTACTAGTATTTTGTTAATTGCAACATGTACATTGAAACCTCTTCGAAGTGGACCCACGGTCGCCTACATTTTGCGCACAGTTGGGAAGTGTCCACTTACGAGATGTTAATTTTTAATGTGATACGTAGCAAAAAACTCGCGGAAGTTGTTCACTTTTGATGTAGCTGTATCAATTTTATAAGGGTTATTGAAGAGTAGAAGTTTGTTCATTCTTTATCGATGGAGTGTATAACGCTACAACCTTTCCTAGTAGTTGGTTACTCCAACCAATTTTGTGATTGAAATCGTTTTTTGTTGTTGATGTTAACAAAATTTGTAATTGACTTTATGGAAAAGATTTTAACTTCAAAAACTAATTAAGTCAGTTTACTTTCTCAGAAATGATTAAAAAAATCAATAGATTATTATATGACCTTTGTGGACGTTTGTATGGAAAAAATCGTTAATTTTCACATAAGTTTAAGCATTTATTCATTCATATATTAAGTTTGTATTACTCTTTTTAACAGTGTGTTAATAAGTATTGTAGATATTTTAACAGGATCAATTCACCTGAAAATTTTCCACATCTGTGAATGTAAATATGCTCTTTATTCATTATTTTCAATGACCCAATACATCCATTGTTAACAATTTTTATTGACTAAAAGGATCCGTAATAGACTACACTGTTATTTTTTCTTTGTGAGATAGAAAAATTGGTAGCATAAAATCACAGAATATACTCCCTGTGTGTATAAATGAGGATATGGCGAGCGAGAGTGGTTTCATCAAAATTCGATGAATGACACTTGAAATTCCATGCAAATGTGAATGAATTCTGTTGAAACACTGTCACTGGATGTTCAATCAAAACTGTCCAATTCAGTCTGAGTACTCTCCGATTGAAGAGACCCCTTCCCTCTCGGATGTCATAGCTAACCTTAAGTTTTTAATGTCGATGAGAATGATGAGTTTTTGTTTCTATACGCCACTCTTAAGTGCAGTTCATATCAAATTTCACAGATACAAATGCATTGGGCCATCTCACAACTGTCATGCCATCCCCTCCCACGATTCCATCTCTCAAAACTACAGTCGTTCTTTCATGAATATTTAAAAGTTTTGCTGCAAACACACACACACCCACACATTTCGGAATTCATCATTAAAAGTTTGCTCTTCAGTTGCTATAGCTGGCAAAGTGAGTAAATATGATAAAAACCATTTGAGGGAGTGGGTACTTTAAAGTACATAGAGTGCACTGGAAGGGAGACGAGAGTGGCATGTTCTTTTTGGTATTTGATAGATGGATGTGCTGATGTCGGAAGATGATGCTACAGAATGTTGGTTTTACTGCAGCCAATAGCTTTAAGCTGAAGGCATTCTCAACACCTTTTGCGGCATTCCTTGGTTCTCCTATGTTTTTTTTTTGCAAAATGTTAGTTTTTTTTGCGGAATAGTATTATGAGTTTTGTTGTGAGAAAAAATTTCAAGTTGAACAATTAAAAGAGTTTAGAGTATAGGAGTGTAGTAACTTTTCTCAAGGATTGTTAAGCTGTTATATCTTTTGTTTGATTTCAATAGAATTTGAATATTTTAGCAAAACGCAAAAACAAAAAACGAAATTAAAATAAAATTTCTGGAAAAGATAAAGTTTGAAAAATTAATGGTCAAGTGGACTTTTACAGTTTGAGTTTATTAGTCAGAATAAAAATTAAATCCTCAGTCATAAGCTATAAGCCATTGTATTTAAGGGAATCGCATTATCAATATGGAGAAGGATGCAATTTGTTTTACGCTATTCTTTATTTTTTGATTTTTTGTGTATGGCCAAATTTTTGTAACTGAGTTAATATGTCCGCCATGTATACTGATGGTTAATTCATACTAAACACCAATAAATTTATTGCATGTGTTTAAATCTGTAACCATTTTTCGATATTTCAATAGCCATCCAAGATTAACACAAAAAATTTTGGTGCAAATGTACATTTAAAACTATGGAAAGAAGCAAGGAGGAGCAAGAAGGTTGCTTTAACTTTGCACTATGGGCGAAATCACGATTTTAGCTGCAAAAAGTCATTTTTTCAACTTTAAATTTTTAAAATTTTCTAGATGCTGTTTACTAGCCAACATATTGATAAGAAAAAATCAAAACAAATTGGTACAGTTGGCAACTCTGTTTGTGTGGGAGCCACCGTGGTGCAATGGTTAGCATGCCCGCCTTGCATACACAAGGTCGTGGGTTCGATTCCTGCTACGACCGAACACCAAAAAGTTTTTCGGCGGTGGATTATCCCACCTCAGTAATGCTGGTGACATTTCTGAGGGTTTCAAAGCTTCTCTAAGTGGTTTCACTGGAATGTGGAACGCCGTTCGGACTCGGCTATAAAAAGGAGGTCCCTTGTCATTGAGCTTAACATGGAATCGGGCAGCACTCAGTGATAAGAGAGAAGTTCACCACTGTGGTATCACAATGGACTGAATAGTCTAAGTGAGCCTGATACATCGGGCTGCCACATAACCTAACCTAACCTAACTCTGTTTGTGTACAAACAGCTGTTAATGTTTGCAAAATTTTTAACAGGTGTAAACAAGATTGAAGCAACGCAATATTTATAAAATTAAATAGGGGTTTTTAACTTAATATTTTTATAAAAAAAATCAATGTAAATATGAGTTTTAATTCTCGAGGTATGTATTTTTACTGTATATAAAAAAAGTTTGCTATATGTTTGTATTTCGTACTTATTTTGATGTTTTTTGTGTGTACTTTTTTGTGAAATTTTGAACAGTTTTATCGTTTTTCGTGGAGTAAAACTAAAAATGTTTTGAAGTGGCATGGTAAATTTTTACATGTGATTATTTGTAGAACTCTCACGTTTTATGTCATGGTAAAACTGTCTGCATTTGACTGCTAATGAATGAATTATAAATGTTTTTTCAGAAACACTCAGGTTTAAAAATTCTGAAATATTTGAGTTTTGGTTGGGAAACAACAGAAATGTTGTGAATTACATAAAAGGAAAGATTCCACATGACCTACACACTAAATTAAGTACATTAATATGTACTAAAGCTCGGAGCTTATCGAATTTCATTAAAATAAAATGGGAAAAACAATCCAGAAATGAACAAGCATTCAGAAAATATAACGAGGAGTGGTTGAATCTAGACACAGTTTTTGTTATACCGAAAGTAAGTAACGCTACTGGGAGACCAAAAACAACTTATGTTAACAGCAGAGAAAGAAATAAAAGGAGATTAGCTTCCGAATTAGCTTCCCAGCAGGGAGATAATGCACAATTATTGGTTCATGCTGCCTCTATATCGGCCAAAATCTCCAACGAAACGGATTTGAAATTTGTCCTTAACCAAGTTGCTATGTCTCCAAACCGGCCATCTAAAATTCGGAAACTTCTTAATACTAGCCGTAAAGAAGTTACACCAGTTTCACCTGATGAAGCTCTAATGTTTTTGTTAGAAAACGGATTAACTAAACAGCAGTACTGCAATATGCGCCAATTAAACATAAAACACAATAGTGGTATTTTTCCGAGTTATGATAAAGTCTATAAGAGAAAATTACAATGTAGACCGGATGAAATTAAAGCGAATGAAAGTTCTGTCGAAGTATCGTTGCAAAATTTGGTAGACCACACAGCTAAAAGAATTTTTGCATATCAAGACGAAGTATTGTGTACAATGGATATTGAAGAATCAACCCTAATTTTGAGCTATGGGTTTGATGGTTCTACTGGACACAGTTTGTTCAAACAAAAATTTGTGGAAAATACCTCAGAAAGTTTCGATCAGTCCCTGTTTGTCACATCAGTCATTCCAATTAAAATAATTTCATCAACTGGTGATAATATTTGGGTAAACCGTACACCTCAATCAGTACGCTTTTGTAGGCCTTTAAAAGTGGAGTTTGTTAAAGAAACAAAGGAGCACATTTTAACTGAAAACCATAACATAAACGAGCAGATTGAGAAGCTGAAATCTTTGCAATACACGCTAAGTAATGGGAGACAAATTAGAGTAACATATGATTTATATATGACATTAATAGATGGTAAAGTGTTAAACGTGTTGACGAAAACTAAAAGTGCACAGCAATGTCCCATCTGTCACTCTGGTCCAAATCAATTTCGAACTATAAAAAACTTTGATTCTCCTCAGTTTGAAGCAAAATCTGACGCCTTGAAGTTTGGAATAAGCCCTTTGCATGCGTGGATTCGTAGTTTTGAGTTTGTTTTAAAACTGTCATATAAGCTAGACTTGAAAAAATGGCAAGTTCGAGGAAAAGAAGAGAAAAAAGTTTTAGCAGAAAAGAAACAACAAATTCAGAAACAGTTTTTGCTTCAAATGGGCCTCCATGTCGATAAGCCTAAAGCAAATGGCAGCGGCAACACTAATGATGGGAACACAGCGAGAAGAGCATTTTCTCGTACAGAACTTTTAGCATCTATTACTTCTGTAAATATTGACTTTTTGAAACATTTACACACAATTTTTCAAAGGTTTCGTGCTCATTGCATTAAAACCAGTAAAATATATTTCAAATACTACGAATGGTACCCGATGTCTGCCACAATGCACAAGATACTAGTGCATTCATCTCAAATAATTGAGGCTTCTATCGTACCCGTGGGTTGTCTTGCAGAAAATGCATCTGAGGCCCGAAACAAATATTATAAAAAAGATCGAATAGGACACGCTCGAAAGGATTCAAGAGTGCATAATATACTTGACATGTATCATAGGGCTATGGATAGCTCTGATCCATATATATCAAGTTTTTGTTTGCGAGAACGTACAAATAATTCAAAAAAACTTCCATTTCCTCGAGAAGTTATACACCTTTTCAAAATGCCTGAACTTCCACCAAAATTATTACAACCTTCAACATCTAAAGAAGCCTCCAATTGTAACTATAGCTCTGATTCTGATTATAGTCTAGAGTCTTTAAATAATTATTCACTGCAGTTAGAAGCAGATGAAAACGAAGAAATATAATGTGATTAATTAAGTCTTTTATATTTATTAGTAACGTTTTTCTTTTATTTAAATTAATAACTTCTTTAAAAATATTAATAAATTATCTAAAAATAAATTAATTGGTTTGTAGAACTCAATATTTTTTATAGTGGGCGTGGTCCGCCCACTTTTCTTAATTAGCTTTTCACATTTTAGCTAAAACGTATTTCAGCCATTACTTTGAAAAAAGTGGGCGTGGCCCGCCCATTTTTTTCTGAAATATTTTTTTTATAACTACAACCATACTCGCCAAATTTTGTGAAGCTAGCTTGGTGGGAAGTACTTTTTGACGCTAAAATCGTGATTTCGCCCATAGTGCTTTGATAAGGATATGAATAAATATAGACATTTTGTTTTTAATCGCTTTGAAGTTTTGGATAAATCTAGCGATTTCTGTCTGTATGTATGGAATATAAATAGAAACAATATATGCTTAATTTTTATTGCTTTAAGACGAAATATTTAAGATGTATTCTACACCCATGACCAACATGGTTCCTTCCAGAATCTCAGCATCTGATCATCTATACCTACCAGTTTCGATTAGGCTTAGGTAAGCTTAGTCTGTTGTGATGGACTTCACTCTTATCAATGAGTGCAGTCTAATTTAGGATTGAACCCATGATCCTTTCTATGAAAAATCGGAATGCTCATCATCGCACCACAGCGAATCGATTTTTATGAAAATTCTTATGGAACCATTTGCATAAAATTACCCTGAAATTCTATAATATACTCTGAAAAAAATATTGACCTAATATGGAATATTATGTAACTTAAATTTTGGGACTCAAAATTTACGCAATGCTAAGGACAAAATTCTTTAAAACAATGACATTTTAATTAAAAGAAAGTTATAATCTTCAAAAATTTTTTCATTAAATTTAGGACACAAATCTTGAAATTTTGCGTCTCTCTGCTGAAGTTGTAGATCTTTGAAGTAAGACAAATTTTCCTTAAAATAAAGAAAAATATTTTTAATTTAAAGAAATCGTCTTTAACTTAGCTGACATATTGAATTTTTAAATTTAAGATAAAAACGCTTCAAATATAGGCTAATACTTATTTTAAGGAATTGCATCTTTGGTTTAAAGTTTTTTTAGCATTAAGAAAACTGTTTTTACTTGGAAGTACCTGGCATAAATTGGATTTTGAAATTGGAATAATTACCTTTATTAATATATCGCAAAAAGAAAATTAAAACCCGATGAGTGAGATCTGTATCCAATTTTAATTTTATCGATCCTAGATTTAAAGCCAGGGAGGTTCGTAAAAATATCTTTATTTTAAAGAAGCCGCATTTTTCGCTCGGAATCAATACCAAAATCCTTAAAGGAAGGTCAAAATCTTTGGATCCAAGTAAACTTTTTTTTTGAGTGTGGTGACTTCAGAAAAATTTATGTTATATGATATTTGTAACATATACAACACATTCAACACATATACAACACATGCTTCAAGCACATAGATTTGATTTGGTTTGATCCAAACAAAATATTGTTTGTATTTTCTTTGTGTATATATATTTTTAAGGCGCCAATTGGTTACTTCCATTATTTTACTTGCAGCATACTCTTTAGGTCTCTCTTTCTAAACACATATATGTTTATGGTCTATTTCTAAATTAATATAAGTTTGCTTCCAAGCATATTATATTTACAAAAATTTTATGTCCCAAACATAATATGTTCTAACATATTAACATATATGTCGCAAACATGTTATGTTAGTTTATGACCATTATATGCTTGAACTTAAAAATATTGTGTTAAAAAATTTGAGTTCCAAACATATAATTTTAACACCCAAGAACCGTCTTTTTCGTCCGTGTACTTAAAATTTGGCCCGACCAAATATTCCATCCTATATTCCCTATTTTATTATTATGATTTGATTTTTGATATGATACGGTCTTAAAAATATGTTATACTATGCTGAGGCATAAAATCCATCGAATCATATCAAAAGTTTCATAAATAACCGGATTTTCTTCATACAAACAGTGACTTGCATACAAATTTTGCTATCATTGACTTGAGCCACCGTCGGGCAATGATTATCATGTCCGCCTTGCATACACAGGGTCGTGTGTTCAAGCGCAGTTTCGACCAAACACTAAAAAGTTTTTCAGCGGTGGATTATCAGTAATGCTGGTGACATTTCTGAGTGTTTCAAAGCTTTTCTAAGTGGTTTCACCGCAACGTGGAACGCCGTTCGGACTCGGCTACAAAGCTAAACATAGAATCGGGCAGCACTCGTCGTGTCAGTATTACCTCTCCAATCGAGCACCAGCAGTCCGTCCGCCATTTTGTCAAAATATTTATTGGTTTCAAATAATATAGAAGAGACTTCTTGTTGAATTAATTTATTTATTTATTTCAGTCTATGGAACGACAACGTTCCTTACAAACTCGAGCTTATAACTAAAAATATATTAGATCTAATGAATCTTGTGATAGGTTCATAACTATAATAATTCACTAAAGAAATTATTATGTTATGACGCAGTAACTTATATGTCGAATGGCACCTGGCTTTTACTGTTTTTTACTTGTTATTAATGTGAAGTATTTAAATTTACTATCTTGAGTTCCTTTTTTAATGTAATTTTCTTTTACATGGAACAAGAATAATAATGATGTGCTAACTGTTGATGAAAATAAATGTTCAAAATTTTCCGTTTTGTCTTTCATGTAAAACGAAACACGTATTTCCCAATAGCTTAACACTTTTTTCCTCTTTCGGAATACAAAATATGCTTTATCCAAATCCTAATGTTAAGACATTTTATTCGATAATGGAGTCTGGCCATAATGCATCATTCACTTAGTGCTTGATTTTTCTTTTTTTTTGGATTTCTCTTTTAATTCATCCGATGGATGTTTGTGTCAATCATGCCCTTATTCATTTGTATCCTCAGATATGATGACGTAGATGATGATGACGATGATGACATTAATAAGGATTATAGTCATGCGTTTTACTTATAAGAAGTTTATCATTTGTCCGCCCCATTACCCCGGCCTCTGTTTGGTTGCTACACACGTCGGACAAAATTCCATGTCGGAATGAAAAATTCCAAGTAAGACAAGATTTTGCCATGTGCTGGTCCTTACATGTTATTTGGCAACAGAAGTTACACATATTGTGGTTATGCTCGTCGTCCTTCCTCAGCCACTCATATACATATCGGCTTTAAATCACCTACCACAGGAACAAACCCACATACTTGCATACGCATTTGAAGCCATTTATTCCTATGGAAGCAAAAAGATTTCTTGGAGATCCTAATTTTTGTTCTTTTTCTTCTTCCTGGTTTTTGGGCTTTTATAAATGAAACATTAAGTGGTTTTTTAGGTTTTCTACTTTTCCCATGTAAATTTGGTGAGTGGGCCAGAAGATCTTATGTCCGTCCGTCCGTCCGTCCGTTCTCCATATATCTGGCCCATTCCGTTTTGGATATTTGTTCTTTTAAAAGCTTTTTTTTGCTTTGCTGGTTCTTGGCATTCTTCGGATGCGGTCTTAACAAATGTCATGTGAATATTTTGGGCGGGGAGTTAAAATGGATAGTGGAGCATTTGGGTAGTCTTTGTAATGCGGACGGTAGAGAGGGGGAGACAGCACTTAATTTCTATGACATGGCAAACATTATTTTGAGGTCATGTTTTCTGCCGGAAAATGAACATTTGTTACGCAAAGATTTACTCATCTTTACAGATGCAAAAAAGGCTTGTACCTTTTGAGGTTTGTTTTCTGAGAAACTCCCTTACATACATACGTACACTTCGGCATACATTCTCTTATCTTATGGGAACGCCCTGAAATGTGTGTAATGCATTAAGTAATTATGGCTGAACAAAAAGTTGCCTCATCTCATTAGGGTTTTTACAACAGTTTCACCGGAGAACTCGTAGGGATCAAACGAAAAACTACATTTTTGTTGAAAATTGTTTAACTCAACCGCTTATGGGGTAAGTGGATGAGTGGTTTTAGTCAAAAGTCTAGGGGGGTTTCGACGAAATGTGGTTGACGTTGGCAACAAATGTACACAACTTCAAACCATATACGAAGAATTTTATGGTACAAAGATTTGATGAATAAAAAATTTTTGGTGAGTGATGTCTTCTTTTAATTACATCAAATTAAATTAGTTTTATAATTTATAAAAGTTAACATTTATGACAATTTTATATTTATGTAATTTTTAAGACTTTATGGCACATCACTATGATATTAAGACTTACATATATGCGATATTTGTCATTCATAGCAAACAATAAAACTGACATTGAGTTTAGTCTTGTCCTTAATAATTAACAAGTATATACGCCCGTAAGTTCGGCCAGGCCGAATCTTATGTACCCTCCCCAATGGATTGCGTAGAAACTTCTACGAAAGTCTGTCATCCACAATCGAATTAATTGGGTTGTGGTATCTTAAAACTTCTTAACATCGTCTTCTAAATTGTGAGTTAGTCCATACGTGGTACATATTTGACAAGAAAGGTATGTATAAGTAAGTCTACAAATAATTACGAATCGATATGGACTTGTGCACGGCACGTAGATAGCCAGAATTGAACTTGATATGGACCAATTTTTGTGTGATTTGGGATCGATTTATCTGAGGGCTATATATAACTATAGACCGATATGGACCTAGTTAGGCATGGTTGTTAACGGCCATCTACTAGCACAATGTACCAAATTTCAACTGACTTGGATGAAATTTGCTCCTCCAAGAGGATCCAAAACCAAATCTCGGGATCGGTTTATATGGGGACTATATATGATTATGGACTGATATGGGCCACTTTTGGCATGGTTGTTAAATATCATATACTACCACCACGTACCAAATTTCAACCAGATCGGATGAATTTTGCTTCTCCAAAAGGCACCAGAGGTCAAATCTGGGGATCGGTTTATATGGGGGTTATATATAATTATGGACTGATATGAACCAATTCCTGCATGGTTGTGAGATACCATATAAATACTAACATCACGTACCAAATTCCAACCGAATCGGATGAATTTTGCTCTTCCAAGGGGCTCCGGAGGTCAAATCTGGGGATCGGTTTATATGGGGGCTATATATAATTATGGACTGATTTCGACCAATTTTTGCATAGGTGTTTGAGGCCATATATTAACACCACGTACCAAATTTCAACCGAATCGGTTGAATTTTGCTCTTTCATGAGGCTCCGGAGGTCAAATCTGGGGATCGGCTTATATGGGGGCTATATATAATTATGGACCGATGTGGACCAATCTTTGCATGGTTGTTAGAGACCATATACTAACACCACGTACCAAATTTCAGCCGGATCGGATGAAATTTGTTTGTTAGAGATCATATACCAACACCACGTACAAAATTTCAGCCGGATCGGATGAAATTTGCTTCTCTTAGACGATCGGCAAGCCAAATTTGGGGGTCCGTTTATATGGGGGCTATACGTAAAAGTGGACCGATATGGTCCATTTGCAATACCATCCGACCTACATCAATAACAACTACTTGTGTCAAGTTTCAAGTCGATAGCTTGTTTCGTTCGGAAGTTAGCGTGAATTCAATAGACTGACGGACGTGCTCAGATCGACTCAGAATTTCACCACGACCCAGAATATATATACTTTACGGGGTCTTAGAGCAATATTTCGATGTGTTACAAACGGAATGACAAAGTTAATATACCCCCATCCTATGGTGGAGGGTATAAAAAGCGAAAAAAAAACTATATTACATCCCAAAGATGGTTTTTATTTTAACTGCACAGGAAGTTCATTTGAGTCAATTTTTTATAACTCGCTTTTTTCATATTTTTAATGGGAAATTTAAAAATTTATTGTTTCAAATGGGTTAGAAACAGATTAGAAATTAATAAAATAGTGCAAATTATTTAAATCTTGCAAAAAAAAATGCTCAATCCTTTCTAGAAAAATGGCGAATTTTTGAAAATATTTGATGTCAAACGTTCCAGACAAGCGTTATAAAGCCTTAAAAATTATAAACAATTTAAAAAATTATTTATTCGTCAAAATATCACAAAATTTCTTTATTCACATCCAAGACACTGGATTCGCATCACACTTTAGGAAGTGTGGCAAATTCAGTGGAACGGCTGTTCAAATGGTGGAAATCCGTCCTATGACAAGCCCATGTTAAAATCATCGCTTCTGCGCCAATTTTGCACCACTTCCGGATCCAAAAAGAACATTTTCACTACTTTTTTGGCGGCGCTTTTTTTGCTGGGTATTTAAGACCCAGAAGATATTCATTTACATCTCCTATATGCATATACCTGTGGACCGTGTAAACCTTTTCACCCAGAATATTTTTAACCCATGCTATATTTTTAAGGTCATTATATATGTTTAAAAACGATGCTTTTCAAGCAGAAGGTATTTTTATATTAATTTTGTTTATGGTGGGGCCATTCCTTTTATATTTTTGTCATTGGTTGCTTTTCAGCTCTAGCCTGTCCTGTTGAACGCAAATAACAAAACGTTTCCTAACTTTATAGAAAATATCTAGTTGATGCCACACATGTCAAGATACCCTGATATCCCATGGATACCCACGAAGTTCTTCTAACGCTAATGGCATTTTAACCAACAATTTTTGTTTATAATTAAATTAAAATATTTATAATTGCGAAACTTTTTCTGCATTTCATAGCATTCCGGAGTCGCAATAAAAATATTTGTGAATATATTTTGAGAAGGCAACACATTTGTTAGAATAGTTTTTCTCTCAATATTTGCATTATAATAGTTATGATCAAATTCAACTCAAAATTTTAAATGTTTCCAATAACTTTTAACATCAACATGCGATATTAAGAAATGTATGGGAAAATGTTGTGATTTTTATTTCATGATATGAGTAATGGAAGGATAGTTTCTACGAAGAAATCGATAGAGATCTGGGAAGCTAATCAATTTGGTAAACATATTTTTCCATATTGATTCTTTAATATCATATGTACGAGTAGGTTTTATTGATCCCTTAGTATTACTTCTTAAACCCCATTTTAAAGGTTTCCAAGTGTTTCAAAGATATAGTAAATTGTTATTTTAACAGTTGCGCTTTGGTACATCAGCTTGTATCCAGATCCAGGAATTCTTCCAGTAAGTGGTTCCGCTTGTATTGTTTAATTGTTTTTTTTCTGGTTCATTCAATTCTAACATAAATATAAAATCTTGTTGTACACATAAAATTTCCTTCAAATTGGCTTGTCATAGCTGAATAATTAAATAAATAAATAATATTTGTATAAATGAAATGACAAAGTGTCTCTCGAAGGCTTTCAATATCAAATCTGCTAAAAGAAATTTACAGAGGATCTGTCAGCATCGATTGAATATTAAATTCGTCTTTCGAATATTTTGGAAGTTGGTTTTCACACCTTTCCAAAGGAAATTATATAAATATATATTGTTTTAATTTGACTTTATTTTGTAATTTAACATAAATTACAATAAAACTACAAAGATATTATGAATTATACATTTATATAGACCATATATAAAGGGTGATACGGTCAAAATTTGGTCAAGGGAAAACGCGTGTAAATCGGTGAAATCGTTTATTTAAAAAATCAAATTAAATTTCTTTTTCAAGTTCAATTAGTATAAAATTCAGGAAAAATATTCAGTTAGGCTTTCGCTTTTCCAAATCCGAATTGCCGGGCCTCACGCTTGACACCTGCCATCAGATTTTGTACAGCCACCTTGTCCACCTTCTTCGCCGCAGAAAGCCAGTTTGCCTTGAACTGCTGCTCGTCCTTAGCAGTTTTTTTGTCTTCTTTAGGTTCCGCTTGACAATAGCCCAGTATTTTTCAATTGGCCGGAGCTCTGGCGTGTTGGGAGGGTTCTTGTCCTTGGGAACCACCTGCACGTTGTTGGCGGCGTACCACTCCATGGCCTTTTTACCGTAATGGCAAGATGCCAAATCCGGCCAAAACAGTACGGAACAACCGTGTTTCTTCAGGAAAGGCAGACGTTTATTCAAACACTCTTTCACGTAAATTTCTTGGTTGACAGTCCCGGAAGCTATGAAAATGCTGCTTTTCAAGCCACAGGTACAGATGGCTTGCCAAACCAGATATTTCTTTGCGAACTTTGACAGTTTTATGTGTCCTTTTGCCGTATAAAACTCCTGTCCCGGAAGCTACTTGTAGTCGGCTTTGACGTAGGTTTCGTCGTCCATTACCACGCAGTCAAACTTCGTCAGCATCGTCGTGTACAGCCTCCGTGATCGCGCTTTGGCCGTCGTATTTTGTTTATCATCGCGATTTGGAGTCACTACCTTCTTGTAAGTCGATAGTCCGGCTCGTTTTTTGGCTCGATGCACGGTTGTAGACGATACACCCAGCTTATTTGCGGCATCTCGGAGAGAGAGGTTAGGGTTTCGCTTGAAACTACCGGCAACTCTCTCCCCCCGATCCAGACTTCCTGGCTGTCGACAAACGTTCCCCAAACACTTTAATTACATTTGTAACGGTTGATTTGGCAACTTTTAGCGATTTTGCCAGCTTTGCGTGCAAGTAGATCGGATTTTCGCGATGCGCGAGCAAAATTTTGATACGCTGCTCTTCTTGCTTGGACGGCATTTTGACGGCATTTTGACAACTGAAGAGTGAATTCCAAAATCAAAATAGGAGCAACATTCTACACACACTTTCAAAATGAGGAGTGTTCAGGTTTTTTAAAAGCAAAATTGAAAGAAATACGTCAAGTTTATATTGACCAAATTTTGACCGTATCACCCTTTATTCAGACTATATCAGTCGATATCTTACAGTTAAATATACTACGGCAGCGGTATCAGAGGCCAAATCGATTTTTCGATTTTTATAACAATTTTATTTTTGTTATTATAACAATTTTATTATAACAATAACAATACATGCGATCTGTATTTATATCACAATTATATATAGATTGATACAATAAATAAGAACTCAAAACAGTTCATTTGATGAAAATAAAAAATAAAGCAAAGACTATGAACATGCTTCCCACATGTCCTTAAATTTACGTTGCATAATAAAAAACTAATCGCTAATTTATTTAAGTTTAAATTTAAATTCTAATTGTGATGCTGAAAATGTAAATTCCAATAGTGCCCTAAAATAAATCTGCATTGTGTAGAACAAAATTGGTATTATTAATGAACATTTTTGTCTTTTTCTAGCTATAGAGCCGTTTAGCCTCATGAACAATACAGTTCAACACGTTAATGATAAAGAAAAATAAAAATCCTTGGGTTGAATCAAGATTCTTCAATTTGTTGATTTGGCAAATAAATTGTGCATCCTTTTCCGTTCATTTCGATTTATTTGCAAGTGACCACATTATCTAAGACCAGCAAAACAGGACTCCAATAAACATAGATAAGTGCAGAAATGTAAGGATTGCAAGCAAAATGTCATTGACATATGCAAATGGTGACAAACAAGAGTCGACAAAGACTAAACCACCCAAAAGTTGGTTTCGACATAGACCCGATTTGGATACAGTCCATGACATTCAAGGAGAACACGACTCGATTCAAATTCCCTTACAGAATGTCACAAATATCCAAAAGTAAGAGAAGTCGATTTATTGGTTACGCATTGAATCAAAATCAAACCACAGACCGTAACCAAAAGATTGAATTGCATTCTTTCGTATCAGCATGCATTCATACGCACTTACATATGCAAGAAATGAATTTGTGTGTATGTGGGGGGTTTAAGAGGATGTAAGATGTACATTAGAATGTGTCGAATTATATGAGCAAAATATAATATACGATATACCAAATATAATATACATTTATTTTTTTTTAGGCCGATAGCCTCTAGTTGCTATTACCCGTATAAATAAGTTTATTGTAATTTGTAATTATAAAAAATAAATAAATAATTTTGTTTTATAAACTACAAGAATAATTCACTATCGCAAGAGCAGTTTATCATCATACAGTTTATTTCCGTAGCTGGCTGAAAATATATAAATTTCAACCAGCCTGAAATGTAGTTTATATCTACTTTTATCTTTATATCAAAGTTTTATTAAAGAGTAGAAATATTTGAATATTCCTTATTATGGTTCTTCATTGCCATTATTTATTCTGTATTGTCATTATATATTATTATTATTTTTTTTTTCAATAAGAATTTTTTGTATTGATCTTCATTTAAGATGATTATTTTCAGGCCTAACATATTATGAAAGCAGGATGATGCAATGGTACCATTCCAAATATTTATTCTAAAGCACGCTTTTCGAGAGTCCATATTTGGTCTTATATACAAAATACAATTGTTTAGCCAACCCAATCCATTGTTTATGTGGTTTGTGTCTGTCTGAGTGTACGTGTAATTAACAACTTTCGATAACAATTTTCGAGAAATGTTTCCTTTTTCACCATTATTATTAAAAACAAAAAGCTTTTTAATTGGATTTGTGCATCTGCATGCATCTAGGACAAATACAACCACTTACACATCTGGCTTAAGTTCAAGCATATTTTATTGTGATAGATTCGATAAAATGATCCAATAAGTAATAGAACATTTCTGCGTACAGTACAAATTTTGCAAATTAATTTGCAATCAATCAAATTTTTTAAAATTGCAATTACAGTTTTTAAAAATTTAAAATAGTTTTCTGTAATTTAATAGTATGGTGAAGTAAATGCAAATATAATCACGTTTCAAACATTGTTATACTCGTACGTAAATTTAAAAAAAATATATATTTTCCCACATTTACTTTTGTTGCATAGCTCATTATAATGTCAGAGATGCGCTAACGTGTTATAAAAGGCCTTGAAATAGATTCATTGAAGAACCTTCTTCCGGCTTTTGTCTAATACATATAAAGGGAGCCAGTTTTATAACATTGCACCCTCAAATTGATGATATAAAATTTCTTTCGATACGATTGGACTGAAATTTGGTATTCAATTAGAACATAAAGTTACATGATGAAGTTGGCTTGTATCGCTCAATTTTTTTAACATAGTCCCCATATACATACATATATTTCTCTATTTATTACTTAATTTATTATAAATACAAATTACAATATTTTTCTTATGCGGACTAACAACCAGAGGCTATTGCCCTAAAGTCCCATATAAATAGATCGTTCAATATCCCACACGCAAAGAAAAAAACACGTTTGGAAAACTTGTACCGAAAACGTTTGTCATTTGTTAGAGTTTTTGAATTTCTTCAAAAATTTTAAACTAAAAAAATTTTTTTGTTACAAAATTTTTATTTTTGAATTTTTATAACACAGTCCATTTCGTTTATATCAAGCATTGTTTTTTCTGATTTTAAGTAAGACACATTTTGAAGTTTCATAGGAAAAATTTAATATAGTAGTATGTAATGTCGAACATCTTTTCGGAATCTTCCGAACATATTTGGAATATATGTAAAAAAACTTGTTGATCTTCCTTCGAACAACAACAAGGCGGGTATGCTAACCATTGGTCCACGATGGCCAATTAAATATATGTTTCTGTTAAATACACGCTCACAAAAAATTGCTTCTGTAACATATACTCCCAAACATATTTTGCTTCAAGCATATACATTTTTGGCTAAATTGGCCCAAACATTTATATGTTTGATCTCTACCAATATATAATATGTTTGAAAGCATATTGGTCTAAACAATATATGTTTGGGTAGTCTACGTTCCAAACATTTGGTATTTTTGCATCCATATTCAATAATGTTGTCTTCCAAAAAACAATATGTTATTATGTGACCATATAATATGTTTGGAAGCATTTTGCACCCAAAAATATTATATGCTTAAAAAAATTCTCCCAAACAATATTGTGCTCAAAATTTTATTTATTTATTTATATATTTACAATCATAATGAATTATGAAAATAAACAGGTAATATAGGTGCTAACAACATAGGTTTTCGACCTGAATGCTCAAAATTTTGTTTCTGCCCAATTGTGTATTCCCCCACATCTTTCTCACTTCCACGAGATTTTTTAGTTCTTAGCACCTTTTTCTGTAATACAAACATTATAGAAGAAATTATTCAATTTTATGATTTTTTTTATTTTAATTTTACCTTTTGCCGGACGGGGATTCGAACAGCGGACCACACAGTTTGTAAGGATCAAAGAAGTAGCTGATCAATTGCCCAAGGAAAAATAAAATGTTAATTTTGTAATAACAAGCAACAACCACCAACTTAATTCAATATCGCTCCCTGTTAAATAGCGCTCCAAGCTACTAAACACATATATGTTTATAGGCAATTTCTAAATTAATATATGTTTGCATCCAAGCATATTGTTACGTTTCTATATTTAGGCGTTTTTAATTACCCGACAATTAAAACACAGTTCTTTTAAATAACGACAATCTACAATTTATTTACTATGACTTCACACTTTACAATACGTTCACACTGAAGTTATTCGTTTGACGCTTTAATTAAGACTGACTCGTTAGCAGCATGCGAGCGCTTTTATATATGGCGGTGTGGCAATACGAGAACATTCTGGTAGCACTACAATATTCTGGCAACGCCAGAACATTCTTAGACAATGCTAGAAGGATCTACGACCATTAAGATGTTCATCTGGTGGCTGCCAAACACATACACACTCACATAGATATATGCTCGCATTACTACAACAACAACAATAATGACAATAGACAATGAGATGAAATGAGAATGCAGAATAACAAAGCAAAGGGGTTGCTATTCGATGAGAGAGTAAGAACTAACATTTCGGTAAGCAAACAAAAGAACATAAACGAAATTCAGGAAAATACTAGAAAATGAATAGATGATTCCAACAAGTGATAGCGAAATTTTATCGTTACAATTTGAAATTTAAAATTAACGGAAACTAATTTAAATAAACTTATATCTATAATT
The DNA here is from genome assembly GCF_050003625.1 of Haematobia irritans. Classification (NCBI taxonomy): domain Eukaryota; kingdom Metazoa; phylum Arthropoda; class Insecta; order Diptera; family Muscidae; genus Haematobia; species Haematobia irritans. Next base: position 235,008,150 of record NC_134398.1, on the reverse strand, counting down.
ATTAAATTCGTAACAATATTATATTTACAAACATTTTATGTCCCAAACATAATATGTTCTAACATATTAACATATATGTCCCAAACATGTTATGCTAGTTTATGAACATTATATGCTTGCACTCAAAAATATTGTGTTTAAAAATTTGTGTTCCAAACATATAATGTTTATAGCCAAACATATGAAAAACAGTCTTTTTCATCCGTGTAGAGTTTCTTTACATCGGTTCGTGGGCGCGTTGCTTGTGCGATGATCGTTATAGCGAGAATTACCTGTTGATGACAATACCAACTGCGTAGCCCAGTGGATGGTGTGTTGGCTTACAAATAATATGATCCGCGGTTCGATTCTCCGTCCAGGCGAAAGGTAAAATTAAAAAAAAAATAAATCGAATAATTTCTTCTACATTGTTTGTATTACAGAAAAAGACGCTAAGAACTAAACCTCGTGTAAGTGAGAAAGATGAGGGAGAATATTCAATTAGCCAGTAAATGTTTTTTGAGGTAGTCTTTACGAAATTGTTTTTACATCCTTCCAAACAAACTTCCTTACAGCAAAAAGTAAATGCGAAACGATATTTGTTTGTCTAAAATTTCGTTTGGGAGGAAAGAATTATTTTGCGTGCACTTAGCGCCTAAACATTTAAAGAATTTATATATCCCTTTATAACATTATCGAGTAAAAATTGTTGATTTTAAGCGATTTACACAACTTTGAAATCTGAATACAACTTCCCATCTCTCCCATTTATGCATCCAAAAACAAGTGAACACATCATAAAAGAAAATGTAGGTTAATTTTTAATATTTTTAATTACCGTTGCTACTGGTTGATTCAAATTATTTAATAAAATTAGCCAACTTGAAGAAATATTGTTTAACATAAGTTATATTTCTCTGTTGTTTAAGAAAATGTTAAAATCTGTAAAATGGTCTTTAGCGCCATACAAAGTTCTACATGAATACAAACTACGAACAAATTTACTTTAATCACATTTTAGATAAATATGAACTATTTTGTGAGAAATTCGAATTTAGTAAAATTATGTACTTCGTTCGTGTAAAACCTTTTTCCTCATGATGAGTTCATATCATTAGAGTATTAAAAAAATAATTAAAATCAATATAATTTGTTCGTATTGGGGAATATTTTACTCTACTACATTTCATGAACTAAAATGATGCTAAATTTACTGTAGATTAGAAATACCCAGCAAAAAAATTTGGAAGTTCTTCCAAAGGCACAACTTTAAAAGCACTTCCAGAAGATGCACTCCCAATGATGTTCTTTATTTTAACTACCCAGGAAGTTCTTTTAATTCAATGTTTTTTAAATTGGTTTTTTCATACTTTTAATGGGTAATTTTAACTTTTTTTGTTTCAAATAGATTAAAAACGGAGTAAGAATTCATAAAATGATACAAATCATTTAAATTTTGTCGAAAGAAATGCTAAGTCCAATCTGAAAAAAATTGTGCATTTTTGAAAATATTTGAGGTCAAACGTTTCCGACAAGCGTTAGAAAACATTAAAAATTATAAAAATTATTTATTTGAGAAAATATCACAGAATTTTTTAATTTACATCCAAAACATTGAATTCGGATCACACCTAAAGAAGTGATGCAAATTCAGTGCAACGGCTGTTGAAATGGAGGACTTCCGTCCTATGACAAGCCCGTGTTAAATTAATTGCTTCTGCGTCAATTTTGCACCACTTCCGGATCCAAAAAGAAAATTTTCATTACTTTTTTGGCGACGCTTTTTTTGCTGGGTAGTAGTTTTTTTGGATGTGAAATACCCGATTTTGGTATGGTAATCTCCCATGGTTTCAAACACAACTCAATAGGCTGATTTTATAGTAAGTCAATGTCAAATGTCTATGCATGAGATGTCTCTGCATCTTCTCGTACGCATGTAGTTGTATTCCTTCACAGAGTACTTACGAATTCATGACTACGCTATTTGTAATCTCTCGTTTACTTATTTTATAAACTGATGTCAAAGTAAAAATACTTGAGTTTGTCTTCGTTTTATTTGTTTTGTTGTGGGGTTGGGTTTGTTGTTGCCTTTGTAGCTGTCGTTGTTACTTCAACAATAGTTCCTTGAGATGAGAGGAAACTTTTACAAAGTCCTTATGTATGAATATTCGAACAGCAAATGACAACAGCTCAAATCTCCAGAATGAGTTCTATTACTTCTTTGGAAAACCAAAAGTAAATATGAACGAACAGGGAATTAGTTATGTTTGTATTTTTTTATGCAAAACAAAAAATGTGTGGAAGATGTACACACACGTGTACAGACCACAAGCACTATTCCGATAACGCTATCTTTAAGCCATGGTATACTGCGTTAATCATACACCGAAAAACGGCTTACCCAGTTATGAGAGATTTTGTCAAGCCAAGTAAATTTCATACTTGGTACTAGGAAATAAATTTACTAGTTTTTCCTGCTTTTTTCTTCATGTGGTATCGAAAGTGTTAACCTCAATCTAAATTTACAAATTAAGACTCGACTTTAGGTAGAAATTATGCAACGATTTCTTTGGATAAATTAACCTCAGTTCAACGGAATTTTCTTTTATTTAAAGATACCCATTTTAAAGACGAATTATTTGAAAAAATCTGGCAGTCTAAATCATTGTAGATATATTTTTGGATTAAGGTAACAGGTTGGCTGATAAGTCCCCGGTCTAACAAAGAAAACCACATTTTTTTTTTAATTCGGTTTTATTATTCAACATAGTTCCATTCAAGAGCAATACAACGATTATAACGATATTCCAATTTTTTGATATCATTTTGGTAGTACTCTTCGGTTTTGCCTCAAAATAGGCCTCAGTTTCGGCGATCACCTCTTCATTGCAGCCAAATTTTTTCCCCGCGAGCATCCTTTTGAGGTCTGAGAACAAGAAAAAGTCGCTGTGGGCCAGATCTGGAGAATACGGTGGGTGGGGAAGCAATTTGAAGCCCAATTCATTCATTTTTGCCATCGTTCTCAATGAGTTGTGGCACGGTGCGTTGTCTTGGTGCAACAACACTTTTTTCTTCTTCTTCTTCTTCATTTCGACCTTCCAACGGTCGAATGATATGACCAACATGTTCCTTTGATATCTTTAAGGCCTCTGCTATCTCGATCAACTTCATTTTACGGTCATTCAAAATCATTTTGTGGATTTTTTTGATGTTTTCGTCGGTAACCACCTCTTTCGGGCGTCCACTGCGTTCACTGTCCTCAGTGCTCATTTCACCACGCTTGAATTGTGCATACCAATCAATTATTGTTGATTTCCCTGGGGCAGAGTCCGGAATCTCAAGATCAAGCAAAGTTTTTGCTTCCACCGTATTTTTTCCCTTCAGAAAACAGTATTTAACAAAACACGAAATTCCTTTTTTCCATTTTTTTCACAATAACAAAAGTTGCTTCACAAAAGACGCTCTATCTCACAAACTAATTGACTTACAGACGTCAAATTTTGACACGAATCATTTGAAGGTTGGTACTATATAAAAATAATATGCATTTCATACTAGCGACGCCATCTATGTGTCAGACCGGGGACTTATTAGCCAACCTGTTGTGCAATAAAAATTTATCTTGTGACAAATTTGAAGAAGATTGTTTAATAAATGAGGAAAATTTGATCAAATATTTCGTTGCGTTACAAATGAAATGAGAGTGCATGTATACTTCCATCATATACACAGAAAGAAAGTAAACTGTTTTATAAAGGGTGATTCTTTTGAGGTTAGGATTTTCATGCATTAGTATTTGACAGATCACGTGAGATTTCAGACATGGTGTCAAAGAGAAAGATGCTCAGTATGCTTTGACATTTCATCATGAATAGACTTACTAACGAGCCACAACGTCGAATTTTCAGTGAATGGGCCCTAGAAAAGTTGGCAGAAAATCCGCTTTTTTATCGACAAATTTTGTTCAGCGATGAGGCTCATTTCTGGTTGAATGGCTACGTAAATAAGCAAAATTGCCGCATTTGGAGTGAAGAGCAACCAGAAGCCGTTCAAGAACTGCCCATGCATCCCGAAAAATGCACTGTTTGGTGTGGTTTGTACGCTGGTGGAATCATTGGACCGTATTTTTTCAAAGATGCTGTTGGACGCAACGTTACGGTGAATGGCGATCGCTATCGTTCGATGCTAACAAACTTTTTGTTGCCAAAAATGGAAGAACTGAACTTGGTTGACATGTGGTTTCAACAAGATGGCGCTACATGCCACACAGCTCGCGATTCTATGGCCATTTTGAGGGAAAACTTCGGAGAACAATTCATCTCAAGAAATGGACCGGTAAGTTGGCCACCAAGATCATGCGATTTGACGCCTTTAGACTATTTTTTGTGGGGCTACGTCAAGTCTAAAGTCTACAGAAATAAGCCAGCAACTATTCCAGCTTTGGAAGTCAACATTTCCGAAGAAATTCGGGCTATTCCGGCCGAAATGCTCGAAAAAGTTGACCAAAATTGGACTTTCCGAATGGACCACCTAAGACGCAGCCGCGGTCAACATTTAAATGAAATTATCTTCAAAAAGTAAATGTCATGGACCAATCTAACGTTTCAAATAAAGAACCGATGAGATTTTGCAAATTTTATGCGTTTTTTTTTTAAAAAAAGTTATCAAGCTCTTAACAAATCCCCCTGTAGAAAGAATGAACCACGTCGTTCGAAAATTGAACTAAATTATACTCCACCTTTTGAGGTTCTCACAAAGCGTTGTTTTCAGCAAGGAAAATTTAACGCCCTGGTGTACTTTTTAACTACAACTCACAAAATTATAACCTCTCATATAAGAAAAAATGAACTAAAATTAAAAAAACTAAAATTAAAAAACAAAATCATTAGCGCCAAATCATGACAATTTCATGACCATATTGTAGTTCATTCTTACAAATTTTGGGAATCGTAAGAAAATTTCTTTTGCGTTAGTTCATATTGAACTTATGTATACGGTCATTGGACTTTATACCCACGTTTAATTCATATGTTTGAGACATGATTAAGAAAAGTAAGATTTCATTAAGCATTTAATTACTCACAAATACATTTTTTTCCAATCAAAATAAGTTAAATTTAGAGTTAGTTTAACTACGGATTTTTTCGGTGTGGTTTAGGGAGTATGCAACAAATGTAGTAAACAACGTTATAGATACGACTTGTGTAATACAAAGGGAAATAGTTATAGACGTTGTTGGATTGTCTTTTAATTTCAATCGTAATATAACGCTCTGTTATTGTAATGCACAGAAAAAAATATCACCAAAATATTTCCAATTAAAAAGTTGATTGAAGTTGAAATTTTTTTCAATTAATAAATTAAATACAATTAACTATTTAATCAAGATAGAAACATTAAGCTAATTATACCAATGATAAAACATTTTTAAATTTTAAATTAAAAAATTAATTGATACAATTAACTTTTTAATCAAACTCGGAAGACTAAGTAACTTAAAAAAAGTGATCGAAATTTTTTTTAATTTTTAATTAAAAATTTATATCAAACTAAAAATCAAACTAAAAACACTAACCCCCCATTTTCATGAAGCTCCGTTAGTGCTACGTTAGCTAACGAATTTTTATACCGTGATATCTATATATATGTAATCTTGCGTATGCCAGTTAGAAACTTAACTGCTGAAATTTTTTCAGTTGAAAGATAACCGGAGAAAAATATTTTCATTTTTCTTTCTATTAACTGACAGTTAAAGTCTAACGGAGCTACACGAAAATGGCCGTAAGTCAGTTAAGAAAGTAATTGAAAATAGTTACGTTTTTAATGGAAAAATTTAATTAAGTTTTGCATTCAACATCAATTAAATTTTTAACTGAATCAATTAAAAAATTCATTGAAAATTGCTAATAAAATCAATTAATTTTTAATCTAGCATTTTTTTAAGTTCCAATTAAAACTGTGATTGATACTATCTTTTTCGTGATTGAAGACATTTCAATTAAAAAATTAATTGGATCAATTAATTTCGTGATTGAATCAGAACATAATTTTTTTGTGTGTAGGTTTCACTCGTTTAGATGACATAAGTTAATATTTTAAAATTTTATATTTATGTATGTATAATATTTATTTAATTTGTCAAATAGATGTATATTTCGAGGGAATTAGATTAAATATAAATGTTATTTGTTTATTATTGTTATTCAAGTAAAAAAAATTATGTTATTTATGTATAAGTTCATACTTCTTGTACTGATATGGATCAATAAAGAAAGAAAAGAAAGATAAAGCCCCGATATTTTAGGCTCATTTAGAAATTCAGTCCATTTGTTAGGTGGTGAATTTCTCTCTCATCACTGTTAGCTACTCGATTCCATGTTTAGCTCAATAGCAAGTGATCTCCTTTTTACAGCTGACTCCAAATAGAGTGTCGCATAATGTGTGAAACCAGAAGCTTTTGAAGCATTCAGAAATATCTCTAGCATTACTAAGTTAAACGTTAGCTGGAAACTTGTTAGTGTACTGCCGACAATGGAATTGAACTTAGCCTTCTGTGTATGTAAGGTGGGCATCCTAACCATTGCACCAAGTTGTCTCCCTATGGGTAGAGAAAATGTAAAATGGACTCAATCCTTGGATGTGCTCTCACAACTATCATAGAGTATATAACAGTCGACCATAGGGCATGGATAACTTTATTCAATTTGAATATTTCCATTCAAATCGTCACTCAAACCATAAACTTGATGATATTATAGATTCTGCTTGAAAGGTTAGGAAAAGGAGAAGTTGCTTGATTTTTATTTTTGAGTGTCAAGAAAAGTTTTGAATTTAAAATTGTTAATTTAAATAAACATATGCCATCCCAACCCCCACCAAACCTTCGGCATTTGCTTGCAAATTTTCTATTTGAGCTTCTGGAGTAGACGACAATAAGGACAAAGCATTGACAAACAAAGGAGGCATGAAAACTGAACTTTTAATGTCAATTGGATAATTCAGAGAGTATTTACACAAGTGAATACATTTGTTCTGTAAGTGTTAGTTGGGATGTTCGAAAGTGTTTTGTTAGTAAATAAATTCATAATTGCTATTATGCAAAACATTTTTTACGTTCGCATCGTATGATTGTGTTGAAAAATCAAATGGTTTCCGAGTAAATTGATGGTTTAGCGTATAACTGAGCAATAGAGTATAAGAGATGTAGATTCCTGAGAAATAAAATATTCTTGCAAAATTATTTACACTAATTGGTAGGTTAAAAAAAAAAATAGTGGGATAGAATTGGAATTTTTTCACGAGTCTAAAATGGAATATATAGTAAAAAGAAGAATAATCTAACTAGTGCGAAAATTGAATTTCCACAACGAGTTGTTAAAATCAGGAAGATTTAATGCGATCTTGTACTTTTTAACTACAGTTCACGAAATTATACCCTTTCATAGAGGAAAAAAATGAACTAAAAGTGACCAAATTATGACCATTTTAACCATACAGTAGTTCATTCTTACTATTTTTGGGAATCGTACGAAAATGGTTTTTTGCTTTAGTTAATATTGTGCGGTCACTGAACTATCGATGCTTGATTTACCTGCTCTAAGGAATATTGATATGGTTCAAATAACCTTCGTAAAATACTTAGTTTTTGACACTATAAGAAATTGCACAGTATGAGTTTTTTTGGAACTACTTTACGTTTTTCCAATTTTTTATTAACGAATCCTTTTTTCTTAAAAAAAAAAATAGTAAGAAAATATTAATATCTGTCAGAGACGAGCATTGAAACATACAAGGGCAAGCTTTGTGTCAAATTTTACAGGCATACTATTGTCAGTTGGATTTCGCATAACCATAATAAATTCTGGGATATTTATAAATTCAAATCGACGTGGTTGGTATTTTGCATGGCCACACGATGTAGCTAAATCCGATTTTTGCCACCACAATTTTCACAGTTTCAACAATTTGCATTCACCGCGTTGCATTCAAAATGTTATTAAAGCCAGTGTATTTCCAATATGCTACACGAGGATGATATTTAATCATTAAAATATTACTTCTGCATGTTTTTATACCCTCCACCATAGGATGGGGGTATATTAATTTTGTCATTCTGTTTTTACCACATCGAAATATTGCTCTAAGACCCTATAAAGTATATATATTCTGGGCCGTGGCGAAATTCTGAGTCGATCTAAGCATGTCCGTCCGTACGTCCGTCCGTACGTCCGTCCGTCTGCTGAAATCACGCTAACTTCCGAACGAAACAAGCTATCCACTTGAAACTTGGCACAAGTAGTTGTTATTGATGTAGGTCGCATGGTATTGCAAATGGGCCATATCGGACCACTTTTACGTACAGCCCCCATATAAACCTAATCTCAGATTTGGCTTGCGGAGCCTCATAGAGGAGCAAAACTCATCCGATCCGGTTGAAATTTGGTACATGGTATTGGTATATGGTCTCCAATAACCATGCAAGAATTGGTCCATATCGGTCCATAATTATATATAGCCCCCATATAAACCGATCCCCATATTTGGCTTGTGGAGCCTCTAAGAGAAGCAAACTTGATCCGATCTGGCTGAAACTTGGTATATGGTGTTAGTATATGGTCTCTAACAACCATGCCAAAATTGGTCCATATCGGTCCATAATTATATATAGCCCCCATATAAACCGATCCCCAGATTTGGTTTGCAGAGCCTCTAAGAGAAGAAACGTCATCCGATCCGCTGAAATTTAGTACATGGTTTTAGTATATGGCCGCTAATAACCATGCAAAAATTGGTCCATATCGGTCCATAATTATATATAGCCCCCATATAAACCGATCCCCCGATTTGGCTTGCAGAGCCTCTAAGAGAAGCAAATTTCATCCGATCCGGCTGAAATTTGGTAAGTACGATCTCCAGATCTGGTTTGCAGAGCCTCTAAGAGAAGCAAACGTCTTCCGATCCGGCTGAAATTTAGTACATGGTTTTAGTATAACCATGCAAAAATTGGTCCACATCGGTTCATAATTATATATAGCCCCCATATAAACCCATCCCCAGATTTGACCTTCATCCGATTCGGTTGAAATTTGGTACGTGGTGTTAGTATATGGTCTCTAACAACCATGCAGGAATTGGTCCATATCAGTACATAATTATATGTAGCCCCCATATAAACCGATCCCCAGATTTGACCTCCAGAGCCCCTTGGAAGAGCAAAATTCAGCCGATCCGGTTGAAATTAGGTACGTGGTGTTAGTATATGGTCTCTAACAACCATGCAAAAATTGGTCCATACCGGTCTTAATCATAAATCTTATTTCTATAGAAAATTTTTTCAAAATTTTATTACTATAGAAAATTTTGTCAAAATTTTATTTCTATAGAAAATTTTGTCAAAATTTTATTACAATAGAAAATTTTATTTCTAGAGAAAATTTTGTCAAACTGAATTATATACGCATTTAATCGGCCTTTTTTTGTTTAATATACCCCGTATGGACTAACTTACAATTGATAAGACGGTGTAAAAAAGTTTTAAGATACCTTGCCATCGGCAAGTGTTATCGCAACCCAAGTAATTCGATTGTAGATGACAGTCTTTAGTACAAGTTTCTATGCAATCCATGGTGGAGGGTACATACGATTCGGCCTGGCCGAACTTGCGGCCGTATATACTTGTTAGAAATACTAACTGTTCTTTGTTGACTCAACTTTTAAAATATCGATAAATTCACATTTCAAGGTTTATTTGTATATAAGATACTTTTAAATTTTAAATTAATGACTTCATCGTGAATATAAAAAAATATTTTACGTTCATTATTGCTTTTGTTGTTAGCCATTATGTAAAATATCCTTACCATTTTCTGTGGGTGTACAATAAATTGAATTAAATATTGCCTTAAATTCATTGAAAAACATGGATAATTGGGGAGGGTTTTTTTGAATCGCCTCTATTGCGAAAGTTTGAAGTTTAGTTTTTTTTTGTATTTTCTCTTGGACTAAGCAAACTAAGTATCCACAGTGGAAAAAAAGACGAATAACAAGAAATCTCTAAAGCCAATTCACATACGAATCGGGTGAATGCATGTGAATTGTCAGTGTCTTTTGTAGCTTGCTTTTGGTGGAGTTGATTAAATGAAAACCTAGGAAAGAGCAGCAGCAACAACAACAACATCAACAACCGCCCTCGTTGCAGTCGGGTCTACGGCCCGGGGCGGACACAGGGTTTTCAACCCTGTCCAAGGACTGCAAACCCCCATTTGGAGTATGCTTATTTCCCGAAAAAATCGAAAATACCAACTCCAAAGGGCTACAACAACAACAACAACATCAACAACGAGAATCTAAACAATCAACACATTTTATTTTGGTTTTTCATTGGTTAAGTGAAGATAAGTTAACAATTTTCGTTCTTCCTGCTGTTCTGGTGTAATTTATGTGCTCTAAGCATTCAATTGCAATGGAAAGTATGTGAGTGTATATGTGTTGATGTGAATACCGCACAAATCTATCCTTCGACTCACACAAACACATCCACATACATTTCATATCGTAGTATATAACACCTACCATGATGTATAGCGAAAGCCGCCTAGGATACAACTCCAATAAAGTGATTCGGTATTTATTTTCCAAGGAAATCCACAATGTTGAATACCAGGATTCAGCCTCACGATCCTGCTCCCGTTGTGTGGTTGCTGTTGGTTTTTCTTCTTGAAATTGCTGTTGCCGCTTTGTTGGCCTGGTTGTATTGCAAATTGTAAACGGAAATACAAAAACTGAGCTGTAGTTAAAATCGTTATCGATGAGAGAATGAATTATATGCACATGTGCATATGTGTTTGCATGGTGGTGTGTGTGTGTATGGATGAGATTGGGAGTAGGAGGCAAGGAGTATTTGTGCATGTTGTGTAGATTTATAGCATTTTCCGTATCCGGAAACATTTTTAATTAACTCCCCGTTGAATTGAAAGCGATTTAGTTGAATACAACAGCAATGGGGAATTGAGACCTGGTTTAGTTACAATTTCAATTTAATTGCGCCTAAGTACTAACCATTTTCAAAGAACGAACTGCAAGCAAACAAATGGCAACACAAGACATTAAGAGGGCTAATGCTTTGACGATAACTCATTGTATAAAAGAAGTAAAATAAGTGGTGGTATTGGCACAAGAATAACCATAGATGAGCTTTGGATATAAAATAAAATTGGTTGGATTTGACTTTACACGCACAGAAAAACCATGTTTGGACATGGTTGCTGCATTCATTTAATGCTTATCTAGAGCATGTAATTGCCGCGAAAACCATGTATTTTGTCTTTGTAAAAAAAGTTTTCGAGCGGAGAAAAATGTATGGTGGCAATAAGCATTAGAATGGTTCTCAAATACCGCAAACATGTTCTATCATTTAAATGATAGAATTTGAGACCATTACATGGTCAGGAAAATCATGTACCTGACCATTCATTTATTTTTTTTACTTTTTTGCAGTGAAAAAAGTATTTGTATAGGTTACGTATAGACAAGTCTAGAACCATTACATGGCCATAAAGACCATGTACATTGTTTTCGTGACCATTTACTTTTTTAATTTTTTTGCAGTGAAAAAAATTTTATAAAAACATTGAGCAGGTACACACGATTTTCATTTTGCGCGTCAGTCGTGTGTTGATTGTTTCTTTGAATGGACGGAGAATACGGATGTACTGTGTTTTGTGTTAATTTATTTATTCAGAAGTGACACGTGGGTTTATGTGAACACAAAAAAGGAAAGTGTAATTGAAAATATGTACCTGGGGTTTGTTCTGCATTTTGCTATATGAATCATTTATTTTTATTTGCAGTTACATGATGTCTGCGTTTGTACATTTGATAGACACGATGTAAATATGGAATAATTACTTATTGTTGACATGGAAATAAAACAGAGTGTGTAAAAATATATGATGTTTGCTTGAACGGCATTATAAATACAAATAAACAATGAATTAGTTTATAAATAAATAAAAACAAATAAATAAAGTTAATTTTGTGTTTTCTTTTCTCAAGTGGCGTCCTTTTTTCGACGACGAAAAAAGTTTTTTCATAAAGATCAAAACATTTTAGGTTGTGACCATGTTCTTGTAACTAGGAGAAAAACATTTTTAATGAATACCATAACATTTTAAATCGTGACCATTGTCTTTTCATTCAAACAAAATTCTTTTTATCAATAACATTTTAGATGAGGACAATTATATTTTTCTTAGAACCATGTTCACTGAGCCAACATGGTTGCAGGTTATAATGTTACATGGTCGCCGCAAAAATAGCTCCTATCATATTATTTTGCTCTTCGAATATGTTAGAAAAGGGGTACCGGTTTTATGATACGCACAAAAAACAAACACACAAACAATTAAAACGTACGACGTAATTTGTAAATACAATTACGAGTTTATATCAAAAAAAAAAAATTTCTTTAACAACAATTTATTGTTACTTCAAAAATTATAATATTATTTTGTATGTAATTTTGTATTGGCTTGCAAACCAAACCTATTTGAAAAAAAAAATCATTACAATGAAGATCGATTTATTTAACGATTTTTGGAATTTTTGAAAAGAAATTTCAAATATTGTGTGTACACTGACTGAAGACATTTCATTTTTTCCTTTTCTTTTGTCCGTAAAACATATTCGTTAATACCAAACAAAACATATTATACTGAAACAACAGTGAACCCATCATGATGAAAATTTTTGGTTAATTAGAAAATTTTGATTATTTTTAGAAAATTTTAACTAAACCGTAATACAAACGCTGACATCACTTCAATATCACAAAAAATACGTAAATATTTTTCGACAAATTTAAGAAAATTTATTAGACGCAGTTAATTTTTTTTTTGCTTGTTAAAAAAAATTTTAAAGTTTGAAGAAAAAAAATTCGAAGTAAAACTTGCAAGAATCTCTTTAGTGCCCTACGAGATGGACCCATTTGTAGTAAATTTTACAAATTTAAAGAACTAATGAACTATTTTGTGAGAAGTACGGATTTAGTAAATCTTTGTGCTTCATTTGTGTATACATTTTCTCCGTTTTTAGTTCATTTAATTAACGTACGCAAAAAATTATTAGAGTAAAGGAAACTTTCTCCAAACATAATAATTCCTTAAACTAAAGTTAAAGTTTAGTGACATAAAGGGTGATACGGTCAACATTTGGTCAAGGGAAAACGCGTGTAAATCGGTGAAATCGTTTATTTAAAAAATTAATTAAATTTCTTTTTCAAGTTCAATTAGTATAAAATTCAGGAAAAATATTCAGTTAGGCTTTCGCTTTTCCAAATCCGAATTGCCGGGCCTCACGCTTGACACCTGTCATCAGATTTTGTACAGCCACCTTGTCCACCTTCTTCGCCGCAGAAAGCCAGTTTGCCTTGAACTGCTGCTCGTCCTTAGCAGTTTTTTTGGTCTTCTTTAGGTTCCGCTTGACAATAACCCAGTATTTCTCAATTGGGCGGAGCTCTGGTGTGTTGGGAGGGTTCTTGTCCTTGGGAACCACCTGCACGTTGTTGGCGGCGTACCACTCCATGGCCTTTTTACCGTAATGGCAAGATGCCAAATCCGGTCAAAACAGTACGGAACAACCGTGTTTCTTCAGGAAAGGCAGCAGACGTTTATTCAAAAACTCTTTCACGTAAATTTCTTGGTTGACAGTGCCGGAAGCTATGAAAATGCTGCTTTTCAAGCCACAGGTATAGATGGCTTGCCAAACCAGATATTTCTTTGCGAACTTTTACAGTTTTATGTGCTTGAAAATATCTGCTACCTTTCCCCTTCCTTTTGCCGTATAAAACTCCTGCCCCGGAAGCTGCTTGTAGTCGGCTTTGACGTAGGTTTCGTCGTCCATTACCACGCAGTCAAACTTCGTCAGCATCGTCGTGTACAGCCTCCGGGATCGCGCTTTGGCCGTCGTATTTTGTTTATCATCGCGATTTGGAGTCACTACACAGAAAAAAAGTGTCTTGTAAATTTAAGGAGCATTTTAACTTCCACATAGTTCAACAAATTTACTGTAATATAGTTCATTTTTCGTAACCACAACGAAAATTAACTTAGCTAAAGGAAAACTTATAAAAATTCAGTAAATGTTTTTTAGTTCACTAACTACGAAATGGGAAGGATTTTTCCTTTCTTTGGTTGAATTGAATTTCCAACACAGTAGTTAATGCATCATTGATTCTATTATAAAAATACATGGGCAATATAAAAATCTTACTACGAAATGTGGACAATTTACTAAGAAAAAATTTTGTTTGAAAAAAAAATTATGTAGTAAAAATTAACTTAACGACATTATCGATTCGTATGATGGCTACCTACAGATTATTTCCCTTTTTATTATAAGTTGGAGTGTTTTTCCTCACATTGAAAATTTTAGATAAAGTAGAATAAAAAGTAGTTAATATAATCCTTGACGGGTGTATATCATTTTTTATAGATTCCTCATAAATTTGGTATATATTTTACGTTAACTTATAGATAGAATTCCAACTTCTGGAAAATGAAGTGAGAAGAGATTATTGAAATCATTGCATCATGTGAGGGAGTTTTTAGAGACATTTTGTGTATATCTCGTATGGTTGTTTGTGTTTGTTATTGCGTCATTTATGCTGTTGTTGGTTGTTTTGATTCTAGAGACAATGGAATGTTCCTTTGTGTGTTGTTGGTATCTTTTGTGGTGCGAGTTGTTTTCTAGCAATAGCGAGATCAGAAATAGAGCGTGTGTGTGTGTGGAGTTGTTTTTCTTTACGGCAGGTATGTATCCTTTATGACTATTTGTGTCTTTGAGTTTTATTGCTGCATTCAGTTCTGTTGATGTATTTATGAAGTGCACACGTGGATTTAATTTTGCAAAATTGTACATGCAGTATTGGTGTTTATTAATGAAAATGCATTTATTTCGAAACTGAGAAGTGAATGATGTGATGTTAACATAGAGAAATCAAAAACGTTTTTTATTGATAAAAAAAAAAACAAAAATATACAGCATGAGTGGTAATAGGATGATCTATATTTATTCTACATCTGGATCACAGGTTGGAGATGCAACCAGTTTTTTGAAACTATATTTTTTTGTTACAGCAATTCCTACAGGTGAGTGAGTACTAAGTTCGAGTTTAGCCGCTAAAATTAAAAATAAATCACTAAGAAAAGTATGAAATTATACGTCTTCGATACAAATTTAAATATAACTTGATGGAGAATAGCCCAGACCAATTTTTTTTTATAAAGATTATTTTTTTATAATGGATTATTAAAGAAAACTTATCATGAAAATTGCGATTTTAGCCGCTAAACTCGAACTTAATATCCACTTTAAATACTAAATGCTATACTGACAAGTGGAAATTATGTCTAATTTTCTAATATTTTTTTATTTCAAATATATTCAGAGAATAATTTCAAAAACGTCCCATTAGTCTATGGATATGATTCCAATAATGTACCTACTGGATGGATTTTTCAATGTGGTAAGTTTTTCTATAAACGGTATTTTGTCCGTTTTTAATAAAACCAAAATTTCAATTTATTACAAATAATTATTTTCAATTTCAGGTAGACAGGTATTGCAATGGTAATTTTTTGAATATTCTTACTGTTTAATGCTAATTTAATGATATCCTTATTGGCTCTAGGAAATACTCTTGTAAGTTAAAAATCAATATGAACGATAGAATTTGATATTTTTCTTATATTTTGTATAACTTTGCAATTTCAGATGCTTATAACACAAAACCGCCCAACAAAAGTTAGCCAAAATCGATGAAATTGGACAACAATTCAATGAATATAGCAACTTGTGCCACATATATCTTTCATACGGATAGAAAACATGGAAATTTAAATTAATTAGTTTAGTCCTAATAACATAGAATATTACTCTTATGAAGAAGCATGAACTACCGACAAGTAACTGCATCCAACGTACGAATAAAAATATTTCCTTTATTGTATATCATAAGCCATAGTTTTGTGTAATATAATAATAATTTTTTGAAATAAAATACTGGTGGTTATAGAAAATTGACTTGTTTTGTACGAAAATTTTCTTAGTTGTATACAGGCTTGTTGTACCTTTGATTTCTCAATTTCTCTACTTTTTTGAAAATTGTACTGACAAACAGTTTATTTCAAACCAATTTCTTAATACGGGTTGCCCAAAAAATTGTTCATTTTTCCGGATAGCAGGAATATTTTGAATAAATTTAAGTATATTCTTCCCACAGCATAGTAATAATGAACTAAAATAGGATGCAATACATGAACTAATTTATAAGAAAATCATGAAGTTATCTAGAGGAAAAAAATCTTTGGCGCCAAATCATGGTCATTCTTACTATGGGTTAGTTCATTTTTCATAAAAAATAGTAAACTTTTTTTTCGGTGTACCTTCTTGTAAGTCGATAGTCCGGCTCGTTTTTTGGCTCGATGCACGGTTGTAGACGATACACCCAGCTTATTTGCGGCATCTCGGAGAGAGAGGTTAGGGTTTCGCTTGAAACTACCGGCAACTCTCTTTGCGTCTCAGCGGCTTCCGGTTTTCGATTTCCCCCCGATCCAGACTTCCTGGCTGTCGACAAACGTTCCCCAAACACTTACATTTGTAACGGTTGATTTGGCAACTTTTAGCGATTTTGCCAGCTTTGCGTGCGAGTAGATCGAATTTTCGCGATGCGTGAGCAAAATTTTGATACGCTGCTCTTCTTGCTTGGACGGCATTTTGACAACTGAAGAGTGAATTCCAAAATCAAAATAGGAGCAACATTCTACACACACACACCTTCAAAATGAGGGATGTTCAGGTTTTTTAAATGCAAAATTGAAAGAAATACGTCAAGTTTATATTGACCAAATTTTGACTGTATCACCCTTTAGAGAGTTCACTTTTTTTTGAGTGTAGCGACAATCGTTAAATCACCTGTCAAATCGTCGAAGTCACTTAAATTTCGTTAAACAGAAAGTACTTTGTCCAAAATTTCGTCCCAGAGGTAAGTATTTTGTTTTTGTTTGTAGATTTCGAAAAAAAGATTTTCAGGGATTTGAAATACGACTGTTAAAAAACTGGTGTATAATACAAATTTCAGAGAATAATCCAGTTAGATTCTTGATATCTACACAAAAAGAAAAAATACTTTCATATTACATGTTAGCCTGATACCGAAACAGGCAATTGACGTCCAAATGCATTATATCTAATTATACAATTATTTTTCGAGCTTTATGGACAGATATAGATTAAGGAACATGGTTAATAGAGCCATTGAAAAGAAAACGCCAGATACCAATCTATACACGCCTGGACTGTACATGTTTCGGTTCGGGCGAATGAACCTTTCCACAGCCTTTAGTATAGATCTGGCTGGGAGATATAACTCAATTTTGGGCCCTTTATGCTAACTCCTTATGGAGAAAACATTTCTTTCTTTCTTTCACTTTCTTTTGGCGCGAAATTTTATGCTAATGAAATTCCCCTTTGTTACGAGGCATTTCCTCCAAAAAACAAACCCGGTTTTATTTCAAGCTATACAACAATTGTCACTAATCTTTCTTATATGCTTTATTTAAATATGCCTTGCGAGAGTGGGAAGGAAAAATAAAATTGATTCGTGAATAAAATTGTTACAACACACAAAAATATTTTCAATTAAAATGTTGATTGAAGCTGAACACTTTTTCAATTAAAAAATAAATTGATACAAATAACTTTTTAATCGAACTCGGAAGACAAAATCAGTTAAAAATTTTAATTAAACATTTAATTGAAACAATAATTTTTTTGATCAAACTAAAACCACTTATAACCATTTTCCTGTAGCCCAGAAGTAATTACAAATATCTTCACTCCGGTTAACGATAACTGAGATAATTTCAGCAGTTAAGTTCCCAACTGACATGTGGAATATGTAGGTAAAATGACAGATGTGTCCGTAGTACGGTTTAAAAGTTCGTTAGCTAACGTTACACTAGCGGAGCTTCATGAAAATGGAGATAAGTCAGTTAAAATAGTTACGTTTTTAATTAAAAAATTAATTGAGTTTTACATCAATGAACCATCAAGTAAATTTTTAATTGAATCAATTAAAAAAATATTTGATTTTTTCTAATGAAATCAATTAAGTTTTTAATCAAGTATTTTTTTATGCCCAATTAACATTGTGTAATATTTTGGTAATTGAAGACATTTCAATTGAAAAATTAATTAGATCAATTAATTTCGTGATTGAATCAGAACATGTCTTTTTCCGTGACGTTTACGAGCGAACTCACACTTACCCATGTGCTAATCACGTCTTTTATTTTATTGATAATTGAACGCATCGTATTTTCCTATTTTGTTACTTCAGCTCCTTTGAAAATGTCGTGAATCGTGCTTTAGTATTATATATAATTGACAGTGATATAATTGGCAGTCAATTTGACCATCTTGTCTTATATTCTTTGAGAATGGTATGACCTGTATCATTAGGAAGTCTAGTAAATTTTTTTCCCAATCAAAATTAGGTGACGTTGGCTAAACATAAATTAGGCTCATTATTAAATAAAAATATAATAGAGAGAATGTGAGTAATCAGTTTGGTCTTCCAAGCGACATCTTCCATAATTGCCCTCTAATGAAAGATGTTACTGTCAAACATAACATGACATTATTGGCATTATGTGAAATTATGGAGAACAAGTCAAATGTTGCGTTCTTAGAATAACAACGAGATGTCATGGTGGTGGTGTCACCGCCATGGTGGTGTCTCCGCTGATGCTGTGCCAGCCAAATACTCCAAGAATAAATGAAAGCGAATTAAAAACTTGCTGATGTAGCTTCAAAAGTAATGTAGGTACCTTTGACATTTTGAAAAATTCATGGTACATAATTAATGTGGTTTGGCAGAGGGAAAAAACCGCCATCGGATAGCTCTTTCTATCAACAGTGCCAGAAGTATTGCCACAAAGGCAAATCATATAATTCGTAGTATGTTTTAGAACGTCAAGCGGTGTGGCAATGTTCTCTCTGTTATTATGGCAGACGAAATGTCGCTGCTTTTCTTTGACGTCAGTTAGTTTTGGAAATGCTAATGAATGTCCCAAAATGATGTACACTATGCCATTCAGACTACCAACCAAATAAATGACAACAAAATTTAATTTATTTCGTTCGGTATGATTTTTTTCCTCCCCCTAAAGCTCCGAACTGTTGGTCCACTCCAGTGGAGCATATCCGCCCCTCCCTTTCACAATTGTTCATCCAAATGGCAAGTAGTAAATTGTATGTCATCACCATCCAAGTAAAAAGTTGGGAGTTTTTGTGTACTCCTCTGTATTTGTGAAATATGTCCAATTGAAATGGACGTTGTTTTCCTTTTTCAGAGCAACCAAACGCTCTTCAAACGATGACAGTTGACGCATTAGTCTGCAACTGTTGGATGGAGGCCACTTTGGGTCCAACTCCGTTGCCGCCGTTGAGGCTTGGGCGAAGAGGGATTTGACTAATTTCTCTAGATTGTCCATTTAGATGTCGCATCTATGGCATGCTTAACTGTAGCTGGAAAAAAATCTTAATCATGCCTGTCGCCATTACAATGCTCATGGATAATAGTGCCTGGGTTTTTGGTCCCTATCTATTTATGGAGTTGGTATGGTACAAATTGTAGTGGTTTCATTCACCACATACAGAATCGTTTAAAATCTCCTAATTTTCTACGCGAATATTTCATAAGAGGTTTGCCTTGTGGTGATTGTTTATTTGATGGTGGAATTTCATTCCACAGCATTGACGAAGATTGATACCCCAAAGGCTAAATGAAATTCTTAGGTAAATAATTCTTTCACTTTATGTTTTTGCCTTGCGGATTCATTTACTATGCATCATCATTCCTTCGTTCAGTGTTTCTATGAAATTAGGGAATTTGTTTGCTCAATGAGATGAAGGGAATGTGTTTGCCTTCAAGTTGAATTGGTGTGGCTCTACAAAGACGGCGTCAAATCATTCTGAAAACATCAAAAGCACAAACCAACTTCACCATGTGTCAGTGGAAGTTAATATCTCCAAAATGAGCACGTGTTCTATAAGACATTAAATTCGAAATGTTTAAAGTTTTCAATATTTTACAGCAAACAAACCTTCATTGTTTCAACTTGAGTAGTAATGTTGTACGAAAGGAAAGTGTAGAAATTGAAAAGGTGATTTTACTTCTCATTATTTGTACTCCAACCCTAGAAATACATCGGGTAAAAATGGATGTCCAAAATAGATTACTTGCTGACGTATGGACAGTGGTGCGAACTCTGACGTTTTGTAGTCATTTGATGAAGTATTTCCTTTTAAAATTTTTTATGGCAATTTACGGTGTTTTTCAAAGTAACTTAGGATTTTTCATAAGTTGTAAAAACGACTTGTTTACAGTTTTTAATCCCAATACTATATATTTAGCTGGCTCTAAACCACATTCGTCTTTAATGAAGAAAAAAATTTCAAATCAGTCAATATAAATAAAACTAAAATTCGGAATTCATTTGTCCAAAAATTATTTAAAGCAAAATAATTCTGAATATTATAAAGTCAGATTAGTTAAATTCACTTTATTCATTACCGACAAACTTTGCTTATGCATACAAATATTAACCCTTTCACTACCGAAAGAAACCTATTGATAAAAACTTTTATTTTTCTTCTGTTTTTACTTGTACTAACAGCATTTAGAACAAAAACTGTCATTTTGAAAACCTACCTCAATTACTTCAAGAGCTATATGAGCTTGTGCTGAAAACTTGATTCTTGAATTGTGACCAAATAGCCTTACGAAAATACGCGCTATTTGGCCTATAATATCTTTCAAGGTGTTACCGCCAAATCTCAATCACAACTATAAAACATCGCTAGTGGTAACACACCCTAAAACTATTGAATTTTTATCAAATAATTATCGAATATATTATCGATTTTATTTATCGATTCTCTTTTGTACATCATTCTTATGTTACAGAAAATTATTCTTTTTCTCTAAAAAGTTGGTTGCGCGTAGAATACGCTAAGTATTAATATATAAAATTTTAATTTGTCTATGGTTTTGATACCAAATAAGTAAGTTTATTAAAATTCGTGAACCATTACAAAATATAAATTAATGAATTTAATTTGTTATTAAAGGAATTTAAACATTTGGTTGTGTCAATAAAGATAGTCACGAAATAAATATTTCACTGAATTGAACCAATGTTTTTAAATCTAATCAGGCCATAGCGAACCTACTTTTTTGGGAACAATTTTAAATTCTTATTTGCTGAAAGTGAAGGATTAAAGAGCAAACTGTTGCAGCTGGAAACCAAATCTGTAATTAATCCTCTCCATATATATCCCGAGCAACTGACCATCAACGTGGATTACATAACCTCTACAGCATCGACCCCACATCAACTTTGATCGCAGTCTCTGCCACACGTAAGTACGCCTTAACCATGTCTCCTACGATAAACCAAAATCTGCCACAAGACCAAGTCGACTCGCCACCTCCTGTTTGCCAATTTTGCCACGAACATATTAACGAAAAAACCATATTCTGCGGCAAATGTCGCCAACCATACCATGAGCATTGCGCTAATTCAATAACCCCTCAAGAAAGTCCTTGGGTATGTCCTCTGTGTTCCAGTAAGAAACAACGTTCTCGAAATTCAAGCATCTCATCCATTTCTTCTTCCACGTCACTTACATCTAAACAGAAGCTTGAGCTAAAAAAGCTAGAAGAAGAAAGACAACTGAAAGAGAAGCGTGACAGAGAATACTTGGAAAGGAAATATAGCATTCTCCAACAAATAGACGAAGAAACCACAAACAATTTCCAAGAAATTTTGCAAGAAAATATCCCAGACCAAAATAACACCCCCATAGCCGAAAATACAACAATGCAAGAACCAATTAACGATCTTCCGAACATAATCTCAAACACTTCTATCATTCCTCACACTTCAAATTTTAACCCAGTAACTTCAGCTGCCGTTCACCAATCTCTACTAAACCAAGATAATACACATAATAGCTCTCATCCGTTTCAATTTATACCAAATACAACATCAATGCAATCTACAGCGAACATAAATTTAAACACCAACCCACAGCCCCTCGATGGCACCAATAATCAGTCATTCATAAATCCCGAACAGGCCCGTGGTTTCCAAGAATATATTCAACAACAACAGCCTCGACGACGGAATTTAACGCAAGAGCAACTTTATGCACGCCAAACTGTTCCAAAAGAACTACCGATATTTTCAGGAAACCCGGAGGAATGGCCTCTATTCAGCTCTACATTCGATTGGTCAACAGCTGTGTGTGGCCTCACCGATGCAGAAAATTTAATCAGACTACAGCGTTCATTACGTGGCAGTGCTCTGGAGTCTGTGGAAAAAATTCTAATTCACCCAACATGTGTACCGCACGCCATATCTACTCTAAAAGTATTGTTCGGGCAACCAGAGAAAATTGTATTCTCTCTTAAAAATAAAATTAAATCGTTGCCACAAGTTAATCCCAATAAAATGGAAACCATCACCAATTTCGCCGTGCATGTAAAAGGTTTACTATCTACCATCGAAGCCTGCGGGCTTACGGATGAAATAAATAACACCACTCTAATGCACGAACTTGTGTCAAAGCTACCACCTTATTACCAACTACATTGGGGAACTCAGAAATTATATCTCCAACAAAACAATGTAAAAGCAAATTTGGTCGAGTTCTCAAATTGGATTTTTGATCTTGGTTTGTCGGCCAGTACAGTAAATAATGAAAGCAATGTAAGTTCTGACATTTCTTCTAATCGAAAACAACGGAATGTGCATATTCACTCCCACACCAAAACAAACAAAAAGAAATGCATAATTTGCAGCGAAGAATGTCAGAATGTTCCAAACTGTAAAAAGTTTTTGTCAGCTGATCGCAAAGAGCGATGGAATATGGTGAATGTTTTTGCACTATGTAGGCATTGTTTACGAAAACACTCTGGTAGTTGTTATAACAAAGAAAAGGTATGCAATGTAGACAGTTGTCAATTCAAACATCATTATTTGCTACATGGATCCAAAACAAATACAGGTAACACCGTTCAATTGGCTCAGAATAGAGAGAATAAAAACAATAGCAGTGAAAGAGAGCAAGAGAACGCAATCGAAGAGAATTTGCAAACACACAACAACCACCGACAAAATATTCTCTTCAAAGTTGTACCCATAACTATCTATGGAGACAACAACAACAATATTTCAACGTTTGCATTCTTGGATGATGGCTCGTCCATTTCACTCATCGACGAGGGGATTTTGAATCAACTGGGTTTGAAGGGGGAACCAGAGCAGTTATGTTTGAAATGGACATCAAATGTAAAACGAATGGAGAACAATTCCCAACGTTTAAATATACGTGTGAGAGGTGGGAACTCCAAAGAGTTTGTGTTAGAAGTTCGTTCTGTAGAAGAATTATTACTGCCGAAACAATCTCTTGATTATAAGACAATCTCTAGCAGATTTTCTCATCTTAAAGGGATCCCAGTTGAAAGTTATAACAATGCAGTTCCAAAGGTTTTAATTGGGCTGGACAATATAAATGTTTTGACGTCAAGCAAATCAAAAGGAGGGAAAAGCAATGAACCCATTGGTATAAAGACAAAGTTGGGATGGACTATTTATGGGCCTTGTGAAAATGTAAGAGCGCAGCACTACAACTTTCACATGTGTGACTGTAGCGAGAGAGATAATAAATTACACGAAATGGTTAAAGATTTTTATAGGATCGAAAATATTGGTGTATCTTGCTCAAAGATCCCATCGAACAAAAACGATGAGCGAGCTCTGCAGCTTTTAGAAAAATACACGACACAAAGAGAAGACGGCCATTATGAAACATGTCTGTTATGGCAATATGACAATATAAAATTGCCTAGCAATTACGATATGGCCTTGAAACGTCTAGTTTGCCTTGAGAGGAAGCTTTTGGCTGATAAAGTTCTTCATTCTACTTTTCAAGATATTATTTCTGACTACATAAACAAAGGATTTATTAGCAAAATTGAAAATTCAGAATCTTGTGGAAACGTATGGTATCTTCCGATTTTCCCAGTGTTTAACAAAAACAAACCTGGGAAATGTAGAATCGTTTGGGATGCGGCTGCAAAATATAATGGAATTTCTTTAAATACAATGCTGTACAAAGGACCAGATTTTTTATCATCTTTACCAGCCATCTTATTTAAATTTCGTGAAAAATCTGTTGCATTATGTGGCGATGTAGAGCAGATGTTTCACCAAGTTTATATTAGGAATGAAGATAGACAGGTCCAACGTTTTTTGTGGCGAAATTGTAACGTAGAAAAGGAACCTGATATTTATGTAATGAACGTAATGATATTCGGTGCGTCATGTGCACCCTGCATATCACAGTACGTGAAAAATAAAAACGCTTCCAAATTTATTAACAAGCTTCCTGAGGCCTCCTCTGCCGTAATAGAAAATCATTATGTGGACGATTTCCTTTATTCTACTGATACCGTCGATCAAGCCGTTCAGATCGCAAAGCAGGTACAATATATTCAAAGACAAGCAGGCTTCAATCTTCGAAACTGGACTTCAAACAAATCAGATGTAATTTCATGCCTAGGAAATTCTTCAGAAAGTGACAAACCACTAGACATAGGTCCAGATGAACAAACAGAGAAAGTCTTAGGAATATTTTGGAATCCAAAGAATGACTTTTTCATATTTAAGATATCACCTCACATACGAAATAACGAAGTCATCCAGGGGAATAAACCGGCCACAAAACGTCAAATTTTAAAAATTCTAATGACGATTTTTGACCCTCTAGGCCTTATAGGAAATTTCCTTATGTACTTAAAAATATTACTCCAAGAGATTTGGAGAAGCGGTGTGAGTTGGGATGAACCCATAAAAGATGACCAATTGGTAAAATGGAGAAAATGGCTCCAATATCTTCCAGACTTAGAAACCATTAAAATTCCAAGATGTTACCTAAAATCACTTGGTAACTATAATAACACTAACCTGCAACTTCATACATTCGTCGACGCGAGTGAGAATGGATACGCAGCAGTTGCCTATTTGCGCATTGAGTTCAATAACCAAATAATTTGCTCCATAGTGGGTTCGAAAACCCGAGTAGCTCCTTTGCGAATGAACTCAATACCACGACTCGAGTTAATGGCGGCACTAATAGGTTGCAGATTAGCAAAATTTGTTATTGAAAATCACTCAATTCCAATAATGAAAAAATATTTTTGGTCGGACTCAAAGACGGTTATCAGCTGGTTAAACTACAATAACAAAAAGTACCACCAATTTGTAGCTTTACGTGTAGGTGAAATACTTGAATCATCTGATCTACATGAATGGTTTTGGATTCCGGGTAAACTCAATGTAGCGGATGAAGCCACTAAATGGGCCAAACGACCTGACCTTACTGAGCAAAGTCGTTGGTTTAATGGACCACCATTTTTATTAAAATCTGAATGTGAATGGCCAAAGAGCGAATTTATTCCAGAACCTACGGCTATGGAAACGAATCAAGTTGTTCTCAAACATGAAGAAAATACATCATTTATCGATATAAAACGCTTCTCAAAGTGGACCAGAGCTGTAAGGTGCGTAGCCTACGTCATAAGATTTATACTCATTCTTAAAACAAAGAGAAAAGATTATGGTGAATTCACATCTGCTGAATTGGAACGAGCTGAAATGGTTTTATATCGTCAAGCACAAAATGAATTTTACTCTGAGGAAATATATGCTTTAAAGTCCAACATGACATTGCCAAAATCAAGCCCTCTTTATAAAGCAACACCAAAACTCGAGGATAACATACTTAGAGTGGACGGACGAATAGAAAATGCACTCGTGTCGGCAAATACAAAAAATCCAATTATATTGCCCAAAAATAGCTATGTCACTTATTTACTTATTCTCCACTACCACAGTAAATATCACCATGGCAACAATGAAACCGTTGTCAATGAAATCAGACAGCAGTGGTATATTCCGAAATTAAGAACTGTGGTGAAAAAATTATCGAAACTATGCCAACACTGCAAAATTAAAACAACAAAACCATCGTATCCACAAATGGCTAAGCTCCCAACAGCACGACTAGCTTCTTTCTCTCGCCCATTCACATACACCGGAGTAGATTACTTCGGCCCCTTAATGATATCCGTTGGTCGGCATCAAGAGAAACGCTACGGAGCTCTCTTCACGTGCTTAACTCTTAGAGCTGTCCATATCGAAGTAGTAAATACACTTAATACGTCTTCGTGTCTGCTAGCCATTCGGAATTTTATATGCAGACGTGGTACACCTAAGGAGTTCTACAGCGACAATGGTACGAATTTCGTGAGTGCAGAGAAAGAGCTTCGAGAGGCAATAAAAGAGGTGAATAAAGACGAGCTTGTACGTAATTTCACCACCTCCGTAACCAAGTGGAATTTCATCCCCCCTTCATCACCACATATGGGTGGCGCATGGGAGAGAATGGTGAGATCGGTAAAGAACATTTTGTACAAGATTGCCCCTACAAAAACACCATCAGAAGAAACACTACGAGGAATGTTAGCAGAGGTAGAGAATATTGTAAATTCCCGTCCCCTCACATACGTTCCTCTAGACACAGAAAATGAAGAAGCTCTTACACCAAACCACTTGTTGCTTGGCTCGTCGAATGGGATGAAACCTTTAGCTATGTACGATGATAGTGGTCATACATTAAAACAGAATTGGTTGATGTCACAACAGTTTGCCGATAATTTCTGGAGAAAATGGGTAAAGGAGTATTTACCAAATTTAACACGACGATCGAAGTGGCACGAAAAGGCTAAACCTATAGAAGTCGGCGACTTGGTCGTTGTAGTCGATCCATCTAATCCACGAAACGTGTGGCCGAGGGGCAAGGTAATTGAGACTATGCTAGCGAAGGATGGTCAAGTGCGTAAAGCAAAAGTTTTAACATCTGGTGGACTATTAGTTCGACCTGCAGTGAAGTTGGCGATTTTAGATGTGGCTCACAATTAGGAGTATGAATGCGAAAACTTCTTTTCATACTGCGCGGGGGTGTTACCGCCAAATCTCAATCACAACTATAAAACATCGCTAGTGGTAACACACCCTAAAACTATTGAATTTTTATCAAATAATTATCGAATATATTATCGATTTTATTTATCGATTCTCTTTTGTACATCATTCTTATGTTACAGAAAATTATTCTTTTTCTCTAAAAAGTTGGTTGCGCGTAGAATACGCTAAGTATTAATATATAAAATTTTAATTTGTCTATGGTTTTGATACCAAATAAGTAAGTTTATTAAAATTCGTGAACCATTACAAAATATAAATTAATGAATTTAATTTGTTATTAAAGGAATTTAAACATTTGGTTGTGTCAATAAAGATAGTCACGAAATAAATATTTCACTGAATTGAACCAATGTTTTTAAATCTAATCAGGCCATAGCGAACCTACTTTTTTGGGAACACAAGGTGTGAGAAAAAATACAAAAAAGAACCCGTAAAAGTATCAACTATAGTTTTTGTATAAATGACCATTTACTAGAAACATACAGTACAAAAATTGTCTCAAATTTTCGCATTTTTCGTTTATTGTTAAAGAAGTTTATAAAAATGTATTTTAGACCTCACCAATATGGACAATATTTATAGCTTATTTAGATTAAAGCCTTTACTTTAAAATAACATCGATTTGGTGTCTTTTTCGAATGTCCTTCTAAGTGGACATCGGTAGTGAAAGAGTTAATAATAATAACAATTATACATGTAAGAATAAAAAGTAAAGGATTTAAATTCGCTTGGAGAATAGGACATGTTTTGTCATCTAGTGCTTAAAAATGTAGTCACAATCAGAAATATTGTTTCTAGCTATATCTTAAAAATTATTTTACGTAAAGACTCTTACAGTGTGACCAATCGCTACGAATTGTCGGCGATGACTAAATAATTGATAAATGTGTCATCGATCATATTAACCCTCTAATGCGCAATCCCGCCTTTAGGCGGGCATCGTTAAATCAGGAAGCTTTAATAAAACATGTCTTAAGACAAAAAAAAAAGTTTAAAATAAAAAGAAAACTTAGTTAAAACTGTTCAAGAGGCTTTGTAGTATATACTGAATTTTACCGTATACATTTTTCTTGTTTCGATTTCTTGCTTTTGTGTCGCAAGCATTGAATATTTAATCAGCTGGCAAAAAAATTTATGCATTAGAGGGTTAAAAAGCGCCAGTATCGATTATGTGTGGTCACTATCTGGGATATGCTTTGAAATGTTGGTCGGGGACATTATGTTATAGTCTAAACGGCGTAATAAACGGTACATAATTAAAACGATCTGAAGCCTTTACTTATGTTTTTTAGTAAAACATTTATTTTGTTCCTAAATCTTTGTTTTCAGTTGTTTTATAAGCGATGATTTTGGCGTTTTTTTTTTGGGACGAATTTAGGATTTTGACAATAATTCTTTTATTTTATGAATAGTTCCCATGGAGCAGAGTTATATAAAGGGTGATACGGTCAAAATTTGGTCAAGGGAAAATGCGTGTAAATCGGTGAAATCGTTTATTTACAAAATCAAATTCAATTTCTTTTTCAAGTTCAATTAGTATAAAATTCAGGAAAAATATTCAGTTAGGCTTTCGCTTTTCCAAATCCGAATTGCCGGGCCTCACGCTTGATACCTGCCATCAGATTTTGTACAGCCACCTTGTCCACCTTCTTCGCCGCAGAAAGCCAGTTTGCCTTGAACTGCTGCTCATCCTTAGCAGTTTTTTTGGTCTTTTTTAGTTTCCGCTTGACAATAGCCCAGTATTTCTCAATTGGGCGGAGCTCTGGCGTGTTGGGAGGGTTCTTGTCCTTGGGAACCACCTGCACGTTGTTGGCGGCGTACCACTCCATGGCCTTTTTACCGTAATGGCAAGATGCCAAATCCGGCCAAAACAGTACGGAACAACCGTGTTTCTTCAGGAAAGGCAGCAGACGTTTATTCAAACACTCTTTCACGTAAATTTCTTGGTTGACAGTCCCGGAAGCTATGAAAATGCTGCTTTTCAAGCCACAGGTACAGATGGCTTGCCAAACCAGATATTTCTTTGCGAACTTTGACAGTTTTATGTGCTTGAAAATATCTGCTACCTTTCCCCTTCCTTTTGCCGTATAAAACTCCTGTCCCGGAAGCTGCTTGTAGTCGGCTTTGACGTAGGTTTCGTCGTCCATTATCACGCAGTCAAACTTCGTCAGCATCGTCGTGTACAGCCTCCGGGATCGCGCTTTGGCCGTCGTATTTTGTTTATCAACGCGATTTGGTGTCACTACCTTTTGGCAAGTCGATAGTCCGGCTCGTTTTTTGGCTCGATGCACGGTTGTAGACGATACACCCAGCTTATTTGCGGCATCTCGGAGAGAGAGGTTAGGGTTTCGCTTGAAACTACCGGCAACTCTCTTTGTCGTCTCAGCGGCTTCCGGTTTTCTTCCCCCCGATCCAGACTTCCTGGCTGTCGACAAACGTTCCCCAAACACTTTAATTACATTTGTAACGGTTGATTTGGCAAATTTTAGCGATTTTGCCAGCTTTGCGTGCGAGTAGCTCGGATTTTCGCGATGCGCGAGCAAAATTTTGATACGCTGCTCTTCTTGTTTGGACGGCATTTTGACAACTGAAGAGTGAATTCCAAAATCAAAATAGGAGCAACATTCTACATACACACACCTTCAAAATGAGGGGTGTTCAGGTTTTTTAAATGCAAAATTGAAAGAAATACGTCAAGTTTATATTGACCAAATTTTGACCGTATCACCCTTTAGTTTTATTCCATCAATTTTATCTATAATAGAATCTTTCAAACAAAAAAAAACATATTGTATTAAGTTTTCCACACATGTATATCTTCTATTATATTTGTTGTCAAACAGACCAGATTATTACCTATACGGGAGCCACCGTGGTGCAATGGTTAGCATGCCCGCCTTGCATACACAAGGTCGTGGGTTCGATTCCTGCTACGACCGAACACCAAAAAGTTTTTCAGCGGTGGATTATCCCACCTCAGTAATGCTGGTAACATTTCTGAGGGTTTCAAAGCATCTCTAAGTGGTTTCACTGGAATGTGGAACGCCGTTCGGACTCGGCTATAAAAAGGAGGTCCCTTGTCATTGAGCTTAACATGGAATCGGGCAGCACTCAGTGATAAGAGAGAAGTTCACCACTGTGGTATCACAATGGACTGAATAGTCTAAGTGAGCCTGATACATCGGGCTGCCACATAACCTAACCTAACCTACCTATACATACCTTTTTTGTCTAATATATACCACGTATGGACTAACTCACAATTTAGAAAACGATGTTAAGAAGTTTTAAGATACAACAACCCAATTAATTTGATTGTGGATGACAGTCTTTCGTAGAAGTTTCTACGTAATCCATGGTGGAGGGTACATAAGATTCGGCCTGGCCGAACTTACGGCCGTATATACTTGTTTTTTTATTAGTTTTCTTTTTAATTGTTCAAAACAGAGATCTGCAACGAGTACGATCAAGCCTACTCAATCACATCTTTAAAAAGAACGAATACAATCACTCATGTGCATAGAAAAAACGAGTTCGTTCTAATCACTCAACCAACAACAAAAATGTTGTGAGTTAAAAATGTATTGATTGAAGAACTTTGTTTCAATCGAACAAATCTCACACTCGTTTTGGTTAGGAGGTTGTGAATGATTATACCGAACGCGACGCTCAATTTCAGTGAACATGATCGGTATGATTTTTTCGTTTGTTGTGTTTTATTTGATTTGATCAAAACACAAATGAACAAGCCTGAATAAAATCAAGCAACATAAATTACATTAGCTGTAATAAGTTAACACAGGTTTAGAAAACAAAAGAACTTTTATTTCATTTAGTTCTATGGCTTAATTCTATAATAAGGAACTTCATTAACTTAACTAGGCACAAGTTTGAAAAAGCAATATATATATATATATATATATATATATATATATATATATATATATATATATATATATATATATATATATATATATATATATATATATATATATATATATATATATATATATATATATATATATATATATATATATATATATATATATATATATATATATATATATATATATATATATATATATATAGTTTTTACGATTTTTAGATATTATAATTTTTATATAAAGAATTCAAAAACAGTAGGCTGTCTACAGCGCCCGGTCCAAGCCTATTTCTTTTCTCTGTTATGATGTTGCCGGCTAGAGAAAATGATCTCTCTGCTGCTGCACTGCTAGCTGGTATTGAGTGAATTTCAAAAGCGAGTTTCGACAAATATGGATATTTGATCTGGCTATTTTGCCACCACTCCATCAAATTAAAGTTTTCGGACATGTCTACACGTTCATTGCAATATTTTTCAACCTCGTCCTCAGGTTTGGCTCCCATTTGTGAAACTGAAGATAATTCCAGCAAGTTTGCGAAAAAGAAAGTGTCGCTGTTTTTATTAGACTTTGGCTGTTGGCTAGCTGCATCTATATCTGTGCTACTACACAAATCAAAAGTAAAATTCGTTATCGAAGAGGACGAAGGAGTGCTCGGATTTGAACTTTCTGCATAACCACGAATTCTTGAAATGCAATACTGTTTTATACTATGCAAATCATCTGGCTGCATATTTATTGCCGGAGGATATAAGAAACAAGCCACTTGATGCAACAGATTCAAATTGGGGATCCATATTTCCTCAATGAAGTTTATAACATTTTGTTTTAAAATTGAAATTGCTGATAAATCTTGGGAATTAGGCTTGCAAAGACTTTTAATTGTTATAATGGACGGAAGTACATAGCACAAGGATGGGGAACTACAGAGTTGTAATTTTTTGAAAACAACTTCAAAATTTTCGCAGATTTCCACTAGGGCTGTTATTATCGTTATGTTAACGTGCAATAATCGTAGGCTTTCCTCATTTTTGGCCAACACATTGTTAATTTCGCTCCAATTGTCCATAATCGATTTTAACATTTGGTAATGTGAGTTCCAACGTGTAGGGCATTGACTTTTTAAGGATGTTGGTAGAAGATGTTGCAAATTTGCCTTTTTGAAGTATTTCACAATTTTTTTGCAGGACTCCAATATATCCGTGAGTTCTGTGGCGGATGCAAATGACTTATCTAGCACATTAGAAAACAGATGACTGCTGCAATTGAGGCGAACATTGTTTTGTAAAGCCTTTACGATATTCGTTCCCCTGTCACTAACAAATTTTACTTTTTCGATATTTGGGACACCGATTTCATTAAAAACACATTTAAGCTTTTTTAGAATGTTGAAGCTAGTAGATCGCTCAAAATCCATTGATTTCATTCCTAAAACCAAGTCAATGAACTTATTGTCTTTTTGATAATGAAATGTCACGCCTAAAAAATTTCGCTTAATATAATTGTCCGTCCACATGTCGATGGTGGTTGATGCACCACCACTGCTCACAACATTGATAATTTCCTCTTTAAGTTGCTGCCTTTTTTCTTTTGCGCACCTTTGGACACTTCTGGAAATTGTCGTTGGATCGGGCAACAAGTCATCCACATCAACGCTTTCACCATAGTTTGCTCCAATCTTTATGAGAAACTTCGCTAAATGTTTAAATTAAAGCCTTCCCCAACAACTGCGGAAAATGGTCGACAATCTTGGGTCACCCAATTTATGCATTTTTCAACAGCATCGGCTTTGTCTTCAGCGGAGATGAGTTTCAAGGTCTGCGGCTGTTTAATTATTTTGCAGCAAGTATGTCGTGTTAAATTCGATGTTTGATTAGTAAGGTATTTCAACACTTTCTTACAACTGCGGCAGTATACAAATCCAGATAAAACTGTACCGTCAGGTTTAATAATATCAGCCAAAATGCTCCACACAAAACTCCGACCCTTGCGTTTGCCAGACAGTGTGTAGTTACCATTTTCAACATTTTCAGCTACGCTTTCAGAATTTTCCTCCATTTTAAGCAAAAACCGAAAAACTAACACGTGTTTGTTTTCAGTGCACTTGTACCGAGTTTGATTGTGCGTTGAATAATCAAATGTCTCGAACAAACTCGAATGAAAACAAAAGTTCACTCTCATTCATTCAATTCCAAACAACGTGTTTGATCATTCCTTGTTACTGAATGAATGCAACCAGTGATTTAAACTGAGTGTTCGATTGAGATCAATACAACATCGCTCACTCTCGCTCATCGAACCAAACAAAAGCATCAACATAAATCGAGTTACTGAACGAGTGTGATTGAAAAAATCTGTAACTCGTGCAGTTCTCTGAGTTCAAAAGTTGCACTTCAAATAGCCTGATTGCGTTCTTTCTAATACTTGTCCACAAGGACTGCATCGGAAGTGGAAAAAATCATTGGGGGATCCCACGATGCCCTTTAGAAGAAATGTTTGTGGACTTGTCCAAAAGGACTGCATCGGAAGTTGGAAAAACTCGATGGGGGATTCTGGGATGGGCTTTAAAAGAAATGTTTGTGGAACAACTCCCAATTTTTTTTGCTGGGTATGTGTTAGAGTAACAGATTTATTTAATCCGATATAACCTTGGTTATGGTCTATAATCGGTATAAATATTTCGCTTCTTCTGCAGTGTAGGAAGGAAGTTGAAATAATCATCTTCTTACATTTTTAAGCCCCCAGTTTTAGCAGACCCAACGATAGGTGGCAGGCCCATACTCGTATTTCACGTTCACTTAGACCATTGTGATACTACAGTGGTGAACTTCTCTCTTATCACTGAGAGTTGCTAGATTCTATGTTTAGCTCAACGACAAGGGATCTTCTTTTTATAGCCGAGTCCGAACGACGTTACACATTTCGGTGAAACCACCTCGAGAAGCATTGAAATATTCACAAATTTCAGCACCATTCTTTTACTGGGTTATTAAATGCTCTCTTACTGGGTTGCTAAATCCACTGCCGCATACGCTTGACTTTGACCTTTAAGATGATTCTCCCACTCGTAATTTCTTGGTCACATATGTCTGTGTGCCTAAAAGGAATAGGGAACTCAAACTTTAACAATCAACTAAGGCAGAAGAGTTGAAAAAAAAAATGGCGTACATAAATCCTAAGTGTTTGACTTTCGAATTTTGCCAATAGAGACCGAGTTAATGTCTTTGCTGTCTGAAAGCGTTTTCATTGTGCAGTTGTGCGGAAACTTGAATACGTGAGAAGAAATTCCCATTGGCATTAAGCATAGACGGCAACATTAACATTTGTTTTGTCAAAGAAAAACAGAAATAGAATAATTAAATGTGATAAGATCACATCGCCAATACGCTTGACTACAGATTACTCTGCCTAAAGCAATATCTTAATCGTGATGCATGATGCTCGTGTATTGTGATGGGGGGTTTTTCCATTGTTGCTATGAAATATTAAGATTCAAGAATTTACTTAGAAAACGAACATACCCAGGAAAAAAGTTGTAAGTTGTTCCACAAACATTTAACCCATCCTGGGATCTCCTATCCATTTTTTCCACTTGCAATGAAGTTATTTTGGACAAGTCTTGGAAAATAAATTTTGAACAATCAAATATCACAAAGAAGAATGGAAACCCAATAAAACAGTTTAACGTTTTAACTTTCGTGGAAGTTATTTTGAGAAGGTTTTGCAAAGGAGAAAAATACCCACATATATGTAAATAAAAATAGCTGCCAAAAAAGAAAACATGTCGTCAAAAATATTTTACAAAAAAAGAAACAAATTTGTCTTTTTTTTCCTTCACAATAATAATGCAATTCTCGAGAATTAGATAAAATGTTTTGCCCATGTGCAATGCAATGGATCCAAAAACGAAGTACTTTGGTCCTGTGACAAGGGCATGTAAAATTTATTGGCAATGATCCAAACTCCACATAATCCCAAACAGGTTTCAAGAGAACAATGTAACTTTTTCACAGGAAACATATTTATATTTTATATTGTTGTCGCAAAATAACAAATGTCAAACATAATAAGCTTGCCAAACTCAGATACATAATTTTCGCGAATAAAACATGTTTGCGACAAACATGTTATATGAAACATGTTTGGAGTGATCATATTCCTTCTGTGGGTGAAAATGTAGACTACTTCTCGATCACAAGATGGGGATCTAAACTACTGTTTTGGAAACATATTGAATAATAAATTTGGCTTACGTGTTATCACTTAAATAGCTTACTTGTTAATAAACCATTGCTGGAAATTTTTGAAATGGGGCTTTATACCACTATGGATTTAAGTGTTAAGCTTGCACTCAGAGAAGGAATATGATCACCTCAAACATGTTTCAAAGGCAAAATGGTATTTTTGGAGTGGGAAGATGTAGCATGTTTATCGCAAAATTATATTTCTGATTTAGGCATGTATTTTACAGTGTTGCCAACTCCCCAAGGCCAAAAAGCACCAAAAAAATATTATAAATTCTAACATACCACCTTCCACCACAAAATCGAAAATTAAATGCTCTACTACTAAAAAAAAAAACAAAAATTTCTGAAGATGTATTATAGAACTTTTGTGAATTGAATTTCAAAAAGTTAAGGTGGGTATTAAGATCGAGTTTAGCCGCTAAAATATAAAATAGTCATTTTTTCACAATTACTTTTCTTTAATAAATCATTTTAAGGAATACAAACTTTGTGAAAATTTGCTTTTGGCTATTCCCCATCAAGTTATAATAAAATTTGCAGCAAATATGCATAATTTTATGCCCATTTTTTTTGAGACAGTTCTCACTTTAGCGGCAAAACTCAAAATACCCTAAATAACAATATTAATTAAAAAATAATCAATACCAACTTCATAACAATCAAATTCTATATTTGGCAATAAATTTGAGTTTCTTCGGCTCTTGAAAGTCTAGTCAAAATTTTTGTATCAATTAAACTTAATACTGTTCAAAATAAAAAAGCACCAAAAGCACTAAATGAAAATGCCAGAAAGCACCAAGTTGGTGCTTTTTTTTGAAAAGGCACTAAAAATGCAATTTGGTGCTTTTTAGAAATCAAAAAGCACTAAATTTGGTGCTAAAAGCACCAAATTGGCAACACTGGTATTTTATGCTTGACGAGAAAATAACATTTTTGCTGCAAAAATGTTCCGTGCTCCCTATCCTAAAATAACAACAAGCAGGAGCATATTCATATTCCTTCTCTGCGTGTGGTGCTAGTAAATCCTATTTTTTGCGAAAGTAAACTCAGTACTTAGATGAATGGTTCCAATATGTTCTGCACTTTAACTTTGTAATTTCTTTGAAAACATTTTATGGAATGTTAAATGTTATAATTTTTTATATTCGAGTAATACAACATGTTGGACATTTTATTATGCTTGATGTAAATTTTGTTGATGGAGCTCTTTTTTATTATCATCCGATCTATGTCAATTTTTATTATGTCTAAGCTTTATACTCAATTCTCAGACGCTGGACGTTGCCCCAGGTTTGCATTTTCCACGGGTCCCCAGTTAATGCGCTCCATTCAATGTTAATGTAATGTATTTGCTTTTCCTTATTTATGGTCCGTCTCTCGACATTCGAGTGAATGTGTGCGTGAGTGTTTGTGGGTAAGTGTGGCATGAATGTGTGTTGATGTGAGGGGCGAAAACAAATGAAGCTTTAATTTGTAACAATTGTCCCATAGCTCTGGCTTCTTCACAAAAATTGTGTGCAGTTAACAAATCACCACAGCATTTATTTACTTGAGAAGAGATTCCCTCTACCATTTAACCCACCCGCTCTCCAGTAAGTATGGTAAACCAGTCACACGTATATATATACACATACAAACAAACGCACACTGCTGGAGGTCAGTACATCGCGTCCCGTTTTGTGGTTCGTTTGCCTGAATTTGAGTTGGGTTTGGTGTTGATAAAATGCTCCATGCTCCGTCCTCGGTGTTGTTGGACAAACGTGTGTTGGCAATAGCCATTATGCTGCTTTTATCAACTGTTTGTGACAACAACCCACATTTATCGCTTCTTCATGGACTCCTTCAGTCCAGTCCACGCTTGGAATATCTTTGAAAGTCATCTGGGGGAAGGAGTGTAGAAAATGAAGAAGAGACCCTCTGTGGTGACGTCTTAACTTTTGCTTGGAAGACAATAATTTCGTACAAATGATACCAACTTTATTGACCATTTGAGATTTGGTACTTGTATGGACTTTGTGTGGTAATGGCGTTGCCATCAACTCATACAGAGACATGTGTTCTTACCCGTACACATACTCACACACCCAGAGTTGAAGTTTGTTTTCGGAGCTGCTTTGAAATTGCTAGTGCTTTAAGGATTTACGAAGTGATATCAAAATCAGTTTTAGTTTCTTTGGCTTCTTTGAACTAATAGGGTCTCAGCTGATGGAGTCAAATATGGAGACATTACTTTTTTGTCCTTGTTAAATTATTCACGTCTCGTTGGAATGGTAGCGAGGATAGAGTAAAGCCATTCAGCCAATGAACATATGCTGAAAAATATTGCAAAGTTTACTACATTTTGGGAGCTTAGTTATAAAGTCAATTTAGTGATGTGTAAAAGGATTCTATTTACGAATGGAAGACTATATTTACGGATGTGTTTTAATTAGGGGGGAGAATGCGAACGGTTAACCTACACAACTTTAGAGGTGAATTCATGACATCAGAGCGGAAAATAATTTCAGTTATTAGTACAGAGCCAAACCAGCAAAAAATATTTCAGCAGTAAAATTTAGTTGCGCTTCTTGGTATATAATAAAGTAGGCAGTGCATTCACACTGCATGTATCGGCGGCAATACCGTAAACTAGTTTATGATCATTTGTTTACGTTATTGCAACCAATTCATGCAGTATAGATGCGCGAGAGGTACCAATAACAATATTGCTCACTTCTGAGCAATATTGTTATTGAAATGAGCAATTATATCAGCGCTATGTTGAAGCTGCTATAAATCGGGACATCGCCCACAAAAATCAGTGCTGATTCCGTTGTTTTGTAAGCAGTTGGTACTGCCTCTCTCTCCCTGCTGAAATAGTGCTCCATTTTTTGCTGGGAATGATCCGGTCTTTCTATACCAGACTTACCCTCATTTTCATGTAGCTCCGTTAGTGCTAGGTTAGCTAACGAAATTTTAAACTGGACTATGGACACCTTGCCTATATATTCCCTATGTCAGTTAACAACTTAACTGCTGAAATTTGTTCAGTTAAAGTTAACCGCAGAGAAGATATTGGCCATTAGTGTTTTTAGTTTGATTAAAAAGTTGATGGTTTGCAATAAACTTTTAGTTAAAAATTAAAATAAATTCCATCACTTTTTATACCCTTCACCACTATTGTGGTACAGGGTATAATAAGTTTGTGCATTTGTATGTAACGCCAAGAAGGAGTAATCATAGACCAACCTTTTAGTATACGGATCGGCTTAGAATTAAATTCTGAGTCGATTTAGCGATGTCCGTCTGTTGCTGTATTTTTGTGTGCAAAGTACAGCTCGCAGTTTTAGTCCGATTGTCCTAAAACTTGGTATAGGGTCCTGTTTCGGCTCAAAGACGATCCCTATTGGTTTTGGAAAAAAATCGGTTCATATTTAGATATAGCTGCCATATATATTTTTCACCGATCTGGTCATAATTAGCGTGTATATCAACCGATCTTCCTCAAATTCCGTACATCCGAATATTTTATAAGTCTCGAAAATCTTGCAAAATATCAGCGAAATCGGTTCAGATTTAGATATAGCTCCTATATAAAGCTTTCGCCCGATTTACACTCATTTGCCTACAGAGGCCAATTTTTTGTTCCGATTTAGTTGAAATTTTGCATAGGGAGTAGAATTAGCATTGTAACTATGCGTGCCAAATTTGGTTGAAATCGGTTCAGATTTGGATATATCTCCCATATATAGCTTTCGCTCGATTTACACTCATATGACCACAGAGGCCAATTTTTAACTTCGAGTTAGTTGAAATTTTGCACAGGGAGTAGAATTAGCATTGTAGCTATGCGTGCCAAATTTGGTTGACATCGGTTCAGATTTAGATATAGCTCCCATATATATGTTTTTCTGATTTCGACAAAAATGGTCAAAATACCAACATTTTCCTTGTTAAATCGCCACTGCTTAGTCGAAAAGTTGTAAACATGACTCTAATTTTCCTAAACTTCTAATACATATATATCGAGCGATAAATCATAAATAAACTTTTGCGAAGTTTCCTTAAAATTGCTTCAGATTTAAATGTTTCCCATATTTTTTTACTTAAATTGTGTTCCACCCTAGTGCATTAGACACTTATTTATTTATTTTTTTTTTTAATGTTTTATTAATTCATTATAAAAATTTACAAATATAATAAATGCCTCAGCGCCAATTGGCATTATTGAGGCTAGTTGGCATATATATCAATACATCATCTTTATATATAATGATCATACAACTTGTACATATATATAACAGAAGCAAATGTTTATGACTAAGTTTAAATTAGCTCTTCAAGTTTAGAACAAATATAGTCCTTTAAGGATTTTTTAAAATGTGATATTCTAGATAAGGTTTTAACTGTTTCGGGTAAAAGATTATATTCTTGACATCCGGAAAACTCAATTCTCTGTTTCGTTTTTTCCGTACGGCAGAATGCTACTTTTAATTGTTGATTATTTCGCGTATTAAACGTATTCTGATTTCTTGTAAAGCTGATAGTGTGGTGACCAATATTCTGCAAACTTTTAAAAACATACAAGCACGTTTGAAATTTATATATTCCTCTCAAAGGTAAAATCGATGGAAATTTGTTACGGAATAAATCATATGTCGAATGACTGATTGGCAAATTAGCTACAACTTTTAGGGCTTTATTTTGTAGGCGTTGTAAAGACCTCAACGCAGTGTTTTGTTTGTTGGCATATACAATTGCTAAATAATTTAGATGACTCTGAATTAGAGCATTATATAGAAGCAATTTTATTTCTTCGCTAAATTTATATCTAAATTTGAACAAGATGCCAATTGCTGGCGAAATTTTGGATTTCAAATGTTTAATGTGCATATCCCAGGCAAGGTTAGATTGTAAGTGTATACCTAAATACTTTATTGTACTGACCTCACGTAACACTTGACCGTCAACTTGAATACAGAAAGACGAATTGAATCGTCCTTGAGGCCGGAATCGCATTAAATTCGTCTTCGAACTATTAATAAATAATCGATTTATGCGCATGTACTCAAAAATCAAAGCGACGTCTCGTTCCATATAGCACTTAACCACTTCTTCTGCCACATATGGATAAAATAAGCACAAGTCATCGGCATACATGAACAGTCTTCCTTTCAATTGTAAATTATTTATGTCATTAATGTATACAAGAAACAAGAGTGGGCCCAACACGCTACCTTGCGGAACACCATACTCTACTAGAACTGTCTCACTCATTTCCTCATGCACTTGAACAAACTGTCTCCGATTCCTTAAATATGACTCCAATAAGGTCAACTCATCATCAACTATACCATAAAACTCCAGCTTTTTCAGTAAAATGTCGTGATCAATCATGTCAAAAGCCTTCGATAAATCAAAGAAGATTGCAGCAACACCACTATAGCCCTTGTCCAACAAATCACACACATAGTTCTGGACATTGATCACAGCTTCCTCAGTTCCAATACCCTTCCTGAACCCATACTGACATTCACTAAAGAATCCGTTCGCTTCAAAATAGGATGACAATTGGCGACCAAGAATCCTCTCAAAAATATTATTTATTACAGGCAGTACCGATATCGGACGAAAGTTATTATAACTATCAGAATCTTTCTGTTTCGGTATTGGTATAATCTTGTGCAACTTTAAGACGTCAGGATACTGTTTTATATTTAGAATATCATTAAAAATATTAACTAAATGAGGGACAATGCTGCGATAACATGTTTTTATCACCTTTGGCGATATACCATCATGTCCGCTGCTTTTTCCCAAAGACAAGTTTAAAATCTCCATTTCCATCTCGCTTTGAGTAGTATATTCGAATTTGAAGATTTGCTGACAATAATTCAACGTTCTCAGTGAATTGAAATTGTCATAAATGTCAGTGGGGATCGCTTGCTTCAAATCTCGGATAGATTCCCAAAAACAAATCACTTATTAAAACCGCCTTAGTCTTGTTGTCCGTTACGACGTTGCCAGACGAATCCCTAACAGAAATTATATTCCCTTGATTTCTTCCAAGGGTATCGTTCAAAAATCTCCAAGTACGTCGGGGGTCATCATGAATATCTGATAAATTCCTGGCGAAATAATTGTTCATCGAATCCCTATACGAATTACGAATAACTTTACTTATACGTTTTAATCGTGAACACAAGTGTAGATCATTCGGGCTCCTCCTTCTGAGTCTTAAAAGTTTATTTTTAAAATCTATTAATTTGCTCAAGTTATGATTTATCCAAGGGCTTATATTTTTCCTAAAC
Organism: Haematobia irritans; assembly: GCF_050003625.1. Lineage (NCBI taxonomy): Eukaryota > Metazoa > Arthropoda > Insecta > Diptera > Muscidae > Haematobia > Haematobia irritans. Next base: position 234,966,577 of record NC_134398.1, on the reverse strand, counting down.
ATAACTCTTTTAATTTTAGTAGTGGTTGAGTCCTCAATTAATAGTCGAATTTGCGACAATAGATTTCGTGTGTCCTCGGACGGATTACCAACATGGGTCATAGCATTAAGCTTCCTTTCAGTGTACTCAGCCAATTGTTGAAAGTCACAAATGGAATATTTTTGTAAAATGTCATTTTTTGGCTGAATACCACATTCGATAGAACAGAGAACAATATTATGGTCGCTAAGATCACATTCAACCGAATATATATTCATAGGCTTCACAACATTACTATAAACATGGTAAATACTTGCACAATTTTGAGTCTATAGATTTTGTAAAAGTCTATCAAATTCTGTCCAAATCGAGTGATATTTAAATGTATGTATTTGGGACAAACCATTATATATAGCACCCAACACATTTGACGGATGTGATATGGTATCGAAAATTTAGATCTTCAAAGTGGTACAGGGTATAATATAGTCGGCCCCGCCCGACTTTAGACTTTCCTTACTTGTTTTAATTGACTTAGTCTTCCAAGTTCTTAATTGGAAATATTTTGCTGATATTTTTTCTGTGTACCAAACTTAATCTGCGATGGTTCCTTATCGCTTAGTGAATTACACACTGGTTTATGAAAAGCTTAACCCTAGCAGTCATAGCTTACAATTATATTTATAATTTTATTGTAAATGTAATTAATTGATAAATAAATAAATAAATAAATGAAAAGCTTAATAATTCTATAAGAAGATCGAAATGAGCTAGGACATACTGCGTCTATTATCTATATTCGTGGGGGTAGCGTAATTAGCGCTTGGATTGCACACCGGGCTTACAATTGAGGTACTGTACAGCTCGAATGTGATATTTAAACATTTATTGAATAAACTAAATTATTGAAATAATCCGATGCTTTCACATGTAGAAATCGATCTTCTTAATAATGGAAACGATTATATTTGAATTATGGGGGTGGGTACGTAAGATTCGGCTCGGCCGAATTTACATCTTTATACACTTGTTATTTGATCAAGTCTGAAATATGATGAGATTATTTCGAGAAATACATCAAAAATATAGAAAATGTTGAACTTGACTAGATCATGAAATTTTTAAATCTGGAAACCATTCAAAAAAGTTGATGGTTTTTGAGGCTTCAAATCACTTTTAACTTTTTCCTTTAACCATGGTCCAATTTATTTTTGAAGAGAATTTACTTACGCTAGCGCTTTTATGAATCGGTTTTTATCCCATAATTAAAACTACGGAAACATTAATCGAAAATCGACATGAGCGTGACTAATTAAGTGTTGATAAAGCGTGAGTGACTTCTTCCATTCGTGAGTGAGTTTGTGCGATAATAGGTCTGTTCGCATACTTTTCCAGTAAAAAATATCCAGTAAAAACTAGAAAGAGAGTAAGAGTGTATTTTACTCTCTTTGCTTAAAATTTCTATAGTTAGCGTGGGTGGTGACCCACTGTGAAATGTCCTATGCATTTCTAGTAGTTTCATACAATCCGTTTGGGTTAGGCCATAAAATGGAGATGCCATGGTCTTAAACTGAGCATAGAATTACAATGGACATATGTACATGTCTCAATTTGTTGGAACTACAGCAAGTCTTTAAAGGTAATAATGAACAGTGTTGCCACATAGCAAGCAATGGGTGTAATTTCTTTCTACTTCAAATGAGTTAATTTTTGTGTGTTTCAGATGTCACTCTCGTCATATAACCTTTCCACATTTAGTTCACTTGTGTACCATTTAAATGCTTAAATGTTCAAATTTTAAACCGTAGTTTCAAGTTTCTAGTTCTATACTTAAGAGTCAGGACTAGAATATAAATCTTATTAAATAACATGTCACTTAAAGTAACATAGATTAATTTGAGAAACGAATTCGAATTGAAATTTGTATGACATGATATCTTTTTACCATTTGCCATCGATCAATCATTTAGCCTGATCTTCTTTCAATTCTCTTACACAAGGAATACTTTTTGTTGATGAATGTTCTCCCGAAGTTTCTCAACAAATCTACAACAAAATAAATGGCAAATATAATAGCCCGTAAGATTAAATTTACAAAGCAATAAACAATAGCGATTTGTCATCAACACCTCACCAAATATTTTGGAATATATCAACTTCAAAAATCGTAATGGCTTTGTGGGCTTGTGGCTTGGCGACTTCATAAAGTTATAGTAAAAATGTCATTGAGCACATATGTGAGTCCTGTGCCAGGCAATCATAAACATTCAACAAATATATTAAGGATAATTTATTTCTTTATGACTCCAGCTCCAAAGAGCCACCTCAATTACTGCTCTTAGTAATCGAGTAGGTGGTGTCTGTATCCACCGGAGACCAGGATATAAATGTACATGTCCAATATAAATGTGTCGGTGTGCTCTTTGGTATTGCATTGGGACTGTCACACGCATTCACACAAAGCCCTGAATCCCAACTCACATATTTCCCTTTTGTTTTTCCAAAACGTAATTTTGTTGCAAAATTAGATTTTATGACCACAATTTATCCTTTTTATGTTCATGGAGAGGGGTAATGTGAGTGTGTGTGTGTGTGTGTCAAATGGTCTTACTTTTGCACGGGTCCGTTGTTCCCTGAAATGAGGATATGGCAAGGATGGCTCCTGGATGTAATATTTTCGCCAAAAATTAGTAACCTCACACATTGTCATAATCAACTAAAACTTCAGTTTTGAAATGATTTCCATAAGGACTTGAGGCTATAAAGAGAAACAAAAACAACAAACATTTGGAAATAAAATGGTTTGAAGGATAGCGGCAAAAGTTGTTATACTCGTATCATAAAATTGTTTTGTGCCACATGGAAAGTAAATCGGCCATACACAATCGACTGTTGACGCCAATAGTGAGGGAAGTTGGTCAAACACTGGTCTCATTCGTGCTAAATGACCATGGTGCCCAAAGGAGCTAAAGGGGAAATATAAAATCACGTGGGGATCGTGAAGAGAAGACTTCCTGGATGGAACCACAATACAAATGTATTTAAAATTATTACCCGTGTAACAATTGGGGGATATAATTAGATATGATTAGATCTCAAAATTGGCCCTTTTAGATCGAAGGAGAATAACGCAGATAGGGTGATACATAATTATATATAATTCCATACATGACGAGATCTAAAATCAGATTCAACTATATATAGTGATTGATATAATTATATCAAAGACATTATGTCTAGGCCAATATTGAAATCTGCTCTGCTTAGATATGATTAGATCTTATTATTTTTCGGATCTACTACATATTTAATCGTATCAAATTAGATCTCTTAATTTTTACTTGGGTACTCAAATTAAAGGTATTTAGTGATGTTAGTAATTGGGAATTTTATGTTCTTTAAATGTTTTTTATTTCATTTCGATTCGGTTTAAGCACTAAGAGAAATCGTATAGCCCCAAATAGAGTTGTGCCTGGTAACTCAGGTTCTCAATTAGAAATCAACGCATCCAATGTTTGTTGGCAGAGCTAACAGTCACATAAATTCGAATTATTTATTAGACCTGAAACGCACTTTAGGCATTAGACATAAAAAGCTGGTATCGCAAACGTTACGTTCCATTACAATTTTATGAATTTCTTCGAACAGTTAGGTTATGTAAGGTATAGTGGCAGCCCGATATTTCAGAATCACTTAGACTATTCATTGAGATACCTCAGTGATGAACTTCTCTCGTATCACTGAGTGCTGCCCGATTCTATGTTTAGCTCAATGGAAAGACACTTAGAGAAGCTTTGAAACACTCAGAAATATCACCAGCATTACTGAGAGGGGATAATCCAGCGCTGACAAATTTTTTGGTGTTAAATTAAATAAAATGGCGCACATTTGATCGAAACCGTGTACAATTTTTCGAAATATAAGATGACAAATTTTGTTTTAATTTCCAAAAGTTGTGTTTGGTATCTGAAGGGGATTGTTTTCTTTAAATGATGTTTCTTTGAACCTGTTTGTGTGTACACACAATCTGGTCTATAAATAAAATCGATAGTCGAATGTTGTTGACATCTACATGGTCCAGTGGAGTGTGTGTATTTGTTTACAAGTCATATGGTCCGTGCTTCCATTCTTCATTCTCAAAAAAGTAAAGTTAAAAATATTAAATCGAATATTTGCTTGTAAATTGTAGATTAGATTCCTAAACATATTGCATTTATAGAATTCATGTTTCATTCCATTTTGGAATATTATGACATTTGTCTTAGATCAAGGTGATAGCGTTTGGCACCCCATATATGCAGATATAATAACGTCCACCCTGCGCAAAATATATTTTTTGGAACACCTTGCTGCGCATCCTACTATTGTAGGGATTAGTACCAACAAATATGTACGTTGGCATCTGGAATCTTCTTTTATTTTTCGTTGTTGCCAAAAATCTTATTTGTTTTTATGACTTTATTGCATTGCCAGTCTGTTAGAGGGGATTTTTGGATTTTAGATACAACACTAGCGCAATTGAGAGAAGGGAGGTTTCACGGGGGTCGCAATGACGATTTAGTTCATATATGTTTATATTTGTCTGCTTGTTTTTTGGTCGTTCAGCTTCGGATGTGTTGTTTTGCGCAAATATTTTTGGAGACTTAGTAATTTGTAGGTTTATGGGGAGTCTACTAAGGCTTCATTTATCCAAACGGAACTGCTCTGCATATTGGAAGGCAGTCCATAAAAAAATACACAAATGGAACAACAAAATAAGTTATGACCAAATAAGAGGGCAAAGATTGTATGTCAAAAGAAAAAAAATGAAAGAATTTTGCCGAAATTAAATTGCTCCATGCCATCGAGGAAAGAAATGCCTGCAATAGGGATATAAAAATATACGGGCTACAGCTTATGAGAAAGGAAGCAAATTGTTATACGTTCAAAGATTCTCATACTTGGTTATAATATAGTCTAAAGTGTACAGTGTTTGCGTTCTTATCCTACTCAGCTCATACACCATTAATCTATCAAAAATGTCTGTCCCAGAATTCGAAATCTTGGCTGGAAATTAAAAGACTTGTTAAGTTTAAGTTGATCATAAAAATACTAAAAATAAAAAGATTCAAAGAACATTTTTTTACTAATACTTATAAAGGATTCGGGCAGGTGTCAAAACAATATCACGACCCGTGTAGAAAACAAATAAGGAAAGTCTAAAGTCGGGCGGGGCCGACTATATTATACCCTGCTCCACTTTGTAGATTAAAATTTTCGATACCATATCACATCCGTCAAATGTGTTGGGGGCTATATATAAAGGTTTGTCTCAAATACAAACATTTAAATATCACTCGATCTGGACAGAATTTGATAGACTTCAACAAAATCTATAGACTCAAAATTTAAGTTAGAGTCATTTTTATAACATTTCGACTAATCCGTGGCGATTTTACAAGGAAAATATTGGTATTTTGACCATTTGTGTCGAAATCAGCAAAACATATATATGGGAGCTATATCTAAATCTGAACCAATTTCAACCAAATTTGGCACGCATAGCTACAATGCTAATTCTACTCCCTGTGCAAAATTTCAACTAAATCGGAGTTAAAAATTGGCCTTTGTGGTCATATGAGTGTAAATCGGGCGAAAGCTATATATGGGAGATATATCTAAGTCTGAACCGATTTCAACCAAATTTGGCACGCATAGCTACAATGCCAATTCTATTCCCTGTGCAAAATTTCAATTAAATCGGAGTTACAAATTGGCCTCTGTGGTCATATGAGTGTAAATCGGGCGAAAGCTATATATGGGAGATATATCTAAATCTGAACCGATTTCAACCAAATTGGGCACGCATAGCTACAATGCTAATTTTACTCCCTGTGCAAAATTTCAACTAAATCGGAGAAAAAATTGGCCTCTGTGGTCATATGAGTGTAAATCGGGCGAACGATATATATGGGAGCTATATCTAAATCTGAACCGATTGCAATAAAATTTGGCACACTTGACTATAGTACTAATTGTTCTTCTTTTGCAAAATTTTAAGCAAATTAGGGTAAAACTCTGGCTTCTGGGGCCATATAAGTCCATATACGGCGAAATATATATATGGGAGCTATATCTAAATCTGAACCGATTTCTTCCAAAATCAATAGGGTTCTATTCTGAGCCAAAACATTTACTTGTGCCAAACTGCGACCTAGACTTTGATTACAAAAATGTGTTCACGGACTGACGGTCATGGCTATATCGACTCAGGAGCCCACCCTGAGCATTTTTGACAAAGACACCACGTGTCTATCTCGTCTCCTTCTGGGTGTTGCAAACATATGCACTAACTTATAATGAGCCAAAACCCATATCTAAATAAAGCATTCCACGATAGTAAATTGTCTTATCTCGTCCCACCACTAATGGAGTACTGATTCTTACGTAGAAAAATGTTTGTATTCAATCATGAAATTCATGAAATCACTATCAGTATTTAAAAAATTAATTGATTCAATTTGTTATTTCAACTTAATTAAATTTTTAATTTGAAAATTTTTGGTGACATTTTTTTACATTTTTATAAGAGTGCAAAAAAGTAGTTGAACTGAGATGAAATTTTCTTCAATATTCACTATTTAATCTACACTCGATATTCAAAGTTTTTCCACCATGTAATGATTTTTGCATAACGAGAAGTTGCTGTACAAGAAAATTCTTTAATACGATACGGTATTTAAGACTCGATGCGTATGTTACACTATCGTAGGATTTCCGAACATATAAAGTATATATGGTATGTTTCAGGGTGACATTTTACTATTTACAGTGGTCTAAGAAATATATTTATTTCTTAATCTACGCTCGTTCAGCAATTTACGCATAAGAAATTCTTATAATTTGCGTATCGGGTTTATTATATTATGGGCAAGTGATTACTTTAACGCAATAGAAATTATTCTCCAAAAAAAGAGTAAATTATAAGTTTTTTTGTTTTTTTGAAATGTTAAGTCATATAGCATGTAGATTTATTCAATAATCCTTATGACATTCTTAAATTCGATTTAAATTCAAATGATAAATGTATTTGTGTTTGTGTAATGACTGTAATACATATGCAAGTACCTTGCATTGATGAACTGATATTTTATTCTGATATTATTTTCAATGAAGGCTGAAGGATCAAGATAATATTTTGTTTGCCATTTGTGTTGTGCTTAAACTTCTTAAAATATGTGGTGTTTATTCTTTTATCTTTTTTCTTAGAATTTTCATTTCATATGTATTAACACATTTACATACAATGTATATGTAAGGATGTATTTGTGTGTATGTGTGTGCGAGTGTGCGTATGAGTTTGTTTGCATGAATAGACAAGTATGTGAAATAGAATCGCTTAAATTTCTTTTTATCTGTTCGAAGCATAAAAGAAAATTGACTGTGAATATTTTCATTTGTGATGACTTTGGGAGGAAAGCGAGGTGGGAAAATGTGTTGTAACTATGTAAAGTTTTTATTGTTCCGAACAGATGAAAAAAGAATGAAGAAAAAATTAATATGGCCTGTATTCTCATTCTTTCAACCGACATATATGGTGGCTTGTGGCATTGACTACAAGTCTCGAAAGTAAGTAAACATATGCTGCTTTTTGTTTAAAAACTAACTAAACCGGCAGTTATATGGTATACTGAAAAGTAAGGGGCCGCGTGCTTCATTTGACTAACTTTTTTTCGCTGAATTACTTTTAACAAGTGGAAGTAGCTTCGTCATGAAATAATTACGGAAATGAGAATATGCCAATTAAAAAAATGAATTGTTCCATTTAAAAAATTATTTGATTTAATTAATGTTTGTGATGGATTTTGATTAAAAATTAATGCCAACAATTAATTTTAAAATTCAATTATTAAATTCAATTAAAATTTGAATTGAAAAATATTTTGTGAAATGTTTATGTACAGTGGGTTAGGTTATGTTCATATAGACTATTCAGTCAACTTTGATACCACATGTGGTGAATTCCTCTCTTATGATATGTTCTCACTCACTTGTTTTCCCAAAAATGTTTCACGGTACGAGTACACACCGAGTTGAGATGTTTTAGTTTGATAGTTGCTATGGAAAGTAGAATTTCCCATTTACTCACAATTCAACTACGAGGGCGGTTCGGAAACTTCTCAGCCTATCAATGAAAGATAATAGTTAGTTTTTCAAAAATATTTTTATTTTTCAATATAATCTCCCGCAACTTCAATACACTTAGTCCAACGCTTTTCTAGCAATTCTATCCCTTGATTAAAATAGTTTTCCTCAAGGTCTTCAAAATAGTGGTTTACAACTGTAATTGCATCTTCATTTGAGGTAAAACGCTTGCCAGCAAAGAATTTTTTTTTAGATTTGGGAAGAATTAAAAGTCACTGGGAGCTAAATCAGGAGAATAGGGTGGGTGGTCAAGCAACTCGTACTTTAATTCGTTGATTTTAGCCATTGTTAAAAGACTCTTGTGAGCTGGTGCGTTGTCTTGATTAAAAATTGTTTTTTTTTGTGTTGTAAGCCAGGACGTTTTTCTAGAATTTGTACATTTAATTGATCCAAAAGTTTGCAATAGTACTCTGAATTTATTGTTTTACCCTTTTGCAGATAGTCAATCAATAAAATACCTTTGAAGTCCCAAAAAACCGTTGTCATTACCTTAGTAGCCGATTGAATTGTTTTTGCCTTCTTTGGGGCACTTCTTCCAGCTTCAGTCCATTGCTTGGATTGTTCTTTTGTCTCTGGAGTATAGTGGTGGATCCATGTCTCATCAACAGTTATGAAACGACGCTTAAAATCCATTTTATTTCGCTTAAAACGATCCAAACAAGCTGGAGAAATGTTCATTCTTATGAGTTTTTGATAGACTGTTAACAAATGCGGCACCCATCTTGCAGAAAGCTTTTTCATCTGTAGTTCTTCATGGAAAATTAAATGGACTCGATCATTTGAGATGCCCAGGATATTAGCAATTTCACGCACTTTTATTCGTCGATCATTTAATACCATATCATGCACTTTGGCTACAATTTATGTTGTTGTTGCTGTTTTTAGACGTCCATTACGTGGTTCATCTTCAATGCTTGTACGACCACGTTTAAATTGAATGAATGAAGGAGCACTTTCACCTAACACATTCACCATATCATTATGAATTTCTTGTCCCGATAAACCTTTTTTATCTAAATATTTAATGACAGCACGCATTTCTAATTTTTCCATTGTAAAAGAAGTAAGGAAGTCTAAAGTTGGGCGGGGCCGACTATGTTATACCCTGCACCACTTGTAGATCTAAATTTTCGATACCATATCAAATCCGTCAAATGTGTTGGGGGCTATATAAAGGCTTGTCCCAAAAACATACATTTAAATATCACTCGATCTGGACAGAATTTGATGCACTTCTACAATATATATATGTATTAGAAGTTTTGGCAAATTAGAGTAATTTTTACAACATTTCGACTAATCAGTGGCGATTTTACAAGGAAAATGTTGGTATTTTGAACATTTTTGTCGAAATCAGAAAAACATATATATGGGAGCTATATCTAAATCTGAACCGATTTCAACCAAATTTGGCACGCATAGCTACAATGCTAACTCTACTCCCTGTCCAAATTTTCAACTAAATCGGAGTTAAAAATTGGCCTCTGTGGTCATATGAGTGTAAATCGGGCGAAAGCTATATATGGGATATATATCTAAATCTGAACCGATTTCAACCAAATTTGGACGCATACCTACCATGCTAATCCTACTCCCTAAGCAAAATTTCAACTAAATCGGAGCAAAAAATTGGCCTCTGTGGTCATATGAGTGTAAATCGGGCGAAAGCTATATATGGGAGCTATATCTAGATCTGAACCGATTTCAGCCAAATTTGGCACGCATAGCTACAATGCTAATTCTACTCCCTGTGCAAAATTTCAATTAAATCGGAGTAAAATATTGGCCACCGGGGTCATATGAGTGTAAATCGGGCGAACGATATATAAGGGAGCTATATCTAAATCTGAACCGATTTCAATAAAATTTGGCACACTTGACTACACTACTAATTGTATTCTTAGTGCTAAATTTCAACCAAATTGATGTAAAACTCTGGCTTCAGGGACCGTATTAGTCCATATCGGGCAAAAGATATATATGGGAGCTATATCTAAATCTGAACCGATTTCAGTAAAATTTGGCACACTTGACTATAGTACTAATTGTTCTTCTGGTGCAAAATTTTAAGCAAATTAGGGTAAAACCCTGGCTTCTGGGGACATATAAGCAATATATATATGGGAGCTATATCTAAATCTGAACCGATTTCTTTCTATTCTGAGCCAAAACACATACTTGTGCCAAACTTGAAGTCGATTGGACTAAAACTGCGACCTAGACTTTGATTACAAAAATGTGTTCACGGACAGACGCAATTGGCTATATCGACTCAGGAGCCCACCCGGAGCATTTTTGCCAAAGACACCATGTGTCTATCTCGTCTCCTTCTGGGTGTTGCAAACACATGCACTAACTTATAATACTCTGTTTATAACCTGCGCCACACTGTGCGCAGGGTATAAAAATTGCGGATGCGTCTTTTTTGAACACCTGTTTCTATATGAAGGAGTTGCCAGACCGAAACAAAATTTAACATGTGTTCATACCAGAGACGGAAGTTTCCAAAACACTTAACTTTTTTCTGTTTATACCGCGCTTTTTGTGCTAGGCTAAGAAGTTTCCGAACTGCCCTCGTATATGCAACGTTTGCTCAAATAAATGCCGCAAAGGAAAAAAATGTTATATTATTAGTTTTCCTTCTAAGCCTTTGTTTATTCGTTTTTTTCTATGAAATTTATTTCAATAATTTGACATATATTTTGAAAAGAGTATGTTTGGACAGACCATATTCCAATTTAGGGGGGTTCACATTCTAAAATTGACGTGTTTTTGACGAAAGCTTGTGATTTGAATTTGATTTTTTTTGTATGGGGAAAAAACGCAAACTCCAAAACATGCACGCAAAAATAATTCTTTCCTCCCAAACGAAATTTTAGACAAACAAATTTCGTTAACCATTTTCTTTGCCCTGTAAGGGAGTTTGTGTGCAAGAAAAGTATATACATTTTTCATAAACGTTGAATCTTTTTACACATATTCCAGTAATCTTTTCCTTTCTGAGGAACGAAATTTTAAACAACCAACATTTTTTTTTGACTCAAAAATTTTTTTTTTTAAATCAAATAAAAAATTTTAGAGAAAATTATTTGGTATTGCGAAAATACTTTATATCAAATAAGAATTTCTTTTGTCTAAAATTTCGTTCCAGAGAAATTGTATAGCCCCCGCTGAAAAACTTTTTACTTTTTGTCGAAACTGATATTGAAGGCGGATATGCTAATCATTGCACCACAGTGACAGTGGGAATATATACGTACACTTTCGATTCCTATAAAAATGTTTCCTAACTAATAATTGGCGATCGTTGTACAACCTCTTGTTCCCTCTGCTAAGCAATGCCATTTTATGGCTTTCACTAGAACAATTGTCAGATGGTGTTTTCATGTGTGTATGCGTAGGAGGGAGAAAAGTGAGCGTATGTATTTTATTGGCAGGATGTAGTGTAGCCTAAGAGAATCCTATGGATGTGAATACATCTGTGTGTGTGTGTGTGTGTGTGAAAATTAATAATTTTCCACCCCATATTTCTTTATTTATGATTTGCTAGTTGAAATCTTCAAATGAGTCTACTTTTACTCATATTTTAAATTGTAAGAGTGAGTGATGTGTGAGTGTGTGAAAAACGAAATAAAAACTTCTCTAAGTGTTTTGGTAATTTGAGCCTTTGGCACTCAAGCCTTAAGCCAGAGACACAATTGTGTGAAATTTTGTTTTTATTTCGAATCCTTTTTTTTAGTTTTCACATTTTGTTAGAAATGATATATTTAGTACAACAGATTATTGGGACGTACAATTGTTACAGTGTTTCAAAGATCATAAAAATACTAGTAAATTTAACATATTGTGAATAACTTGAAATGTTTTTTGTATTAAAGCAAATACAATTTATGTTAAGATATGAAATTTAAAAAATCACTGTGGTTTTTTTGTGTTTAAGTTGACTTTGAAATTAACTCTAAGACGATTAATTTTCTATTCAAAATTATATAACGTGGTGATAGATATTAATGAAATCATGTATGAAATAGTCTTTACTTTAAAAGCTAACCCGTGTTTTAATTTTTCATCATATAAGTAGATATACTTTTTTATTTAAACATATGCTCTTATTTATACACAAAAACTAAGTCTACTGTTGTATGGGAAAAATGAACTACCTCGTGCGAGAATTGAATTTAATTGTACTTTATTTCTCATAATTTGCACAATGCTTTGTTAAAACAAGGAAGATATAAGACTTGGTATACTTTTTAACTGTATAAACGAAATCTATGGAGTGGTCCATTCTTACTATTCGAGCCGAACGAAAGTGGTTTTGTCGCTTAGTTTTCACTGAACTTAACTGAAAGGGCATTCAATTGCAAATTGCATTGGACTGTGAAAATTTAAAAAAGTATATTAATAAGAATAAGAATTAAATTAAATTTAAACCGAAGAATTGTTTTACAATAAATATAACTCAAATTAAGTATCATTTTAACGATGGAAATTTTTTCTTGTACCTATTTGTATTACAGAGCGTGATGACTCCAATGTATGGCCATTATTTCTGCGAATGTGAGTATTGCCGTAAGATACATAGACCCTAGGAGCCACCGTGGTGCTATGGTTAGCATGCCCGCCTTGCATACACAAGGTCGCGGGTTCGATTCCTGCTTCGAACGCACGGACGAAAAAGATTGTTTTTCATATGGTTGGGTGTAAAACTTATATGTTTGAAACTCAAATTTTTTAACACAATATTTTTAAGTGCAAGCATACAATGTTCATAAACTAGCATATTATGTTTGGGACATATATGTTAATATGTTAGAACATATTATGTTTGGGACATAAAATTTTTGTAAATATAATATGCTTGGATGCAAACATATATTAATTTATGAATAGCTTATAAACATATATGTGTTTAGAAAGAGAAACCTGCAAGAGCTGGAAAAATACCGGGCAGTGTTGCCGGTATTTTTCCAGCTCTTGTCCTCAAATTATGATGTTTTCGTCCCCAAAAATCCCCACTTTAAATTTAAATTCCTCACAAAAATCCCCAATACGTTTTTGACAATTTTGGTGATCGTCTTCCAAATGCTGGAGATATGAAAATGGGATTTCGGAGTTCGATGTATTTATGAATGAATAAAGAAATAAGATTTTGACAAAATTTTATATATAGAAATAAAATTTTGACAAAATTTCCTATATAGAAAAAAATTAAGAAAATTTTCTATATAGAAATACAATTTTGACAACATTTGCTATATACACGCTCACAAAAAATCGCTTCTGTAACATATACTCCCAAACATATTTTGCTTCAAGCATATACATTTTTGGGTATTGCCCAAATATTTATATGTTTGATCTCCTCCAATATATAATATGTTTGAAAGCATATTAGTCTAAACAATATATGTTTGGGTAGTCTAAGTTTCAAACATTTTGTATTTTTGCATCCAAATTCAATAATGTTGTCTTCCAAAAAACAATATGTTATTATGTGAACATATAATATGTTTGGAAGCATTTTGCAACCAAAAATATTATATGCTTAAAAAAAATTCTCCCAAACAATATTGTGCTCAAAATTTTATTTATTTAGTTATATATTTACAATCATAAGGAATTATGAAAATAAACAGGTAATATAGGTTCTAACAACATAGGTTTTCGACCTGAATGCTCAAAATTTTGTTTCTGCCCAATTGTATATTCCCCCACATCTTTCTCACTTCCACGAGATTTTTTAGTTCTTAGCACCTTTTTCTGTAATACAAACATTGTAGAAGAAATTATTCAATTGTATGATTTTTTTTTATTTTAATTTTACCTTTTGCCGGACGGGGATTCGAACAACGGACCACACAGTTTGTAAGGATCAAAGAAGTAGCTGATCAATTGCCCAAGGAAAAATAAAATGTTAATTTTGTAATAACAAGCAACAACCACCAACTTAATTCAATATCGCTCCGTTAAATAGCGCTCCAAGCTACTAAACACATATATGTTTATAGGCTATTTCTAAATTAATATATGTTTGCATCCAAGCATATTATATTTACAAACATTTTATGTCCCAAACATAATATGTTCTAACATATTAACATATATGTCCCAAACATGTTATGCTAGTTTATGAACATTATATGCTTGCACTCAAAAATATTGTGTTTAAAAATTTATGTTCCAAACATATAATGTTTATAGCCAAACATATGAAAAACAGCCTTTTTCATCCGTGTAGGAATAAAATTTTGACAATATTTTCTATATAGAAACAAACAACAAAATTGTCTATAGAAATAAAATTTTGATAAAATTGTCTATACAGAAATACAATTTTTACAAAATTTTCCATATAGAAATAAATCTTTGACAAAACTTTCTATTGAAAAAAAAATTTAAAAATTTTCTATAGGAATAAAATTGTGACAAATTTTTTTATAGGAATAAAATGTTGACAACATTTTCTATAGGAATAAAATTTTGACAAAATTTTCTATAGGAATAAAAATTTGACAAAATTTTCTATAGAAATAAAATTATCACAAAATCTTGTATAACATAGAAATAAAATTTTGACAAAATCTTGTAGAGAAATAAAATTATGACAAAATTTACTACAGAAATAAAATTTTGACAAAATTGTCTATAGAAATAAAAGTATGACAAAATTTACTATCGAAATAAAATTTTGACAAAATCTTGTATAGAAATAAAATTGTGACAAATTGTCTATAGAAATAAAATTTTGACAAAATTGTCTATAGATACAAAATTGTGATAAAATTTACTATAGAAATAAAATGTTGACAAAATATTCTATAGAAATAGAATTTTGGCAAAATTTGCTTTAGAAATAAATTTTTGTTAAAAAAGATTAAACCGATTTTTCTCGAAAAAATTCCCACAAAAAACACCATATTTGTGGAAATTTCCGTACCAAATCCCGAAGCCCCCAACTCAAAAATTTTGTCCCCATTCACGAAAAAATATCCCCAATTTGGGAGAAAATCTGCAATACTGGCAACACTGGCCTAGGGTGAAACATAATATGTTTTAACAATACAAACAATATTTTCTTTGGACCAATCCTGAAAATATATATGCTTGAAGCAAAATATTTTTGGGGTATATGTTACAGAAGCGATGTTTTTTGAGGGTGCGAACACCGAAAAAGGTTTTCAGTGGTGGATTAATGCTGGTAACATTTCTGAGTGTTGCAAAGCTTCTCTA
Organism: Haematobia irritans; assembly: GCF_050003625.1. NCBI lineage: Eukaryota > Metazoa > Arthropoda > Insecta > Diptera > Muscidae > Haematobia > Haematobia irritans. The sequence continues at coordinate 234,951,181 of NC_134398.1, read as the reverse complement.
AGTGGTTTCACTGCAATGTGAAACACCGTTCGGCTATAGAAAGGAGGTCCCTTGTCATTGAGCTTAACATGGAGTCGGGCAGCACTCAGTGATAAGAGAGTGATAAAAAGGAGATCCCCTGTCATTGAACTTAACATGGAGTCGGGCAGCACTCAGTGATAGGAGAGAAGTTCACCAATGTGGTATCACAATGCACTGAATAGTCGAAGTGAGCCTGATACATCGGGCTGCCACCTAACCTAGACCCTACATTGTTACCAATGTAGACTCTAAACACGCAGAGAAGGAATATGATCTCCCCAAATATGTTCTAAGAGCAAAATGTTATTGTTAGATGGAGAACGAGAAACATGTTTGCCCCAAAAATGTTGTTTTCTCGCCAAATATACCGTTGACGAAGACAGATACATAATTTCTGAGAAAGTTACTTTGTTGCGGCAAACATGTTACATGTTCCATGTTCCCCGTCCAAAAATAACATCATGGAGAACGTGGAACATGTTTGCTCCTAAAATGTGGTTTTCTCACCAAAAATATACTGTTGGCGAAGTCAGATTCATAATTTCTGGGAAAGTTCCATGGTTGTGACAAATATGTTACATGTTCCCCGTCCAAAAATAACATTTTGATCTTCAAATATGTTTGATGTGATCATATTCGTTTTCTGGGCTAAATTTTAGTTAATTTTTTTGTTTAATTGTTATAATTCATGTTGGACTAATGACAATGGAATTGTTAATGAAGTTTTTAATTTTAAAATGCATGATGTTTTTTGCCCGTATACTCACAATTAAATTTTAATATCGCCTCCTCATTCAATCCTTAAGGATATTCCTTTTAAAATGATTTCTCCTGTGGCACAAAGACCGATGGAAATAAAAGGAAGAAAATGCATTAGTACGAGTGCTTCAGAGTGGTGCTTTGCAAATAAATGTTATTTACAGCTGAAGAGGATAAGAACACTCCCGGGAAATGTGCGAGTTTGCCGAGTAAACATTCCGATTTTTTTATTATTTCGTATGTCCCAGTTATTCATTCAGTTGTTTATTCTTCTCTTTTTACATTCCGCAATAATTTCAATTTCTAATCGGGAAAATGTAACAACCGTGCATACTCTTGCCCTCATATACTGGCTTTCCCCGTGGAACATCAACATGATTTCGTAGTCACATAGTTCTACATTGCGTCTTTCATTATGTTAAGTAAATCTCAGGTAATACAGTTTTTTATGTAGAAATACATACATACATTGAAGAGACGCAAATGAAAGGTTAAAGATGGAGAATTCTTGTCAAGATAAGTACTTCATGTATTGTGTGAATATCCAAGTAGCAAGCATATAATCTAAAAGACTCCACGAAAACTCGTCCTTGCAAATTTTTGAGAATTTAAAACTTTGAAATTAAATCAGAAATTTTGTAACCGCAAAGTGTAAATCTAGGGGTGATTGTAAATCTTGCACATTTGCTTCAGGAAATAAAATGTTTATCCACTATCTCGAATCCAATTCCTTGAAGTGGTGTTAATCTAAAATTAAATTCCAAATGGATTTTCTTCGAATTTGTATTACTCCCATACATCTAGGTATTGTACGGAGTAAAAGCTTTTGCATATAACAGCCATGGTGAATGGTGGCATTCCTTTCGCACAAAAGCGGGAGAAATAAATAAAGAAATCTCTTCGCCACCAAACCACATTGTGGATTAGAGTTAGTCTACATTGAATTTATTTCGAAATCGTATTAAACTAATGAAACTGAATTTCAATTAAATCCAGAAGGAAAAAGTTTTGCGTTTACTGCGCATACATGCATTAATAAATTAGATCAGGCATTTCCAATACCACCGAATAGTCCCTGGTTTAGGCAAATTATCTTGTGTTTAAAAGGTTTTAAATTGACAACATTTCTTTCATATAAATTTTCTGTAAGTAAGCGTAACAGAAGATTTCATAGTGGTTAAAGCCTTGGAGACGAGAACCGTTTTTTGTTTTTATAATTAGGTTTTTTTTATATTTAGGTTTGATAATTTTTATACTTTTGTACTTTCTTGTACTTTTTGGTAGGAATAACTACATTTGACACAGAATCAGGGCATGGAATTGAGCCATATCCTGATTTTCATTTCCGACTAAAGCAATCGTCTCCAAATATTATTTGTAGACTCTACAGGCTTGCTCGGAGTGAATATATGGTTCGGCCTTTGAGCTTTGAGTGTCCCTAGATATTTTACTTAGAACTTTAGAGCTAAGTCTTCATAGTGTCTTTGTATATACGATGCCCTCGAAACCACATTTTGCACATATCAGCAACGTACCTTTCGTAAAGTAGAAAATTTTTTATAAAAATGTAATCGAGCTGGAGAGAAGACAGCTGTTTCCACATCTTCATTAGTTATCTTTATTGAATTTGAAAATTTATTTGCTTGAAAGAGGAATGGCCGTAAGAAAAAGAGAAGACCTTGTATTTCTAAGTCTTAGGCTATGGCGCACTAGGCAAATATTTGACCAAACTGAGGGTCAAACATTTTTCCAGAACTATTTTCCAAATATCTGGATACGGTTTTTGGAAAATATGCCTACCATGATGTTATATATCCAATATGAGCTAAGAATGTCTTTTGGTGTGGCTGTGGCGACGGATTCTGTTTTGATTTCTGTCAAATATTTTCCCAGTGTGACCATAGCATTAGAGTGGGTATTGGTTTCACAAAGTGATAAAGTACCCCCAGTTAGTGAAACCATCTTATGTTTTTAGTTTTTGTGTCCTCTGGTGGTGCTAAAGCACGTCGTTCTATAAAATCCCAGCAAAAATACTCTAAAGGCACGACTTTAAAAGCACTTCCAAAAATGTCCTCCCAAAGGTGTTCTTTATTTTAACTACACATGAAGTTCTTTTAATTCAATTTTTCATAACTCGTTTTTTTCTTATTTTTGATGGATAAGTTTAACTTTTTTCTTTCAAATTGATTAAAAACAGAGTAAGAATTAATAAAATGGGACAAATTATTAAAATTTTGTCGATAAAAATGTTAAATCCATTCTAGAAAAATTGCGAATTTTTGACTGATTTATTTGGCAAAATATCACAATTTTTTTTAATTAGCATCCAAAACACTGAATTCAGATCACACCCCAAAAAGTGATGCAAATTCAGTGCAATGGCTGTTGAAATGGTGGACATCTGTCCTATGACAAATAAATTAATCGCTTCTGCGCCAAATTTGCACCCCCTCCGGATCCAAAGAGAACATTTTCACTACTTTTTTGGCGACGCTTTTTTTGCTGGGATATTAATTATAATTTTAAAGAGGTTTTTACAGTCTGCAATTAAAAACAAGTAAGGAAAGTCTAAAGTCGGGCGGGGCCGACTATATTATACCCTGTACCACTTTGAAGATCTAAATTTTCGATACCATATCACATCCGTCAAATGTGTTGGGTGCTATATATAAAGGTTTGTCCCAAATAAATACATTTAAATATCACTCGATTTGGACAGAATTTGATAGACTTTTACAAAATCTATAGACTCAAAATTTAAGTCGGCTAATGCACTAGGGCGGAACACAATTTAAAAAAAAATATGGGAAACATTTAAATCTGAAGCAATTTTAAGGAAACTTCGCAAAAAAATTATTTATGATTTATCGCTCGATATATATGTATTAGAAGTTTAGGAAAATTAGAGTAATTTTTACAACTTTTCGACAATGAAAATGTTGGTATTTTGACCATTTTTATCGAAATCAGAAAAACATATATATATATATGTTTTTCTGATTTCGATAAAAATGGTCAAAATACCAACATTTTCATTGTTGTAAAAATTACTCTAATTTTCCTAAACTTCTAATACATATATATCGAGCGATAAATCATAAATAATTTTTTTGCGAATATGGGAAACATTTAAATCTGAAGCAATTTTAAGGAAACTTCGCAAAAAAATTATTTATGATTTATCGCTCGATATATATGTATTAGAAGTTTAGGAAAATTAGAGTAATTTTTACAACTTTTCGACAATGAAAATGTTGGTATTTTGACCATTTTTATCGAAATCAGAAAAACATATATATATATATATATATATATATATATATATATATATATATATATATATATATATATATATATATATATATATATATATATATATATATATATATATATATATATATATATATATATATATATATATATATATATATATATATATATATATATATATATATAGTTGGCACGCATAGCTACAATGCTAATTCTACTCCCTGTGCAAAATTTCAACTAAATCGGAGCAAATCGGATTGGCCTCTGTGGGCAAATGAGTGTAAATCGGACGAAAGCTATATATGGGAGCTATATCTAACTCTGAACCGATTTGGCTGATATTTTGCAAGTTTTTCGAGACTCATAAAATATTTGGATGTACGGAATTTGAGGAAGATCGATTGATATACACGCCAATTATGACCAGATCGGTGAAAAATATATATGGCAGCTATATCTAAATCTGAACCGATTTTTTCCAAAATCAATAGGGGTCGTCTTTTAGCCGAAACAGGACACTATACCAAATTTTAGGACAATCGGACTAAAACTGCGAGCTGTACTTTGCACACAAAAATACACCAACAGACAGACAGACGGACATCGCTAAATCGACTCAGAATTTAATTCTAAGCCGATCCGTATACTAAAAGGTTGGTCTATGATTACTCCTTCTTGGCGTTACATACAAATGCACAAACTTATTATACCGTGAACCACAGTAGTGGTGGACGGTATAAATATAAATGATAATGATAGAAAATAGTAGTAATTCTGAGAAGTTTCTCTCTAAATGTTCTTAAATTCAATTACATGTATCCGGATAGTGAATTTTCGGCTAATCGTCAAAACTGGATTTTGACTATCGGTTAACCGGTTTTCCAAATTCAATTTCTATCTACTTTTTATATTTTCTTCCGAAATTGAAAGTTTTTTTGTAGAGAGATACTGAAGATGAAAAACAACACCACTCTCTATATGACGATGTTGCCTTTTTCAATACAACTGATCGAAATGTCAAACGAAATTTCGATTTGTTGCCAAGTCCCTTCTTCAGATAGAATAAATCCCAATTTTTTAGAAGCGTTTTAACAATTTTTCTATCACACTGGAAGTACAGCATCCTTAGTTTTTTTAAAATGTTCCATGAAGTGTACAATGTATTGTTTACTATTTTTTTTTGTTTGTTTAAAACTCATTTTCACAAATTTTTAGTCTTTCTCACGAAAATTTTCGTGACTCACGCGTGAGTCACGCCCATGGCAACGGTGTGGGTGTGCGTGAGCGTGATTAACAAACCAAAATATCGTGCGTGAGCGTGAGTCACGAAAATATTATCTTCGTGAGTGTGCGTGAGTAAAGATTTACGCTCACGAAAATAATCCCGCTCACCAACATAAAACGCTTAAGAGTTAAATCCATTTACAACTTTAGTGACACCTGGGATGTTAAGAGTGTAATAACGCTCTCGATTTTAATAATGCTCATGTTTTCAGACACGTCGCTAAGGTAAATTACTCAAAAAATTGTTCGTGAGTCACGATTTTTTCGTGAGTTACGGTATTTTTCGTGAGTCACGACATTTTCGTGTGTGAGTGTGCGTGAGTACAAATTTTCTTTTCGTGAGTGTGCGTGAGTCCTACCAAACAATATCGTGCGTGAGTAAGATTTTTCCGTCGTGAGTGTGCGGGAGCGTGAGTAAAATATTACTCACGTGCACACCTCTAATATGCATGGGCCACAAACAGTTCATGTTTTTTTTTCGTTCTTTAATTTCATTTGTGGGTTTGGTCGAAAAATTAAACTATGGAACATGGCTATTGGTTGTTTTCATATCATCACATTGCGACAATTCTCCAGTCTTTCATTTGATATGGATATAGCAAACGAGGACAAAATCCAGATTTTCCTCTACTTTACTTTGCAGATAGCAGCACAGACGAAAAATCTGAAAGCCTTTTGAACTCTTCGCGATATTGTAGCTTTGAAAGGCTTTCTCCTTTAGCGTGGAGATTAAATGAAATTCAATTTGCAACTTTAATGTGTTTATTTTGCGTTATGTGGTAAATTTACAACTGCAGTAGATGGGATTGGAGTGAACCATCCATCGAATTCATAGAAGCGCTCTGACATGGCCTCTTTGATTCTCATACAACCATCTATGTAGAATGGACTGAGAGTGCGAGCAGGATAGTGTAAAACGACTTTTAACATAAACAATCTACCATATCCTATCGATTTATTCAAAATCACATACGTTGAACATACACACACATAAAGAAGTACACCAACAGATTGAGGTATTTCAACACTGACACATATACACGTTCATACAAAGTGTTTATATGAATTTCGATATACATATGCAGTAAGATAATCCTCCATTTATATGTGGATGTGTCTATGTGTGAATGTGTGAGAGTTGGTGTCCTTGTTCCCACATACTCGTACTACAACATGGTACGGAAGCAAATCAATTTTAAAATCTCATTTAGTTTACGAAATTGATGTATGCGGTCATGGCAGAAAGGAAGAAAAACGACCGAGGAGAATGTAAATTGAATAAAAAATGTCGTTGAGATGATGATAATCAAGGAGACATTCAACCAATACTCTATCGCTCATCGTCCTCTTCAATCACCGCCTGCACTCATACTTATTTTCGGTGTTGCCATTTTGGTCTGTTCCCAATCAAAAATTTTATCGGATTTATTTTAAATAACCTGCACATAAATTCAGGAAATCCAACCCCAAATAAAATGACCACTGTGTAAAAGAGCTTGACTTCATCAAAGTGGAAAGTTATTCAAATGTGTGAATATTTGGAATATCATCTCAAAGCATACAGTTTTGTATAGGATGGAATTCTGGAATGGACTTTTTGACGTCCATTGTAATTATACTATATAATTACAGAAGTACACTGAAAAAATATTGACCTAATGTGAAGATTATGTAACACACATTTACACAATATTAAGGACAAATTTGTTTAAAATAATGACATTTTAATTAAACGAAAGTCTTAATTTTTATACCCTGCTCCACACTGTGGAACAGGGTATTATAAGTTAGTGCATATGTTTGCAACACCCAGAAGGAGACGAGATAGACACATGGTGTCTTTGGCAAAAATGCTCAGGGTGGGCTCTTGAGTCGATATAGCGATGTCCGTCTGTCCGTGAACACATTTTTGTAATCAAAGTCTAGGTCGCAGTTTTAGTCCAATCGACTTCAAATTTGGAACAAGTATGTGTTTTGGCTCAGAATAGATCCCTATTGATTTTGAAAGAAATCGGTTCAGATTTAGATATAGCTCCCATATATATATATTTCGCCCGATATGGACTTATATGGCCCCAGAAGCCAGAGTTTTACCCTAATTTGCTTAAAATTTTGCACGAAAAGAACAATTAGTACTATAGTCAAGTGTGCCAAATTTTATTGAAATCGGTTCAGATTTAGATATAGCTTCCATATATATCTATCGCCAGATATGGACTAATCCCAGAAGCCAGAGTTTTACCCCAATTTGGTTGAAATTTTGCACTAGGAGTACAATTAGTAGTGTAGTCAAGTGTGCCAAATTTTATTGAAATCGGTTCAGATTTAGATATAGCTCCAATATATAGCTTTCGGCCGATTTACACTCATATGACCACAGAGGCCAATTTTTTGCTCCGATTTAGTTGAAATTTTGCACAGGGAGTAGAATTAGCATTGTAGCTATGCGTGCCAAATTTGGTTGAAATCGGTTCAGATTTAGATATATCTCCCATATATAGCTTTCGCCCGATTTACACTCATATGACCACAGAGGCCAATTTTTAACTCCGATTTAGTTGGAATTTTGCACAGGGAGTAGAATTAGCATTGTTGCTATGCGTGCCAAATTTGGTTGAAATCGGTTCAGATTTAGATATAGCTCCCATATATATGTTTTTCAGATTTCGACAAAAATGGTCAAAATATCAACATTTTCCTTGTAAAATCGCCACTGCTTAGTCGAAAAGTTGTAAAAAAGACTTTAATTTTCCTGAACTTCTAATACATATATATCGAGCGATAAATCATAAATAAACTTTTGCGAAGTTTCCTCAAAACTGCTTCAGATTTAAACGTTTCCCATATTTTTTTACTAACATTGTTTTCCACCCTAGTGCATTAGCCGACATAAATTTTGAGTCTATAGATTTTGTAGAAGTCTATCAAATTCTGTCCAGATCGAGTGATATTTAAATGTATTTATTTGGGACAAACCTTTATATATAGCCCCCACACATTTGACGGATGTGATATGATATCGAAAATTTAGATCTACAAAGTGGTACAGGGTATAATATAGTCGGCACCGCCCGACTTTAGACTTTCCTTACTTGTTTTTTATTAATATATCGCCAAAAAAGAGAACTAAAATTCAATAAATGATATCTGTATCATAATTTTAGTTTTATTGATCAAAGATTTAAAGGCAGATATGAAGCTAAAATTTGTCTTTAATTTAAAGAAACCGCATCTTTGGCTAGGAATCAATACTAAAATCCCTAAGGGAAGGTCAAAATATTTGGATAATTTTTTTTGAGTACAGATTTATAAAATTATATGCTGAAGATTATCGATATTTTCATATTGTTTGTGCATGTTTTACTTGTTTCAAAATATATTTTCAATAATTTTTATTGCGATAGAATGTAAATAATAAAGGTGTGGGGTTTGTATTATCTGTATGTTGGCCACATCGTTTTCAGTTTTTTGGTGGCAATTGAGCAGTTGGGTTTTTATACTGGTCATAGGACAGGTTGTATTTAGCCGGTTGGTAGCCACTTCATGCATTTGTTCTTAGAACGCAATGAACCTATCCCCTAACCGGTTTAAATGTCTCTGTCGTAAGGCTAATTAACACCTTTCTGGCACTTTTGCATCTATAACAGGGTCAGTTCTATTTTTAGTTCTATTTTTTCATTATTATTTTCCCTACATTTGTTCATTTTCTACCAATATCACAAACATTTAAATTGACGTTTCGCCGCTATGTGTTCAATGGCGTTTGTGGCTGAGTGTGTACAGGCGTTCTGTTATGATGACAGAAAACCCAGGTTCAACCCCTGGTCGGAGTGAAAAAGTTTACGAAATTGTAAATACTCTTAAAAGTAAAAAAAAAAACTTTGATAAAAATTAAAAGTAAAATTGGTGGAAAAATTTGTTTTTTAGAATTCTTCATTCAGAAGAAGAACTGTCTCTCTAACATGTCTATTTGAACTGGCTAAGTGGTGGTTGAAAACAACCGGTCAAAGGATTGGTTTGTAGGTATCTATGTGGGGGTCAATTGACCCTTCCTACACTCAAAAAAAAAAGAGTTTACTTGGATCCAAAGATTTTGACCTTCCCTTAAGGATTTTGGTATTGATTCCGAGCCAAAGATGCGTCTTTTTTAAAATAAAGAAATTTTGTAGCGACCTATCTGGCTTTAAATCTAGGATCTATAAAATTAAAATTGGGATACAGATCTCATTTGTCGAATTTTCATTCTATTTTTCCGGTATATTAATAAAGCTATTTACGTATTTTAGAAACAAATGCCAGTTTAAAAATCCAAATTATGACAGATACTTCGAAGTAAAAAAAATCTTAATTCCAAAAAACTTTAAACCAAAGACGCTAAATCCTTAAAATAAGTCTTAGCCTATATGTGAAGAGTTTTTATCTTCAATCTAAAGTTTCAATATTTCAGTTAATTTAAGGACAATTTCTTTAAATCAAATATGTGTTTCTTTGCTTTAAGGAAAATTAGCCTTAGTTCAAAGACATGCGACTTTAACGGAGGGACGCAAATTTACAAACTTTGTGTCCTAAATTTAATGAAAACAATGTTTGAACCAAAGATTATAAACTTTATTTTAATTACAATTTCATTGTTTTAAAGAAATTTGTCCTTAATATTTTGAAAATTTCGCATCCTAAAATTTAGGTTGCGTAATCTTTAATATCACGTAAATATTTTTGTAATCTATGACAACTCCATATTAACTTCACCGATTAAAGGACCTGTACCGGTTATAAAGGACAAGTGAAATGACCGGTTTGGACTGAAGGGTATATGGTACGTGACCTTATTTTAAGTGCAATCTAATGGTATTCAAATTGGAGAAATTTATATTTGAAATGAAAAATAAGAAAAAGAATTTTGTATTGTAATCTATGGTGAAATATTATAAACAAAAAATTATTCCTAAATTTCTAGATCACAAAAAGTAAAGTTTTTTGGTTATTTACATTGACACAATCATGTGGCATCTCTGACATCTCGTACTCTACCATTCCAGCCATGTAAGAGCTTTTTGGGTTCGAATGAATGGTTGTTGTTTATTCAGGGGAGAGGATGTGTCACAAATTGATAATTTATAAACAAAACAAAAAAAAATGGATTTATCCCTAAATCGGTATAATGTCTCGTTTAGTTTACTTTTTCTCGTTTGTTACCAACGCATTGTTTTCAGATTTTTTGTGTGCCGCACTTGCTACTGTTGTTGGTTCTGTTGATGGGAAAATACAATTTATAGTGACAGTTTGGTTTAAAAAAGGTCGAAATTTGTCATTTTCGGTATGAACAGAGCCTAAATGGATTTTCGTTATATCCACGAAATTTGCTTAATGTGACAGCAGAGATACATATCTCTTGTCAATATGGAATGAGCCATCGGGATGATTTATGCTTAAATATAAATGCTAGATAATTCGTCAGGTTGATTCAGCAATAATAATCTTATTTTATTTACACATGAACGATTTTATATTCCAGTTGGTATTGATTGTAAATTTATCTACAAGACCATGTGTGATTTATTATTGTACATGGAAAATATATTGTCATAAGCACAAGTATCGGATAGGGTTGTCACTTATGCTTAAATGAGCTAAGCAACAATTGTTCTATTGCCGGTTTTCAAAGATGTTGTCTTTACTCAAATGATTTTGTTATTTATTCCCAGCCATAAATGCGGAAAAAATATTTTCCTAATTCCAAAAACCTTCAAACCAAAGATGAGAAATCTTCAAAACAAGTCATAGCCTATATTTTAACAATTTTTATCGTAAATCTAAAGATTAAATACTTCAGTTAATTTAAGGCCGATTTATTTAAATCAAAAATGTGTTTCTTTAGTTCAAGGAAAATTTGCCTTAGTTCAAAAACATACGACTTTAACGGAGAGACGCAAATTTCCAAAATTTATGTACCCTCCACCTTGGATTGCGTAGAAACTTCTACGAAAGACTGTCATCCACAATCGAATTAATTGGGTTGTGGTATCTTAAAACTTCTTAACATCGTTTTCTAAATTGTAAAAAAGGTATGTATAGGTAAGTCTACAAATAATTACGAATCGATATGGAATTTGCACGGTACGTAGGGAGCCAGAATTTAAATATGGGGGTCGCTTATATGTGGTTTATATACAATTATGAACTTGATATGGACCAATTTTAATGTGATTGGGAATCGATTTATCTGAGGGCTATATATAACTATAGACCGATATGGACCTAGTTAGGCATGGTTCTTAACGGCCATATACTAGCACAATGTACTAAATTTCAACTGACTCGGATGAAATTTGCTCCTCCAAGTGGCTCCAAAACCAAATCTCGGGATCGGCTTATATGGGGGATATATATGATTATGGAGTGATATGGACCACTTTTGGCATGGTTGTTAAATATAATATACTACCACCACGTACCAAATTTCAACCAGATCGGATGAATTTTGCTTCTCCAAAATGCGCCGGAGTTCAAATCTGCACGCACAGAAAAAACATGTTTGGACATGGTTGCCGCATCCATTTAATGCTTATTTAGAGTATGTAATTGTCGCGAAAACCATGTATTTTGTCTTTGTAAAAATAATTTTCGAGCGGAGAAAAATATATGTTGGCAATAAGCATTTAAATGGTTCTCAAATGCCGCAAACATATTCTATTATTTAAATGATAGAATTTGAGACCATTATATGGTCAGGAAAATCATGTATCTGACCATTCAATTTTTTTACTTTTTTGCAGGGAAAAAAATATTTTTATAGTTTACGTATAGACATGTCTACAACCATTACATGGCCATAATTTAATTTTTTTGCAGCGACAAGAATTTTATAAAAACATTGAGCAGGTACACACGATTTTCATTTTGCGCGTCAGTCGTGTGTTGATTGTTTCTTGGAATGGACGGAGAATACGGAATTATTGTGTTTTGTGTTAATTTATTTATTCAGAAATGGCACGTGGTTTTATGTGAATACAAAAAAGGAAAGTGTAATTGAAAAAAATATACCTGGTTTTTGTTCTGCATTTTGATATAGGGTATAATTTATTTTTATTTGCAGTTACATGATGTCTGCGTTTGTACATTTGATGGTCACGAAGTAAATATGGAATGATTACTTATTGTTGAAATTAAACCAAACTAGAGTGTGTAAAAATATGTGAAGTTTGCTTGCACGACATTATAAATACAAATAAACAATGAATTAGTTTATAAATAAATAAAAACAAATAAATAAAGTTGATTTTGTGTTTTCTTTTCTCAAGTGGCGTCCTTTTTTCGACGACGAAAAAAGTTTTTTCATAAAAATCAAAACATTTTAGGTTGTGACCATGTTCTTTTAACTAGAAGAAAAACATTTTTGACGAATAACATAACATTTTAGATCGTGACCATTGTCTTTTAATGGAAACAAAATTCTTTTTATCAATATAATAACATTTTAGATGAGGACAATTGTATTTTTCTTAGAACCATGTTCACTGAGCCAACATGGTTGCAGGTTAAAATGTTACATGGTCGCCGCAAAAATAGATGCTATCATATTATTTTGCTCTTCGAATATGATTGTGGCAATCATGTTTCTTCTCTGCGTGTGGGTATCGGTTTATATGGGAGGCTCCGTAGGTCAAATCTGATCGGTTTATATGGGCGCTATATATAATAATGGACCGATGGACCAATTTTTGCATGGTCAATAGAGACCATATACTAACACCATGTACAAATTTCAGCCGGATCGGATGAAATTTGCTTCTCTTATAGACAAGTCCGATGTGGACCAATTTTTGTATGGTTGTTAGAGACCATATACTAACACCATGTACCAAATTTCAAGCGGATCGGATGAAATTTGCTTCTCTTAGAGGCTCCGGAAGCCAAATCTGGGTATCGATTTATATGGGGGCTATATTATTATAGACCGATGTGGACCAATTTTTGCATGGTTGTTAGAGACCATATACTAACACCATGTACCATATTTCAGCCGGATCGGATGAAATTTGCTTCTCTTAGAGGGTCCGCAAGCCAAATCAGGGGATCGGTTTATATGGGGGCTATATATAATTATAGACCGATGAAATTTGCTTCTCTTAGAGGATCGGTAAGCCAAATTTGGGGATCCGTTAATATGGGGGTTATACGTAAAAGTGGACCGATATGGCCCATTTGCAATACCATCTGACCTACATTTCAACAGACGGACGGACGGACATGCTCAGATCGACTTAGAATTTCACCACGATCTAGAATATATATACTTTATGGGGTCTTAGAGCAATATTTCAATGTGTTACAAACGGAATGACAAAGTTAATATACCCCCATCCTATGGTGGAGGGTATAAAAATTTGAAGCAATGATTATAAACTTTATTTTAAATAAAATTTCATTATTTTAAATAAATTTGTCCATAATATTTTGTAAATTGCGCATCCTAAAATTCATACTACGAAATCTTTAATATTGCGTAAATATTTTTTTCAGTGTGGTTAGATTTGTATTGTGCGTAAAAAGTATAAACAATGCTATGTTTAAAGCACAAAGCTTATTTATAATAAGGTCTCTAAAAACACCTCCTATTTTTATTTCCTTGAGGACGATTTCAATAATATTGAAAACTTATTTCAGATATTTCAAAACTAATTAACTTTTGTTCAACACAAATTTCTTATATGTGAAGATTGTAACGACATGTTTTATTCACTTTAATCCAGGATATAGACTCGGGTACCATTTACATTATATACACATAATGAGTACATAAATTCGGAACACACTGAAACTAATCGGTTCGTCACACACAGATAGTGGCTCCTCGGGGCTCTGGGAGCGGTCGTGCGGATACACGGGCACGTCTTTCCACGGTCAGGGGTTGCAGATCGGCGGGCGAAGTTCGGATTCGCTGACAAAAACACAGGGAAACGGAGAGGGGTAACAGACGAAGATTATACTTCGCTGCACACGGTGGAGTGGAGAGGGGTGACATACGAAGATTATACTTCGCTGTACATGGGGGGTGGAGAGGGGAGACAGACGAAGATTATACTTCGCAGCACACGGTGGGGTGGAGAGGGGTGATATAAGAAGATTATACTTCGCTGCACACGGAGAGGGACAGACGAAGATTATACCTCGCTGTACACGGTTAGGTGGAGAGGGGAACAGACGAAGATTATACTTCGCTGTACACGGTGGGGAAGAGAGGGGTGACAGACGAAGATTATACTTCGCTGTAAACGGAGGGATGGAGAGGGGGAGCAGACGAAGATTATACTTCGGTGTACACGCAGGGGGGGGGGAGGGGGGAACAGACGAAGATTATACTTCGCTGTACACGGAGGGGTGGTCAGACGAAGATTATACTTCGCTGGCCGAACTACGCTGGATGGGAGATCCTCGTTTGAGGTTGATATTAATTTTATTTGAAGCTGAGATTTTACCCCGCCACAATTAAAATTAGTCCTTACCTCCATGGCGATCGCCAACCAACTGCCTAGTTTCTTATCTCGCTACTCCACACAGCTGACTGCCCAATCAACCGTTGCTTGTCAAATCCAATAGATGGCGTTATCCTATACTTCTTTCCGTTACATTCAAAAATATAACTTCAAAGGAAACATCATTGAAGTTTGTTTTAATTTAAATAAAAGAAACCAATAATTCAATAGGATAATTTATAAATTATTCATCCATTATACTATTCCAAACGAATAATATTAGAATAACTATAGCTCTTGTGGGTAAAAACGAGCTGGCGACTTTTGCCCTCACAAGATACACACTTTAAAGTCAAATCACCTAACACTAAGGACAAAACGCCTTCACTGAAAAGTTTATCCACTTTTGGTAGGGTAACCAGAGTAAAGCGTATGTTGTGCGAAGTACAATACTTTTTTTCAGTGAATGCATTTACGAGGACGGTTAAATAAAAATGGGGTTGAGAGATTGCACAGCACTAAAGACGTAAGTTGTATAAAATAATTTAAAATATGTTCGATACTTCTAATTACTTTATAACAGTGTCCGAGGTACAATGTAATACTTTCAATTCAAAATAAAAGACATTTGTTTCCCTCTCAGTAGAGATAGTGATTCGTGCTATTGTTTTAAGGCTGTTGCAATTGTATCTACATGTAGCACCAGGGATCCGGAGCGGTCCATTTTTTTCGCTCCGCTCCGCTCCCGTTCCGGAGAAAAAAAAACCGCTTCGCTCCACGCTCCGCTCCGAGAAAAAAAAATCGCTCCGCTCCACGCTCCGCTCCGCTCCTCTTCGAGAAAATTACAGTACAAACATTGTATTATTTGTTCAATTGAGTTTTATTTTATTTAGAAAAATCGGGCGGTACATATATGGGAGCTATAGCTAAATCTGAACCGATTTCGATGATTTTTTGCACATATAGTTAGTGCTATAGAAGATTACATTTCGCCAACTTTGAGTAAAGTCGGTTGATAAATAAGGGTTTTATGACCTAATTTGGCAAAATCGGGCGATACATATATATGGGACCTATATCTAAATCTTAACCGATTTCGATGAAATTTTCAGACTTAAAGGGTGATACAGAAGATTATTTTGTGCTAAATTTGACGACGATCGGTTAGTAAAAAAGTGCAACGTGACCCCATTTGTCGAAATCGGGCAATACATATATATGGAAGCTATATCTAAATTTGATCCGATTTCTTCCAAATTCAATAACGTTCGTCCTTGTGCCCAAAAAAACTCCCTGTACCAAATTTCATCAAAATCTGTTAATAATTGCGACCGAAATCCTGTGAACAACAAATACATGGACAGACGGACGGATGGACAGACGGACACCAAGCGCTAGATCGACTCAGGAGGTGATTCTTAGTCGATCGGTATATATTTTATGGGGTCTAAAATCAATATTTCTTGTAGGCACATTTTTTGGCAGATCAAACTTATTATACCCTAACCACTATGTGGTTTAGGGTATAATGACTTTAAAACAATGTGTTGAAACATTTTATTAATTTTGAAGATTTTTCAGAAATATTAAATCCATTTTGACTTCATTAAAACGAAATTTGCATTCATGTTAGGATACACATTTTTATGTCGAATCATTTAGCTATAAGGATAAACAGACTTCATTGAAAAGTTTAGAGACTTTTAGACAAGGAAAAACTTTTTTTCAGAGAAATACGTCTTCTATTCTAAGCAAAATTCGTATTTGAAGCATGTGAAGTATTTGGCCTCCCGACAATATTCTTTGCGGTGCACCATCTACTATTTAATATGTGATAGAAACCAAATTTATGAAAATGGACCAAAATGGACCAAATTCTGTTTGGTCTGACCATCGGACCAATTTTAAAAATTAGAAATCTTTTGGACCAATTTTGGTCCGATCGGACCAAAACGGCAACGCTGATTGGAATTGAAAGTCTATACACAGAGTAGAAGTAACTACTCTCCCAAAGTTTTTTTATATTTGTAATGTTTTTGTTATATTTGTAATGTGTGTGTGTATGTTTATGTTTGCAACAACCTCCATCGACATCAGTCCGTTGTATACCTACGAATATTCTTACTCAGATCTAGTGTTACCTAATTTCGCTTTTTTCCCCTTTATTGTATAATAAATGTATATGCGCACATTTTTCAACCAAAATTGAAACTATCCATAATTTTAATTAAATTTTCGAGAACTAATATCAGAAATAAGAGAATGCTAGGATATAGTACAATAGTAAAGCAAATGTGAATGAAAAAAAGCATGCCCGGTTCCAAAGATTTTGTCTTTACTTTAACAGTTTGGGTATTAATTCCGAGCCAAAGAAGCGGAGAATACAAGTAAGGATACTTTAAAGACGTAATTCTCTTTTAAATTTGGGGGTTATGTACTTGTTTCTAGGAAGCAAATGTTAATTTTTCATTTTTTTAGATTTTTTTCGTCAGTTGTTATCAAAATCCTTTAAAAACGAGTTATTTTTTTTTTCCATATTAAGACTCGACTTCCAGTAGAAATTATGCTATGTTTCAAGTAAAAAGCGTCTTTAAAATAAAGTGTTGAAAAACATGTCTTATTTTTTAACGATTTTTTGAGATGCAAAAAGGAAACAAATTTAAAGACAATTTTATTAATTTTAAAGAATTTTTCTTAATTATTAAAGTCACGTTGACCTTACCTCAAAAATTTTATCTTTCATGTTATGATACACATTTTTAAGTAAAATCACTTAATTATAAGGACAGTACAACTTCATTCAAAAGTTTATTGCCTTTTGGACAAGAAAAAAAAACTTTATTTTAGAGAAATGCGTCTTCCATGTTAAGCAAAATTTGCATTCTTATTCTAAGGACCTGGAATCTTTGACTTCACGACAATATTTTTTTCAGTGTAGAAAACTAAAAAATTAAATATAAATAAGATCGTTTAATTGCATTTATTTGACGTTCATTACAACCATCTTTGTAGTAATACGGGATGAAATTGATCGAAAGTACTGTTGTTACTTTTACAACACATACTAGAGATATATTTTGACATTTGCCGTTTTTGAAAACAATTACTAAAAAAACACGTTGTGTTTTCCCCAATGTACGTACGTACAAAAATACATGTCGTACATTTTAAACGTTTACTCACACTACGCTAAGTACTAGCTAAATTTGAAATTACCTACACAGTGTAATTTCAAAGTTACACATTTCATTCAAGTAATATTTTATTCGGAGCGGAGCGGTTTTTCATTTGGAAACCGCTCCGCTCCCGCTCCGCTAAAAAAGGGCTTGCTCCGCTCCGCTCCGGATCCCTGTGTAGCACCATCTGTCTTTCGAACTCCTTTAAACAGTAGATCCATCTAACATGAGCATTTAATTTTATTTAGACTTAAGTCGTTTGACTAAATCATTGGGGTGTTTTATTCTTATGTTGGTTATCTCTTTTTCGTAGAAATAACCTATTCGCTTTGCCCTCATTGAGTGGAATAAATGTATCCGTATTTTTAGAGATAAAGCTTCACGACTTAATTACAATGTGAATCTACAGAAGAATTCAGTATACATCACAGTTTACCAGCCTTATCGCTAAATTGTAGAAAACAATTGCAACATAACATTTATAAGCCACGAGGACAACAAAGGCATGTCATCTGCAGCCTCCCATAGTACAAAGACCACATACGAGAAGCTGGGATGCATAAATGAATCTTCCATGGACACAAATTATGATGTATGGCAAACAATAGTGGCATGCATTTGCTTTGTAATCGAATCCTCCTGCCCCTGCCCATATCTCACTGGAGGTGAATTCCTATTTATATGGCAGTGATGAATGCAATGTTGCTTTATTACTTCCGCAGGAGGGTACAAAATAGAAGAACGAGGTCATTAATGGTGGTGAACGAGATATGATTGCAGTGAGGTTTTTGAATGATGTTGCATTGTTGTCGCAGACAGAGATGTAGTCATTGTCTATTTGTAGAAACGAATGCTTAATGCTTATTTGAGATTCTATTTATGTATTTTTTGTGCTATATTCTCGTATAAATATAATGAAATAAAGCTAGAATAGTTATGGAAACAACTGCAGTAGATTGAATCACTCTGAGACCCCAACATGAAGGACTTCCCAAAACTATCGTAGTTTCATTCCTTCAAAGTCCCAGAATCGAAATGCCATTGAAGAGTGGATTTTAATTGTGTACTGAATGGTTGAAAGAAAATGTTTGACCTCTCGCCAGAATTATTCTCGCTGCCATTTAAATTTTAAATTTATATATGCTTATGTGAGGGTTTGGACTCCAGAAGAAATTCTTGGTTATTTATATAAAAAGAAAAAAATATGCTATTTGCTATTTATATCTTTTATGTTATGGTTTTAAAAGAACCAAATTTTTTTTGGGTTTGCGACAGTCGCAAAGTTGTCACATACGCGTTGTAAATGTAGAAAAAGTATCAAATGTCGCAAACTCAAAATATTTCAGTTTCAGCTAGGCAGCGAATGATATCCAAGATGATGGTATGTGCGAAGAAGTTTCAATTCTCAAGAATATTCATAAAATTATTAACGAGTTCAAAAAAACTTTAGAATAAAGCTATTTCAATTGGAGACTCCAAGCCAAAAACTACCTAAGTCTTGCATAAGTGAATTGCTGATTAGAGAGAATTTTATAAAATCACTGTTTGTTGATGCATATAAAGCTTGGATGGGCCACACAACCCTAGAATAGTTTGAATTTACGAATGAGAGATGTAAAAGCCTAACTAAATTAAATTAAACAAATATATACAGCAGTAAGTTCGGCCGGGCCGAATCTTAAATACCCACCACCATGAATCAAATATTAGGTTTTCCTTTGAAATTGCAGGGGGTTTGAGGACAGATCAATCAGAGCAGTTCAACCAGTACACTTCCCGAAGATAAATTTAAAGATTTTACCTATGTAGACTATGTAAGATTCTGGATTTATATGAACCATTTTTGTTTGAGTTTTAGAGGAATCATTAACATCTTTTGTAAGTGTGCAAGAAAATTATAAAATAACGTCTTGATTTGAAATCTTAAATCTGTAGATTTTCACACGAGAAAAAAGTCTGGAAATTTGACATGATCGGTGCGCCTTCTGTACCCTCAAGAAGAGAAATCGGTCTATATGGAGTCATTACCAAATGGACCGATAAAAACTTAATCCGATGCACTTTTTTGTGAGCCTAAAATACCAGAATATTTACAATTTCAGTCAAATCTGATAAAAACTATGGTTTCTAGAAACCCAAGGAGTTAAATCGGGAAATTGTTCTTATGGGGGCAATACTAAAATACGGACTGATACTCACCGTTTTCGGCACACCTCTTTATGGCCAGAAAATACCTCTAGATTTCCAATTTCAGGCAAATTGGATAAAAACTTCGGATTATAGAAGCCCAAGAAGTAAAATCGGGAAATCGGTCTACATGGGGGCTATACCAAAACATGGACCGATACTCACCATTTTCGGTACACCTCTTTACGGTCCTAAAATACCTCTAGATTTCCAATTTCAGACAAATTGGATAAAAACTTCTATAAGCCCAAGACCCCAAATCGGGAGGTTGGTTTATATGGGGACCAT
Organism: Haematobia irritans; assembly: GCF_050003625.1. Lineage (NCBI taxonomy): Eukaryota > Metazoa > Arthropoda > Insecta > Diptera > Muscidae > Haematobia > Haematobia irritans. The sequence continues at coordinate 234,930,720 of NC_134398.1, read as the reverse complement.
ACCAAAACATGGACCGATGCTCACCATTTTTGGTTCACCTCTTTAGGGTTCTAAAATACCTCTAGATTTTGAATTTCTGGTAAATTGAATAAAAACTGCGGATTCTAGAAGCCCAAGAAGTAAAATCGGTCTATATGGGGCTATACCAAAACATGGGCCGATACTCACAATTTTTGGCACACCTCTTTATGGTCCAAAAATACCTCTAGATTTCAAATTTCAGGCAAATTGGATAAAAACTACGATTTCTATAAGCCCAAGACCCCAAATCCGGAAGTCGGTTTATATAGGAACGCTATCAAAACCTGGACCGATATAGCCCATCTTCGAACTTGACCTGCCTGCAGACAAAAGACGAATTTGTGCAAAATTTCAGACTGTAGCGTGATTACAACAGCCAGACAGACGGACATGGTTATATCGTCTTAGAATTTCTCCCTGATCAAGAATATATATACTTTATATAGTCGGAAATCGATATTTCGATGTGTTACAAACGGAATGACAAACTTATTATACCCCCGTCACCATTCAATGGTGGTGGGTATAAAAAATATTCACAACGTCCCAGCAAAAAAAATTGGAAGTTGTTCCACAAACATTTCTTTTAAAGTCCATCCCAGAATCCCCCATCGAGTTTTTTCAACTTCCGATGCAGTTCTTTTGGACAAGTCCACAAACATTTCTTCTAAAGCGCATAGTGCGATCCCCCAATGATTTATTTCCACTTCCGATGCAGTCCTTTTAGACAAGTGCACAAACATTTCTTCTAAAGCGCATCTTGGGATCCTCCAATGATTTTTTTCTACTTCCGATGCAGTCCTTGTGGACAAGTATTAGAAAGAACGCAATCAGGCTATTTTAAGTGCAAATTTTGGACAATTAAATTTTACAAAAAAAATAGAAAACTAATAAAAAAATAAAAACAATTAGAAAATTAATAAAAAAGTAAAATAATAACAAAAAAATAATTTAATCCCCGCTGGGATTTGAACCTGTGCCGTTTGACTTTTTCGCTTCCATGGAAGTGCTTTTGAGAAGGTTTTGCAAATTACGAGAATTTTTAATTTTTTTTGTTGATTTTTAATGAAAAAAATATATTTATACGAAAATATATGCCGAAAATAAAAAATAAAAACGTTGCATGACATAAAAAATAATTTTTTAGAAAAATATTTGATAAAAAAATTGCCGCTGGTGAGATTTGAACCTGCGTTTCTTATTTTTTCGTTCATACTAATAAAGAACATCTCGAGAAGCAATTATAATGTTATTCCTTGGTGCGTATTACGATCATAGCACAAACATTTGAATTGACCTTTCGACGCTTTATGTTCAATGGCGTTTGTGGCTGAGTGTGCTAAGGCGTTCTGTTATGGTGCCAGCAAACCCAGGTTCAACCCCTGGTCGGAGCGAAAAAGTTTTTCAAATTGTAAAAATTAAATAATAGGAAAATAATTGTGTAATAAAACATATGGATGAAAAAAAGTGAAATTGGTTGAAAAAAATTTTGTTTTTTTTTTTTTCGCTTTTTAAATTTCTTCATTCAAATTAACTTCCAGGGCACAACTTCTAAAGCAATGCAAGTTTGCACTACTTCCGGATCACAGATTGGGGATCCAAACTACTTTTTTGGAAGCAATTTTTTTGCTGGGGTATTATACCGACGTAAACCTATGTCGCAAATGTCACAGTTTGCGACAGACCAACCTTGGTTATAACTCTATATTCAAAACAGCAGCCAATATTATCTCTATTAATTTGTTCATGAGTCTTAAATAAGCACTCGTTCCTTGGGAGTAAGCGGTCATTCATACAAAAGCCTATGTTTTTCAGAGGTGATTTATCTATCTTTGGTATTGGTGATGTCATTTCTGAGTGTTTACAAATAAGACGTCATTGAAAAAATAGAATCGAGCCGGACACATTGATTTGTGGTACTACAACTGACCATTTGTGGTACTACAACTGATCGTATTGTCTCAGGCTTAAATAATTGCAGCCATTATGTTCGACCTAAGCCTAGATTTCGATTACAAAAGAGATCAAAATTGCGATATACAATTGCTCAAGAACGAAAATAGGGTTATCCATCAATATAGCGAATATTTCAAAAGATTGCCTATTGGTGATTAAGCTTGGAACGTCCTGTTTGGAAACTATGGTCAAATATTGGTGAAAAATTACTTAAATATTGCTTTAAAACAACGAATTCATATTTCTTAAACTTTTACTACGTTTAGTAAATTTGTCACGCAGGAGTTTCGTCTCATCAGAGACTACATTATCACTTGATTGTCATTCATACTTCTTTGTTTGCATTTTGAAATGCCAATCTAAAATAAAAATGAGCCCAATGCACTGAGTAGAATCTATTTTATGCTCTTCCATTTAATGACAAACTTATTATGAATATCACAGTACAAACTTTTTTATAGAACACATCAAATGCATCTTTAGTTGGCATTCAGTCCCATCCCATCTGGAATGGAACTCATATTTCATTTGATTTTCTGCCCGACATCCTTCTGCATCGGTGCACTAAGGAGAAGAATATCACACTATTATTGCTTGACAACCATCGAGTCATATAATTCATGTCATTTTTATGGAAATAAAAACACAAAATAAGAACAGTGGTTTAGGACAAAATTAAAGGTAAAGTAAACTTTTTTCTCCTAATGATATTATGAACAACTTTTTTCATAATTATACATCAAGTGGTTTAATCAAGGCAATGCACTGTGACCTGCCGTCTTGATATGAGAACAGGTCCCTTGATATTACAAAATGTCTCTTGAAGTCAAAACTATATCAAAATCTATACTAATAGAAATGGAACCACTTTCGAGAAGCCTAAAAGTCGTAATTTTTAATTTCAAAATTTTGTAAAGTCAACTATCAATTATTTGAATTTGAATACTAACTCGACTGCTTCATTCCAAAGTACGCTAAGTCTAAAAAGTGAATTTTACAGGAAACAAGTTCAAAGTTTTGTTTTTGAAATTTCTCAAAACCAGTATAAGATAGAAATTCCCTTATTTTCGGTCTTAAAATCATAGTTATTATAGTTTTTATTTTAGTATTTACGATCTCAAAATAGTGATAATATAACATGGCTAAAAATTACTTAGACCACTTTAACCGAACAAAGCCTTTTGACCTTTTTACATTGCATTTTTTTCTTAAACTTTTATCAAAGGCTAAGTACATTATTAGTCATAACTTTTGATAGAAGTGTCCAACAAATTTTGAAATTTTGACAGGATGTAATTCACAAAAATCCGAATAAAACTCAACGAACTCCATCAAAACACGCTAAGTCGACTTACCGTACTCTGGAATGAGGGCATCGATATGACTTTTTAAAATTTGGAAAAAGTCGAAAAAATTTGGAAAAAGTCGAAAAGTCTACTATTAACATCACAACATTCGACTTATAAAAAATCTAAATCACATCCTCTTTTAGCTTTGATGTAGTGGCATCCCGTTATTTTAGGGTCACTTGGACTATTCAGTTAGTGATACCACAAGTGGCGAAGTTCTCTCTTTCATGTATAGCTCAATAATAAGTGAACGAAAGGCGTTTAATATTGCGTCGAAACCACGAATTTGAAAATTGCAAAAATTTGACTTCGATTTTCTTGACAAACAATCGATTATTCGAAAATTCGATTTCTCATAAATCCGATTATCGAAATTGACGATAATTTCCGGAAACTCATTGCTGACTTTGTAATTAATTGTATTTATTAAATATTGGCGAAGATAGCAAATGATTCATAGAAAAAGTTTTGTGTCAGTGTCCATCATATGAACATTATGCTATCATCTATAATCTGGAATACGTTATGGAGATGATAAATGAAAATCATCATTTATTGAAACTTATTCAAATGCAAACACCGATTGGCTGCTTTGTTGTTCGTCTCCAACTAAAACATAACTAAAAATTCTCGTATTCGTCTTTGCTGATGCAGTCACAGAAATCCACAGTCAGATGGCCCGAAAAACATTTACACCAGTGAAATTTTTTAAGGGAATATATACTTTGCAGTAATTTTTGTGTTGATTCATTTTAGGTAAATTAATAGCTATTTAACAAATTTTAATTTATTTTCCGATAGCTCCTTTTGTTAAAAAAAAAAAAATATATTTTATTTTAAAATCATTTTTTCTGAAGTATGAACATAAAATCGATTTTAATTTCAGTTTAAAAACATTCTTAAACGTTAAGAGAATTAACCTCAAAATTTTACTATAATTTTGTGCTGCAAATGGAGAATTTTAATGAGGAATGTGAAACTGCTCTTTGAAAGAAGAAATCAAGAATAACAAAACGCAAGAAAAAGAAAGAAAATTTTTTGTTTACAAGCAATAAACTTGATTAGCGGCTTTCACCGAACATATGTGAAAAATAAATTAGTTTAAATTTATTTATTAGTTTCGTCTAGGGAAAAACATTCCTTACAGACTAATGCTTAGTAATACATTATTGTTAGCATTGATTAATATTTAAAGAAAATTCTACATGATATAGCAAACTAATTATATTACATTCAGTAAGAACTGTGGTGATGCGCTCCGTTAATGCAGGAATAGGCCTAATATCCGTAGATAGTTGATACCAACACTGACTGCAACAGTTTGCACTTCACCTCAGTGATCTCGTCCCTATTGTGCATTAACTCTCACTCTCTCAATTGAGTGCGTTCTATAAATTTCTTGTTCACAGAATTTATTATACAACAGTAGTAGCCCTTTGAACATTAAAAAGATCAGACGCCTGATCAAGCGGCAAATTCAGATTAATAAATCGCTAGTGAAACAATTGAAACCGGCGTGCGTTTTATTTCTACACAAAAACGGTAGTAATTAGCTTTCAGTGGTAGTGAAATTCCCATCTTCAGCGGTTTATCCGGGAAGAATTGAAGATCACAAGTTGTCGTGTGTTTGGGCTGCCATAGCTGGCATTGACTCGACGTCGATATTAATAATAAAAAGCTTCTTGTGTAGCCAAGTGCGCCTACACAAGTCGACCGTGGGTTAAGAAAACGTCTCAGTGTGGATAGGAGTAGAGGCTCGTTATTGTCATTTGAAGACAGTAACAAGGGTGTCAGGAAACATTGTGATTTCGTCGTGGCATTCTTTGCGAAAAGTTGGTGAGTGCGCTAACAGGCTTATTCATGGCATAGCTAGTACAGAAATGTATCCATATGCTTCCAATCAAATGTTGATTTGCTGAAAATCGATTTGTATCCCTACTTCTCTCTACCTTAATATACCATATATTAGAAATGAATAAACATGTTCCATGTTTCTTTCCCACCCTTGAGTCTTTCGTGATTGATGTCTTGCTCGAAGTATGAATGGCAATGTGTATGAGTTTTATGACAGTTGCAAGGTATTTCAAAAATCGCAGCATCTGACTGCGGGTTTTCAAGTGGATACCACTACCGCTCGACTTAGGTGAATAATCCATTGATTTACGAGTGTCATGGGCTCAATTGTGAATGCTCAGCCACACGTAGGTCATTGATAATGCATGGCATTGTAAGGTAAGTGATATGGGAGTGATACCCAAGTCTGAGATAAGTCACTTGCGGTATGATCAGAGGATGATGCCATATATCCTAATATCAGAAATTGTTGAAGTGCTTTGAAGTGAATTTAATAATGACTCAACCCGCAAAAGCAATTAAACTGATAACTAATTTGCAATATGGAAAGGAAGGTTTAACGAAATAACCGATAAATTGAATTGGGGCATGCGGTTGGCTTGCCTATGCACTGGCATCAGATTGCAACATTACTTAGTGTATCTCCTTGGCAACTACATTAGTTGAGGAACCACAATGAAATTATGATCATCATATGATGAGAGGTTTTTAAGTTGTGGGTACATACTTACTTGAATTGTTTTCATGACCGGGCTTATTAATGGTGTGGTGGAAGAGGGAATGACGCTTTGTTCTGCTGAATCCTGGCTATTGTGGACTTCTTGCTGCCTTTGTACTATCCATACTATCCATATACCTAGAATAGTCAAATTGGAGTTTTGTGGATCTTTCGCCAGAGTGAATTAAAATAAAATCGTATTAAAGAAACATATTTTTGGGATGCTTTAAACAATATTATACTACCCAACTGTCTTTAACGAAACAACGTCCAAATCTCAAATTATTTGTTGAGCAATAAATTGTAATAAAGCATATCATCCGTTTGTTCCTTCCATTCACACCCATGCCAGTGGATTCTCTGACTATGTTTAATTACACCACTATAGTCACGTCAAATCTTTACTACGTTTCATATTATTTTCATAAGGATCGTCTTTTCGCTTTATTTTCATAATATGAGTTCAACCTTGGGATGGAGAATATTTCTTTCTTTTCACACAACTAATTAAGAAATATGTTCTTAAGCCGGAATGACATATCAGCTTAAGCGTGAAATGAAATGAAGAAACAAAAAATTATCCAAGCAGTGTTTTTTCCAAACAGTGTTCCATGTCCAAATGTTTGCTCAACACGAATATCTCTACAAAAATGTATTCAATTTTGAAGAGCTGCAAAATGTTTATGTTGTCCATAGTTACTTAGGTTAGATTAGATATAGTGACAGCCCTATATTCCGGGCTCACTTAGACTATTCAGTCCATTGTGATAGGTTAGGTTTGATTAGGTGGCAGCCCTATGTATCAGGCTCACTTAGACTATTCAGTCCATTGTGATACCACAGTGGTCAACTTCTCTGTCCGTTTTTGCAGCTAACATCCTAAAAGGATGAAGGGGTATTTTCTATCATATCAATGAGTGAAGCACTTTGCTTTTTTCTGAACATGATATGGGACCTTCTTCTTAAAGCCAAGATGAAGTATCTGACATTGTTATGTTTTCGAGATACTCAGAAATGTCATAGAAGTGCTTAATCGCCAGTCTTGAAAATCTCTGACTCCATGATGTAGGATATAGAAGAAAGGGAATACGAAAAAATTCGCCTCACTTTTCATTGTAAAAGTGGGATTTTGCGGTAATTGATTGACCTATAACCGCAAATTGGGTTATCGAGAATAAAAAGATGCTATATATGAATTTGTTTCAAAAATCGTTTTTTTTTCGTTAAAAAATAAAATACTGATCATCCTTGGACCATATAAAAAAAAGTCCATTCATATTAATTGATAAATATAACATTTCCTTTTATTAAAATTATTTATTCTTAAAATAGACCACATTATCTGTGGTTCAAATTATTTTTCATTACAATACAACAAGTAATTAAAATTAAATTAAACATAGAGAAATTTTGATCTCGTTATACTGTGCTCAGTCAAGTCACGTCTATGTTAAATTTACTTGGTAACTAACCACTATCACGCAGCATTTCTTTTCCAATATCTTGGCTGTATAAATTTTAATTAAACATGGAACATGTTAAGCGTATTTCGTTTTTTGCAGTGCGTGAACACATGATATGGGAACCATATTACGCAATGGTCCTTCATGCAAAAGGTCAAGATTGGTATCCCAGTAAAAAAAGCGTCGCAAAATGAAAATATTCTTTTTGGATCCGGAAGAGGTGCATAATTGGCGTAGAAACGATGAATTTAACAGCCGTTGAACTGAATTTGCATCCCTTCTTAAGGTGTGATCCGAATTCATTCCTGTATATCGAACGAAAACCCATTCGAAAGAAATGCAGTCACTCGAATTCGAATGAATTTGAGTTTTTATATTTTTGAAAGTTCGTTTCGGTTGTATGAGAAGACATTGAATATCAAAAATGAGTATTTTCAAATTTTGGTCTGAGAATTTGTTCAAATGTTAATAATGTTTCTACTTTTTTGACACTTATTGTATATGTTCGTATATTGCTTGACAACAAAATATGAAGTGACTTGCCTTTCGAAATAGAAGAACAAAAATCAATTTTCTTTCGTTTGGAATACGAAAGAAAGCTTTCGTTCGATATACAGGAACAGGCCATCAGTGTTTTGAATGTTGTAGTCTACTCTAAAGAAAAACTTATTTTATATTTTATAGAAATTCAGTTTACTTCAATCAATTTTTGAAACGAAAAAAAAAATGTAATTGAACAAACTAAAAAATTATAGTTATAAAATTCAACGTATGTTATATTGAGTTGATAGTAGTAGTTGTGTTCCTTTACGTACTACTAGTTACTACTTTTACTAGTTTTTACTAGAAACCGTTCCTCCACTCCAAAAAATAGTAAAAGTAGTAAACAATTTTAAGAGAACAATGTCAAAATGCAAGGCTCTTTTACAATTTTTTTACTACAAGTTACTCGACAAATTCTTTCGAGAAAAAGTAGTAGATATGTCATGACAAAAATAATTATTTCTTTTTAAATTTTACAAACCAAAGTAGTTTCAAATCGCTTTTTTTGGAAATAATTCTGTAACTTTTTAATGGATTACGATATCTACATAATTTTTTCTTTGTGCCAAAGCTGAGATGTTTTTCTCTATGTTTAGATGTTTGTAGGTTCCTAGTAGGTTCACGGGCTGGCCTATAGACTTTGGAACTTATAAACCTCCATAAAAAGATTGTGTATGTGTGCAGGAAGCACATATATTATTGGATACTGCCGAAACATTTATATGTTCGTTTTATGTGAGCATTTTATATGTTTGGAAGCATTTTGAGTCCAAAAATAGTAGATGCTTGGGAGAAGTCCCCAAAGAAGATTGTGCTCATTCCCTCACATAATTTTCACTTCCACGAAATTTTTGAGTTCTTCGCATCTTTTTCTGTAATACAAATATGCTGTTTTTTTTCAAATGTCTATTCTCTTGGTTCCGAATATTCATTCTAATATTCAAATTAAATAATATTTAGACTTAAGCATATTGAATTTTTGGCCTTATCATGAAACAGTTTTCCGAAACAACATACAAGCGGTTTCACAGAAATTGCTCTCATTTCATTCTCTCGATGTGTTATGTTGATATCTTTTTATTCAACCCTCCCGGTTTCCATCTCTATTTCTTTCTCTATACTAACTCTCTCTCTCTCTAAATAAAGTATCCCAACATATATATGTTTACCAAGGCATATTAATTAAAGGTAAAGTCACGAGCAAACGTGTGTACACCCCATGATATTTACAAAGTCAAACTAAAATGGCAGGTCACTTAAGTTGACATTTTGTGTATGTGTAGTGTTGTTGTATTGTAATATTTATGTACACAAAGAATGTAAACAAACCTACTAAACGTAAACAAATCCTTTGACAAGATGAATGTCGATATTAGTCACCTGATTGCATGACTTTACCTGTTTAATATGCCTTGTATGTTTACTTGAAATTTGTAAATTTATATATGTTTACATTCACACATATTATTTTTATGAAATATTCATGCCCCAAACATAATATATTCTAACATATTAACATATGTGTCCCAAACATTTTGTGTTAGTTTAGGAACATTACATGTTTGTACTTAAATGTATTGTGTTTAAAAATTGTGCCCGAAACACATTTTGTTTATATCGGAACATATGGAAAACATATTTTTCTAACAGTGTAGGCCTTACAATTATTTTTTTGCAAAATTTGAACAAAGTGGGGTTGTATTTTGAGTCTAGAAGCATAGTTTTAAGATCGATTATTGTTATATTTTCTTAACTGCATTCCTTATAAAATTCTACGTATTCTGCACCTTTGTGCTTTAGATTGAACGTGTAGACTCCACAATTTTGAATTTTAAAACAATGCCGAACCAATACCACTTGTTTCGAAAAAAGTACCAAAACATTGACCAAATTCGGCACACCCTTTTGAATTTCATGCAAATCGGATGAAAGTTTTAGTGTCTATGTGCTGAAGACCCCATCTGGGGGGACGGTTTATATGGGGGCAAAATCGAAACTTAGGCCGATCTTCGAACTTGACCTGCTTGTAGACGTGTCTGCGGAAAATTTCAGCACTATAGGTTCGTTATTGATTACTGATTACAACAGATAGCCAGGCAGACGGACCTCGTTATATCGTCTTTTAATTTCTCCCTGATCAAGACTATATGTATTTCTATAGTCAGAGATCGTTATTTGTATGTGTTACAAACGGAATGACAAACCCCCCATATAAGATACTGATTCCATCGCAATAAGGATTTCAAAGTTTCCTGCAACAAAATCTGCCATTTGTCAAAATAATTGCGATAGAAAAGTATTTAACTTACCTGCATCCATGTTTTGAAAATATTTTTTTTAATCACAATACTTCTTTTGATTTTTATTTGGAATTTTTACTATTTTTTACTATATTCTCGTTCCTGTACATTTAACAAATTTTGAACTCTGAGAGGATTTTCAATATTTCTCTCTTTTACTACTTTCTACTACGAGTAAAATAAAGGAACACAACTAGTAAATATTTCAAAAACAAGTAAAAATAGTTACAGAGTGTACCACAAGGAGAATGAAAAAAATGTGTGATATTTTGCCAAATAAATCATTTTTATAATTGTTAATGATTTTTAATTCATTTTAATGCGTTTGACCTCAAATATTTTCAAAAATTCCCAACTTTTCTGGAATGGATTTAGATTTTTCGACAAAATTTGAATAATTTGCATCATTTTATTAATTCTTGTTTTTAACCTATTTGAAACAAAAAAAAGTTAAAATTACCCATTAAAAATATGAAAAAGCGGGTTATAAAAAATTTAATTAAATTAATGTCATGTGTAGTTAAAATGGAGAACATCTTTGGGAGAACATTTAAGGAAGTGCTTTTAAAGTAGTGCCTTAAGAAGAACTTCAATTTTTTTTTTTGCTGGGACACTGTACGAACTTGGCTAAAAGAATGAGGACCCTCATCACTGAGCTAAGAGATAACATTAGGATGTACTCATGTTTCAAAGAAGCTACTTTTTCCTGAATATTCATAGAAATTTGGGACCTTAAAAACTGTTCGTTGTAATCTGTGTTCTTTAAAATCGTTTTCGACTGCATATCAAATATAGGCATTGTTAGAGGTAAACGTTTGACCATACTCTTCTATTTAACCATTCCGATTAATTCACGAACAATATAAAAGAAGTCTTAAGTTGATCCACGTGAGATACACGGAGAATCCATTTCATTCGTTGTTGCTTCCTGAAATGCTGGCCATCACGTTCCAATACAATGTAACAGGGGCTATTCCTCAATATCTCAATATGTCCAGCATACTGTCCAATATAAATCGATTGTTAGAACTGTGTACAATGTCATTTTTCATTTTATTATGATCTCTATTTTGACATAATATTTTACTCCACTTTTGTTAGTTTAATTATTTACTTTAAATATTACATTGGAATAAGTTCTCATTATTATTTAATTGTAGCGTTAGAACGACATAATAAATTTTGAAGTCAATTTTTTTTAGTACATTTGTTCTTTTCAATACTATTTTCTTCCTTTAAAATTTATTTTTCTCTCCTCATGAAGCATATCTTTTGTGCTTGAAGTTAAGTTACCAACTTCATCTCGACCAATGAAGTCGCAAATAATTGTATCAATTCAAATTGAATTATTTTTGTTGTTTTCGTTTATTCTTTTGGAAAACTCCTTTGAATATTATTAGCCCCAGATTCACAAGCAAAGCTAATAATATTAATTAATATTTATAGAAATTGGTTGCAGTTAACTAATCACTTGTTAAAGGAGTAAAATATTGTACCAGTCTTAAATTGTTGTAGAAGTTAAAAGGATTCCTTTTTGAAATTTGGTAAGTAAGTGTAGACTTTTTTCTATTTAGCTACCGATTTATAAGAAATTCCTTACAGACCTTAACCTGATGCAAGTATGATTAGGAACTGGCCAGAAAATTCCTTGTGAAGCCTGAAAGATTGCGACTAACAAGAAATACACTCATACCTACACACAATTTCATATAAAATGAAAATTTATTGAAGTTCGACTCAATATTAACAAATAATTTTGGTTAGGATTTATTTATGGCTGAAAATAAGGAAATAAATAACAAAGGATTTCGCCATGAAAATCCCTCTAAGGATTTGCGTATCATGGCACAACTCATACCCACAGCCATACTCACACCAAGACAAAGCCTTTTTCACACTCAATGTCTGTCGGTATTATTTTCCCCTGATAGCTACCAGTCACGCACTTTGCTCTGGCCCTCAATCCATACGAATACACACACGCACTCAGGGCGGCATAAGGAAAACAAACACATCCGTTTCCGGTGTAACATAAAATCTCAAAATCTCAGTGTGGATGCGTGACTCAAACTAATATGGCTGTAATGCTTCATTTAATGAGCATTTATTACCATTTTGTCTTGTTGATTTTTTAGGGATCTCTTTGTCCCAATGACCATTCACTCACTTAGTCATTTATTCATTCACTCATTCATTGGATGAGGGTTTGTCTGTCCACCGACATTACTGGTGGCCACGATGAGATGGGTGTTGAATTGGATGTTTGTTACCTTTTTGTTTTGCTTTAGTTAGAGATGGTGTAAGGGAATGAATGAATACCACTCGAGGATGTCCTGCGTGTATCATAAAGGCATTGTTTTTACTTTTATTCGACCATAAAATCTGTAATATTTGCTTCTCCCCAAAAGTCAAGGAGATGGAATAAAACCGAACCGGATCTTTTGTTAAATGTGGTTGATGAAACAATTTTACGATATTTTTGGTGTCCGAATTTGGGATGTTTCTTAGGTTACATATGAATGTCATCTAATGGGGGGGGTAGGGATTGTTGAGGAGACAAGGCTAGCAGAAGTTTTATACACGGTCTTGCTACAAATAAAAGCTCATTAATTTTGTTGCCACATCTTTAAATATGCAAAATAAATGAGAAAATCCACTTTTAAGGTTGTTTTTCGGCAAAAAAACAAAAAATGTCAGAAGGAAGTTGAAATGGAATCTGATAGGGGGTAGGTAGGAAAATTGATAGTAAATTTGTCAAGTTAGATGTAGTTTTTTAGTATAACAAATATAATCCCCCCTGTTTCGAAGTGGTTTGAAGTCCACTTCTAATTTGATCTTCTCATTAAATATAACTATATTGCCAAATTTTAGTGTTATATGTTTTAGGATTAGGTTAGGTTAGGTGGCAGCCCGATTTATTAGGCTCACTTAGACAATTCAGTCCATTGTGATACCACATTGGCGAACTTCTCTCTTATCACTGAGTGCTACCCGATTCCATGTTAAGCTCAATGACAAGGGACCTCCTTTTTATAGCCGAGTCCGAACGGCGTTCCACATTGCTGTGAAACCACTTAGAGAAGCTTTGAAACCCTCAGAAATATCACCAGCATTACTGAGGTGGGATAATCCAACGCTGAAAAACTTTTTGGTGTTCGGTCGAAGCAGGAATCGAATTCACGACCTTGTGTATGCAAAGCGGACATTCTAACCGCAATAAAACCAAAAATAAAAGAGTAGTAGAAGTTCTTGATGATGATGATGATTCTAATGTTGATGATGATGATGTGCATAACTATGTCTCACTTAACTAGTTGAATGACTTTTTATGTAGTTATATATTCTTTTAATGTATTAATAATATTAATTTAATGAATACAAATCAATATTTTCATAATATCTCAGAGTACAATCAAAATGCAAGTCGAGTTAATTACAAATGTTTAAGTATCTTATCGATTAATGTTAGAAGTATCTCAGCTATTGTTAAATTTAATGTGTTCAAATCAATGATTGCTTCGTTTTCGACTATTCCCGACATCATTTCTGTACAGGAAACTTGGTTTCGTGAGGAACTTTTGGAAATTTACAACATACCCGGTTATACGGCGGTTCACTGTTGTCGTCATGACGGTTTTGGGGGAACCTCTTTATACATCAATGATAAATTTAAATTTTCAGTTGAATTTTGTATGAGTTCTAACTTTTTGGATGTAGTGGGAGTCTCTTTTAGGAATATTTGGATAGGATCAAGGCCTTTGAAAATTATTTCATACTACCGTGCCCAGAAATGTCTAGAATCAAGTTTTATTTCCAGTCTTGAGGAATTGTTGCACAATAGTGGCAATTGCATGATTTTTCTTGTTGGTGATTCTAATATTGATCAGTATAAAACTGAGGACTTTAGTGAGCTTCGAAGAACACTTTTGAATTATGATTGCCACAGTTGCCATAACCTAATAACTCGTCCAAGTTCATCTACCTCTATAGATCACATTTTTAGCAATGCATATGATTTGATCACTGTAGGATCTATCGAGTGTAGTTTTTCGGATCACAATATGTTGTTTTGTAGGATTAAAACAGTTCATGAGCCACGGCGATTTGTTGAGAAATCCAAATTTGTGTGTGATATATCCAAGGTCAAACGGTGTTTAGAGAGTAATATGGAAAATTTGAACTTGTGCGATGGGACTAACTACACGCAGAGTTTCCTTGACATATTGACTACTTCTGTGAACAGTGCGACATATGAAATCAAGCATAAAAAGTTATTGAAATTTGAATTGATGCCCTGGGTAAATTTGAATCTTCAAAATTTAATATTATTTAAAGAGAGTTTGCTGGCTAGGAGAAGAAAATATAGAACGGATGAGAATGCAAAGCAACTGAAGCTAGTGAGCAGGATTATAAAAAAAGCGATGCGAATTTGTAGAGAGAATTACTTTTATGATAATTTGTCAACATGGCGATTCGTTAATAAAGTTCTAGGTAGGAGGAACAAGAGTACTATACCTGACTTTGTCCATGATGGCCAGTCAGTGAATAACAACAGGGCGAAAGCTAATCTTTTAAACGATTTCTTCTTAAATTCTGTAGAGGATCTGAGAGGGGCAATAGAAACTATTCCTGGTGATGATTGTAATAATCTCAGGACGATGTGCCGCACTGTGAGCAGATTTGTGCTAGATCGTGTCGAGGTTCAGGAAATTGATGAAGTTGTGAGGAATTTGAAGCGGAACACTTCTGCAGGATATGATGGAATTTCGGCAGACATTTTGGTTGAATGCCGGGGGTTGTTGGCCCCATTCTTAGTGTCAATCTTTAACAATATTGTAGATAGCAGCAGCTACCCGGATTGTTTAAAAATAAGCAAAGTTACACCGATTCCAAAAGTGCCAAATTCTACGCAACTTCATCAATTTCGACCTATATCTGTGTTGCCAGTAGTGGATCTTGTTGTCGAGAAATTGATTCAAGCCAGGATAATGAAATATCTTGAGGAAAACGATATCATTTATAAATATCAGTTTGGTTTTAGGAGAGGTTGCGGGACAGATGAAGCAGTGCTAAATGTGTTGAATTATATATACTGTAATATAGATCATGGTTATAGAGGTGTAGGTGCCCTATTTTTAGATTTGACAAAAGCCTTCGATATTGTAGATCATCACGTACTTCTTCGGAAGTTGTCATATTATGGTATTCGAGGTGATGAATTACAATTGTTTAGAAGTTTTTTGACAAATCGGAGGCAGTATGTGGTAGTATCTGGAGAGGAAAGTAATGTATCAGTCGTAAGGCATGGAATTCCGCAGGGAAGTTGCTTAGGTCCACTACTTTTCCTTATCTATATAAATGATTTATCCAATCTGGGGTTAGATGGCCGGATGTATATGTTTGCAGATGATATATGTCTGCTTTACCCTTATAGAAACGACGTGACATTAAAAAACGCTATGGAAAGGGATATGGCCTTGGTCCTTGAATATACGAGGTTAAATAAGTTAGTATTAAGTTCGTCGAAGACGAAATTGGTGCGTTTTAGACCGACTTCGAACCAAGCTGTTAGTGAGTTTTCAATATCCATCAATGGTGTTGTAGTTAACGAAGTCAAGGAAGTGAAATATTTAGGTATATTACTTCAGCATAATTTATCTTGGGACTCTCATATATCTAGTCTGAAGAACAAAGTAGCTCCAGCGTTAGGAATTCTTTTTAAGATGAGGTACCTTTTGGACTCCAAAACTAAGATGATGCTATATCAGTCATTGGTGCAGAGTCATCTTGGTTATTCGGCAGTCATTTTTGGATGGAAGAATACCTCAGCTCTACGTTCCTTACAACGCATTCAGAATAAAGCCCTCAAGGCCGTCTTTAACTTGCCCATGAGGTTTTCAACGATACCACTATACGCGGAAATTTCTAAAAATATTTTGCCTGTACATGGTTTGTATAGATATCAGTTGTTGCTATATATTTATAAGACTGAGAAAAATATCGGCTATTCTACGTTAAAATTTTCCAGGAATCAATCTGCTTTTAACACTAGAAACAGAACATCTTTAAGGGTAGTGAGGTGTAGATTGGAAATTACCAAACAGAGAATTGAGTTCATTGGTACTTCCCTATTTAATGCATTACCCCATGATGTGAAGCATGCATCTAATATATCGCTGTTTAAGACCAAACTTAAGAAATATTTGCTTGAAAATGTTGAGATACTTCTAGCTTAAATTACATTCAAAATTTATGGTTTATGGTATGGATCAATTTTTGTAATTTCTTTTTATTATTTTTTTCTCTTTCTTTTTGATTTTTTAATTTCGTACTTATATTTTTAAAATTATAATATATTAAAAACATTTATCTTTGTCACATATTTGCCAACTTGCCTCAAAAATGCCTTAAGGCGCTGAGGCCTTAACATAATTGTAAAGTTTTTAATAGAATAACAAATAATATTAATAAAAAAAAAAAAAACCATTGCACCACGGTGGCTCCCTTTAGGATTAAGAAAATATCACGTAATGAAAATTTCACGATTAGCGATACCGAATGAGGAACAAGGGGGAATAAGTACGTAGTCGACTCGATAGATCTTAATCTATCATCGAAGATTCTAACTATCAGAATTTATGATTATATTCTCATAAGTAAATTCTGGCATGATATTTTTTGACAAATGAAATGCAATCTTGTTGTAATTTCGTCATTGGAGTGATCGAAATGGGTGGATAAACACCGTATGGATCGGAGACATGGCTTGTGTGCACAAGATCAAAAAGGAACTAAGGCTTTCAGCAACAGATGTCTACACAATATTCAAAAAAAATGTTGGTCATATTACGTGGCCACCAGCGGGGAGCTTTTTTAACCAAACAACCTAAAACTAAATGAAATAGTTTCATTTCAAATGAAAATATTAAAATTTGTATAAATGTCTTCCAACTTCTCAAAAAAAAGTGAGTAAAGTAGAAGTCGGGCGGGGCCGACTATACCATACCCTAAACGACCCCTACTGAATTAGTAAACATAAGCATTTGTGTGGTATCATTGGTATAGGTTTTGGAGAATATAAAGGGGATACGTGTTTACGGGAGTCTTGTCACAATCTGAGCAGAAATGTCTAATAAAGGGTGGTTAAATTTCAAGGGCCGATGTTGATTTTGAATAAAACACAAACTATTTAGGAAATTATTGTAATTTTATTTTATTATGATATATTGGTATTACTCAATTATGTATGGAACAAAATATCGGCCAAATGGTCGCCGCGACCTCGGTAGCTCACCTTCATCCGATGGTCCAAATTTTCGATGACGCTGAGGCATAATGGAGGTTCTATGCCGTTAATGTGCCGAATTATCTCATCCTTTAGCTCTTGAATTGTTGCTGCCTTATCGACGTACACCTTTTCTTTCAAATAACCCCAAAGAAAAAAGTCCAACGGTGTCAAATCACATGATCTTGGCGGCCAATTGACATCGCCATTACGTGAGATAACACGGCCATTGAATTTGTTGCGCAAAAGAGCCTTGTTTCGTTAGCTGTGTGGCAAGTGGCACCGTCCTGCTGAAACCACATATCGTCCACATCCATATCTTCCAATTCGGGCCATAAAAAGTTCGTTATCATCTCACGATAGCGAACACCATTCACAGTAACTGCCTGACCGGCCTCATTTTGGAAAAAATACGGCCCGATGATGCTGCCAGCCCATAAACCGCACCAAACAGTCACTCTTTGTGGGTGCATTGGTTTTTCGACAATCACTCTTGGATTCTCATTCGCCCAAATGCGGCAATTCTGTTTATTGACGAATCCTCTGAGGTGAAAATGTGCCTCATCAGTGAAGATGATTTTCTTCGAAAATTGATCATCCACTGTTGCCATTTCTTGGAACCATTTAACACGTTGTTAGATTGTGTATCTCTCCATGGTTCAAATTGAGTAAGTCTGAAATAGAGAAATGTCAAATAAAATTCGGAAAAAACTTGGCGTTTAGGTGTGGTTCACATTCAACATCGGCCCTTACAATTTAACCACCCTTTATTATGAGCTATAGTTTATTTTGCACCAAAAGAGTTAGTATGCCACTAATATTGAGTCCATTATTAAAAAGTAAGTACAGTAGAAAGTCCGGCGGGGCCGACTATATCATACCCTAAACCTCCCTTACTGAATTAGTAATCGTAAGCATTTGTGGGATAACATTGATATAGGTCTGGAAGATAAACCGCAGTTATATATTTAAGAAAATTAAGGGGTACATGTTTATGTGTGCTTTGTCTCAATCTGACTATAGCTCATGCTCAGTGTTGTCAGGGTAAATGTTGGGTTTACCCTACAAGGACAAAAAAAGTTCCCTACTTTCCCGTACATTCCCAAACCATTTTCCCTACAATATTTTTCGTTATATTTAAACAAATTTTACAAAATAAAAATGGTTGTAAGTACTTTATTATCTTAAAACATGAAAATGCAACGTATATAACCTAGAAAATAAATTTGTATTACCACCACGGTTGCCACAGTTGGTAGAATTCTACCAGAAATAGTATTTTTTTTGTTAAATCTCTATAGAAATAAAATTTTGGAAAAGCTTCTATAAACAAATTTTTTTGAGAAATTGTTCTATAGAAATAAAGTTTTGATTATAGATTCTATATAAATAAAACTTTGATAAAAAATTCCATAGAAATAAAGTTTTGAGACAATTTTTTATGGAAATAATATTTTGAAAAAAATTTCTATAGAAATACAATTTTGACAAAATTTTCTATAGAAATAAAATGTTGACAAAATTTCCTACAGGAATAAAGTTTTGACAAAAATTTCTATAGAAATATTTGTTTGGTAGATTTGTGGTAATCTTGAAATTTTGTTTGTTTTTTTTGTCACTTGTGGTAACTGTTTTTACCACACATTGTTAAAGATCAAGCCTTGTCGCCTTCCAATTTTCTCCTCTAGAGCCACCAAAATGTAAAAACTATTACAAATGGTGTTGAGTGAAAATGTCCTTACATTGTGGTCCTACGTCCCTACAAGATGCTAAATATTAGAAAAAACCTACATATAGGGAATTTCCACTACTTCTAGCAACACTGGCTGTAGTTGATATTGCACCTACGGGGTTAGTACACAGATAAAAATAAGAGAACCAATAACTTTTGTTGGAAAACCAATAACAAAATTTGTTAATTTTCCTGCAACAAACTAATTTGTACTTTTAATAACCATTATTACAAAAAAGTTGTTAGCAATCGTTACCATCAGCAGGCTACAAATAATTTGTGTTCTCAATAACATAATTTGTAAGTAATTTGTTGAGCATCCAACAGTACAAAATATTTGATATTGAACGTTACGTTTAATCCTCAAATAATATTTTTGAATTTGAACGAAAAAATTTGTTTGTGGTTTGTTGGAGTCTATCAATGACCTGTAACAAATTTATTGGTGTATTGATAAAAAATTAAATTGAAATTAAAATTGA
Source organism: Haematobia irritans (assembly GCF_050003625.1). Classification (NCBI taxonomy): domain Eukaryota; kingdom Metazoa; phylum Arthropoda; class Insecta; order Diptera; family Muscidae; genus Haematobia; species Haematobia irritans. The sequence goes on along the minus strand of NC_134398.1, from coordinate 234,911,017 downwards.
TAGAATTTTGCTATGAATTGCACCAAAATTGCAAAATTGCCGGAACAATTTTGGATATATTTTGTGAGGTACACACAGAGAAGGAATATGACCAAAATGCTATTTTTGGACGGGGAACATGTAACATTTTTGTGTCGAAAATCCTATACTCAGTTTTGTAAATGTTTGACAATTTTAAATTTGAGTAATCCCGGGTCTAGCAAGCATTTTGACAACTTTTTGCCCTGTGCTATATATTCAGTTAATTAGAATTGTAATAACTCTAATCCCGATATTAATATGGTTTTATTATTTATCTCATGCAAAAACACATTTAAGAAACTACCATATTGAAAAATATACATTTTTCACAGACATTTATAAATGTCTGTATTCTCTGATGAGTGAGCTCTTTGCTTGCTATCATACACGTGCATGTGCTCATACTCGGTTTGTTCTAACGGTATTCTCCGCATACTTCTTTTAGCTTTCGTACATATTCTCAGCGATGTGCGCGTAACGAGTCTTGTATTTTTGTTTTTGTTTTCATGTCGATAGCAGTCAACTATATTCGCAACAAAGCAATTTGTTGAAAATTCAGAATATTTCTATTATTTCCTCTGTGAAGCATCTACAAACACATTTCAACAACAAATGCCTCATGTTCAATAGACAGATTTGTTGAGCATAAGCAGATTCTACATACAAATAAAGTTGTTAATATTTATTTGCAGTTATTTTTTTGTGTGTATGTCACTAATATTGAGCCCATTATTAAAAAAGAGAAAATCGCCCAATTAGTGTGGGTAATAAATCCAAATTTGTAAAAATCGAGCAATATTCTTATGTAAAAGCTACAAGTACGTATAAATATAATCGGCTAGTACATCAAAATTTGAAATTTGAGTAACATTGGTTAATAAATAAGAGTATTATGGCCAAATTTGGGAAAATCGAGCGATGCATATATATGGAAGCTATATGTTAATCTGAACCATTTTACATAATATTCTGCGGGTTTGATTAATACCACGGAAGGTTACCTTGTGCAAAATTTGAGTAAGATCAGTTAAGAAATGTGGCCTGTATGGTCAAACATATTTTCAAAAATTTTTCAAAATCGGGCGATACATATATGGGAGCTATATCTACATCTGAACCGATTTCGATGAAATTTTGCACATACCGTTAGTACTATAGAGGACTGGATCTAGCCAACTTTGAGAAAGATCGGTTAATAAATAAGGGTTTTATGGCAAAATTTGGGAAAATCGGGCATACATATATATAGGAGCTATATCTCAATCTGAACCGATTTCGATGAAATTTTGCACATACAGTTAGTGCTATGGAGAATTACATTTGGCCAACTTTGAGTAAGATCGGTTGATAAATAAGGGTTTTATGGTCAAATTTAGAAAAATCGGGCGGTACATATATATGGGAGCTATAGCTAAATCTGAACCGATTTCGATGATTTTATGCACATATAGTTAGTGCTATAGAAGATTACATTTAGCCAACTTTGAGTAAGATCGGTTGATAAATAAGGGTTTTCCGCCAAATTTGGCAAAATCGGGCGATACATATATATGAAGGCCATATCTAAATCTGAACCGATTTGAATGAAATTTTGCAGACTTGAAGGGCGGTGAAAAAGATTATCTTTTGCCAAATTTGGTGATGATCCGTTTGTAAAAAAGCGCAACGTAACCCCATTTGTCGAAATCGGGCGATACATATATATGGGAGCTATATCTAAATTTGATCCGATTTCTTCCAAATTCAATAGCGTTTGTCCTTGTGCCCAAAAAACTCTCTGTACCAAATTTCATCAAAATCGGTTAATAATTGCGACCGGAATCCTGTGAACAACAAATACATGGACAGACGGACGGGCGGACGGACACCAAGCGCTAGATCGACTCAGGAGGTGATTCTGAGTCGATCGGTATATATTTTATGGGGTCTAAAATCAATATTTCTGGTAGGCACATTTTTTTGGCAGATCAAACTTATTATACCCTGACCACTATGTGGTTTAGGCTATAAAAAAAACTACACCATATAGACGTGTAATCTGATACATTCTGAGAAGTTTTACATTTTTTGTCGAGTGTAATCAATATTTGTTTCACCAAAATCTATTTGCGAACCTCGTAAGTATCCAGAGACATGAAACAAAAAACAAACGCCAACTTTAGTCAAAAAGGTAACAACCAACCATCATCAAGTGGTAACCTAACCATTTTCCTTTTCTCCAGGTTGGGATGTTGAGGCTATGCGGCAGTAAAGTGAAACTTTTGCCCACACACCTAAAAAATTAACGCAAAAAGACTTCATTAAAAGTTTGTTAAAAATTCCCTCTATCTGTTCCTTCGAAAAATTAAACCATGTAACGTTTTGTTAACTAACCTTCATCTTTCCCTCGGCTCAAACTGCTGGATGGTAGGAGGAGACCTATGGTCCTATGAAATATGAATTCATTTTGGTTTTTTAGTACTTTTTAAACACGAATTTGGTGCTAACACTAGCACCGGCAGTGCCATCGTCATCGCGGTCTCAAAGGGGCTTAAAAGTATTCCGTTTTATGCTTCAAGAGAGGGGAGAAGACAAAAAATTAAATTATACCCCCCACAAAAAGCTGTGGTCTTCGCAGAATTGCCCATTGATAGAGGGTAGCTGAGAATGGGACGGTGCTACTGGTGCTACGAAGATGTACAATTAGGACATGTTTTGGAAGCTGTTTGGGGAAATGTGTTTTAAATTAACTTTTTGTTGTGGTTAAGTACTTAACAAAGCAAAAATGTTTAAATAAATATTAATAAGAGGAACTGTACCTCATTTATTGTGAATGTATAATTTTGTTTCGTGACAAGCCCAGGGAATTTTGTACACATTAATCCTAAAAAAGTTTTTTGTTCTCAGGATAAATTGGCGAAGTCAATGTTTGTATTGTGATTCTAAAGGAATCATACTATATAGGGTAGGAAATCAGTTAAGTATTTCCTATCCTTTCTATATCCTTTCTTCCATATATCACCGTCATAAATTTATTTTGATTGAATCGCTTAATTAGTTGATCCAATTATTTTTTTTTTAATTAATATTGCTTTAATCATGAAAATGATATTATCAATCATAGAATTAATTAGACATACTTTATTAAAATGTAATTAATTATAATTGATTAAATTTTAATCAATTTTTTAATTGATTCAATTAATTGTAAAACTCAATTAAATTTATTTATATGGTTCAAATTATCCTTCCACACATTTTTTGTTTGATTCAATTAAACAGTAAAAAATTTTCAATTATATTTTTAATTGCAAATTTTATAGTTTTATGGAATATTTTTATGAAAATCCAAAATATTTTCATCACCATTTAACCGACATAATTTTTAATTTGATTTAAAAGTTAATTGTGTCAATTAATTTTTTAATTGATTATATTTTCAGGTTCAGTTAATATATTAACTGGAAATATTTTTGTGACTTTTTTTGATGTGTATGCAGGTTTTGCCAGATTTAAAATAAACCCAGATATAATATAGTCGCCTTCGTCGTAATAAAGCAATTTATATAAGACTAAAATTGATCTCTAGTCTTGTATAAACTGTTATATGTGTCTGAAATGCTCGAAAATTCCCAAACAGCCTTTTTTTTGGAAAAAGTGGTTTACGATTAATCCGTTAAAACATTTGTGGTTTTAATATAATAACGTAACAAATTAATGATACATTGAAAATACTAGTTAGTGAAGGTGGTTGTCGAACTAATCATCTGCAGTGCTTTTTCACTTCTCAAATACGTCTCTTCACAAATTTAGACCTTTGAAAGAAACATAACATATGGCAATATAGAGTGATATTTCCTTGAAATAGAGAAAACCGGTTAAGCTATACTCAAAACCTTTCGGATTAATCAAAAATGTCTATATTTTCACTATGCGGGATCGGGCATTGTAACGGAATCCGGTTAACCTTTTAACAGGTGTCGATTTTGAACACCATACACTAGGCAAAGTTTTTTATCACCAATGCATTATCAGTGTTGGTTAAGGTCGTCTTACAAGGAATTGGAAGAGTTCTAAAATCTTGTAAAACCTCCAATTACAAAATGTTAATAATTTATTTAATCCAAATCTAAATACTTATGTCCATCTTCCCAATAATTTGTTGGCACCTGATAAGTAGGTTTAAAATTTATATTTCTTAAAATCTTTTGCATGTGGGGCTTAGTATTTAAAATCAATAAATAATATTTAGTCGTCAAATGAAAATTGTAGTGAACAATTTAAATAAAACTACCCTTTAACAATACAGCACTTTCTCTGTGCTCTGCAAATTAAACCTAAAACCCTATTCCATATCTTTGTTTGGTATTCTTTCATCATTTCCTCCTCCCCCCATTATTTTTCTACCATGGATGTACTTAAGTCATAAAGAGCTTGAAATAAACCTAGCCTACAGTGAAATCTTTACTAAGGTAACTCCATCCATGACGGGTTAAGTTAAGTTTGGGCTTGGTGTTTTGAGCAGTTGTTAACGATTTTACGTTGGTTGCATTATTCGTACGAGTATGTGAAGTACAAGCTGAATGAGTTGTGTTTAGTGTGAAGTACTTATCTTCTTCTACCTTAACACCATAAAGTAATGGCATAAAGAACAAAAATTCAACTCATTCCAGGAAGAGTTGATGGTTAGCACGCATCATAAAGTTCTTCAAGGATTTTTGCTAGGCATCATTGTGCGAATCTGAGCGAAGCTCTTCAAAGTTTTGTGGCACTCAATTAGAACAGTGCATCGAAATGAGAAAAATGTATTATCAGGGAAGACTAGACTGAGGGAAAATAACTTGTATGGGCGATTTTGTTTTCGAATCTTCATTATGAATATGTTATCGTGAGAATTACTGCAATAAAAAGGAAATCTTTCTTCGTTGAGATAAAAATAAAATTGGGATAACTTGACAACGTTGAAATGCCATGACTAAGATTGGACCTAAATAGAAGAATCATCCTTATAAATGTTCTCTCTATATGAGATGCTATAGGTTGCATAGTGTTCCACCCCTCTTCTCTAATTGAAATTCTTTGCCGCCAACCTTAATTCCATTGAGCCCCGCACAATACTGTCGGTTCAGAGAATCACAGTTATGACTAAGCTTCATTGTTGCAATTCCACTAATGTCGTAAGCAGGGCTGTGGAGTCGATCCAATTTTGCTCGACTCCGACTCTGACTCCAGCATTTTTCATCAGCTCGACTCCCACTCCGGAGTCGACTCCGGGTAATATAACAAAACTCATTTTAATACCACTAATTTGTAGTTCTATTGTGGGGTTATCGTAAGTGAATCGATATAAAGTATCGTATTTATTTATGTGAACAAAAAAAAAAAAAGGTTTTAATCACATTAAATGCCAATTGAACTCTATTTTTCAAATTTAGGGCAATGTTTAATAAATAAAATAATGATATAAATACCCATCATAATATGAGAAGATACCAACAGTATATGTATTTGTGGATCAAAATTATTGATACTATATCAAATCCTTTAAATTTGTTGCGAGCTATATAAAGGTTTATATTCCCAAATGCATGAATTTGAATCTGAATCGATTTAGACAAAATTGTATATACTTCTACAAAATCTATGTACTTAAAATTTAAATCTAACGTTATGGGACGTAACACAATTTTAACAAAAAATAAAAATGTAAGGAAAATCTAAAGTCGGGCGGGCCGATTATAATATACTCTGCACAAGTTTGTATTTAGATCTACATTTTGATAAAATCTCAAATCAGACTTCTACAAAATCTCGGGCAATACTTGGGAAATATTTATAATTGTTTAGACAATTTCGCAAAAATGCATTTATGATTTATTAATTGAAAAATGTGAAAATTTGAGTCATTTCTACAAGTTTTCGACTTAGCAGTGAGTATCTGTGAGCATACAATTTTGGAAAAATTTTTGTCTAGTAAATAAAATTTTGACTAAATTTTTTATAGAAATAAAAGTTTGAAACAATTATCAATAGAAATACAATTTAAAACAAAAATCGTGTAGCAAACAAAATTTTGCAAAATTTTCTATAGAAATAAAATTTTGCAAAATATTCTATAGAAACAAAATTTTGACTAAATTTTCTATAGAAATACAATTTTGACTAAATTTTATATAGAAAAAAATATTTCTATAGTAATAAAATTTTGAACACATTTTTTAAAGCAGTGAGTATCAGTGAGCATCAGTAAGAAAAAAAAATGTTGAGAAAATTTGCTATAGAAATAAAATTTGACAATAAAAATACAATTTTAGAAAACATTTTGTGTAGTAAATAAAATTCTGCAAAATATTCTACAGAAACAAAATTTTGACTAAATTTTCTAAAGAAATAAAATTTTGACAAAATTTTCTATAGAAATAAAATTTCGACCAAATTTTCTAATAAAAAAATCTATTACTATAAAATTTTGGCAACATTTTCTATAGAAATAAAATTTTGACTTAAATTTTTATAGAAATAAAATTATCAGTAGAAATAAAATTTTGGAAAAATTTTTGTGTAATAAACAAAATTTTCTATAGAAATAAAATTTTGCAAAGTAGAAACAAAATGTTGACTCAATTTTCTATAGAAACAAAATTTTGACTAAATTTTCTATAGAAAAAAATATTTCTACAGTAATAAAGTTTTGAATAAATTTTTATAGAAATTAAATTTTTAAAAAATTTGCTATACACCCAGAAAAAAGTGACCCCTTCTTTAAGTTAAAATGAACTCATTGTGAAGAAAGTTGAACTTCGTATAGCGCCAAAGACATTTTTATTTGTTTGAACGATGTGATTTTCGTAGAAATTAGGAATAATGCATTCCATATATTAGTTAACATTTTCCTATATTTATATACCACTATACTACAGAATGAAAAAATTTAACTAATTTGAATTCATATATGGAATGATTTTATTGAAATTTTTTCATTCATTTCGACAAATCTTACACATTTGTGGTAAAACTTTTACTTCATAATTAGAACTTCTTACCTTCGTTTTTAAATACAATTTTATTTATTTCTATAAGCAATTTTATCTTCAATAAAAGACATGTTTTATTAATATATTGAATATATTTATTAAGAATCAACAGCATCGAATCTCTTTGAAATATTAGTTTATTATTCCACTATTTCCAATTTCCGTGTGATATTATCAACTGTAAAACGCACTTTTTCTTCTTCTTGTACTTTTCACTTTTAATAAGTTGCTGCCTAACGATTTTGTCCTCCTTTTACAATTTCAATACCTACAAATATAAAAAAATCATTAAATATTTTTGTTGCAAAAGGTTAGCGTCACTGAATATTACCTGATAATTGAAGATTCCAAAATGAAGACAAATGAAAGGGTTGTTATCTGCTGGTGTTTTCTTTCTTTATACACTATCACGAACATTGATAGATTTATTTAAAAACAACGAAAATTTTTCTCACTAATTTAAAATAACAAATATTTTATATATTTTATTTGTTATTTATTATATTATTTTACCATATTATTTTTTAACAATCTCTCCGTATACCAAAACAACGCGATTCCAACTAAAAAAACAACCGACGCGCAAATATATCGATTACACCCACGTGCAAACACATCGATTACGATGACAGGTATCGATTACAGGTAGACAATAGAAATTTAGGAAAATTTCCTATATTCTAAGAAGTGTGTTTCCTTAAATTTTGAAAGGATTGCATACTTCTTAGTACGAATGAACTAAAATATTTTTCTATGCCAAGTGTTGTTCGTATGTATGAAAAACTTTCTATTATAAAGGAAATCGCAATTATCATTTTATAAGAAATTTTACTAATTTTGAGGAAACTTGGTTTTAGTTCGGTTTTTGTTTATTTTTACGAATGCTTTGTTATCGGTGAATAAAATTTTCTTTTTCAGTAGTAAATTCTTATACCCAGCGAAGAAAATAGTATGAGTAAAATTCCATGCCTTATTCTAGTTAATGAACTAATCCTAACTGCTTACAGTTTAGGATTTTTTTACTGAAACGAGTAAATTTTATTATTTTTCACAAAAATTTACCTTAATGGAAATAAAATGGATAAACTATATTGATGAAAATTTGTTCCTTTAGTTTCGAAGGCACTTTTTTCTGGGTGTAGAAATAAAATGTTGACAAAACTTTTTATAGAAATAACATTTTGACAAAATTTTCTATAAAAAACAACTTTGAAAATTTTTTCTGTCAATATTCCACATATGTATATGGCCTTAAAATAAAATTTAAAAAAAAATAATTTCGATTGTTCGAAATATTTCAAATAAATTGGTATGGGCATTAAAATGGATCGATCCAGCCCATCTGCTAGTCTAACATTCTAGGAAACATAAAAAGATAGCCGTAATTGGAAGTTCATTTTCATTTACAATCATGCTGTATATTGATCGAATGAATAACGCAATGGAAACTAATTTGCGTAAAAACTTGCTTAGTTACAAAAATGTGAAGTGTTTTAAAAAATTTGGTTTAGCCGGAGTCGGAGTCGAGAAAAATTTTTACGACTCCGACTCCAGCAAAATCTTTAGACTCCGACTCCGGCTCCACAGCCATGGTCGTAAGACAATTTCGATTTCGATCTGTTTACAACCACTGTGTCTGCACTGCTTTATTACAGATTAGCTAACAAAGCTATGGTATGGTCAAAAGAACTTTTTGCCACCCTACGTAGGCGTAGTTTTCTTGGTAGCAGAAATCTTGATACACAACACATGCACAATAAGTATGTACACCCCAAAAAAATTGGACCAAGATAACCAAACATTTGAAACAAATGTAGATAGATGCTTATATTTCTGACTGACAATGATGTCAAAATTTATTTCCATGCATATTGCAAATCATATCAAATGCAATGTTGTCATTGCTATAGCAAAGGAACTGTGACACATTCGAAAATTCCAAGATCGATGTTGTTGTGGAATTTAAGTGTTATTTTTTTTTTTGTTGAGTGTATTTCAGCAATTGTGTCTAGTGTCAAAAGCAATTAAACATGTTTATACTTTCTGAAATGAGAATGCTCCGGTGTTTGAAGGTGTTCTCTGTTGTGCTATTCTCATTGCAAGTTCACAACAAAATGTCTTGGGTAATTTTATATGAGTTTTGTGAATGTCGTGTGTGTGTGTGTACTATAGAGAGTTGGCACACTGTACACAATACCAGCCATACTCATTGGTTGGTGATGAACACGTGTGCGAGAGGGTTGCAAGTTTCATGTGTACTTAAGTTAGCCGCCACATTAATTGCAAGTAACAGGCGGTTTAAATGAGTTGCCTGCACCTTCCTGTGTGTGGTTCACTGTTGATGTTTTCCTGCCTTAATGAAGTTACATGGCTGCCACTAATGGGCACTGCTTACAGTCGACACTCAAGAAACCACTTAAAATGACAACACTTTTTCTCCAACAAAGTGTCCTTTATCTTTGTAAACATTTACATATGACATTTTTATTCTATGGACATGAACTGGAAAAATGTTGTTGGACATTGCGACCTATATATTTTAAACATTTTACAAAAAAAACTTAAATTCTTATTGAAATGATGATGATACTAAAGGCATACTCGTAAGAAGCTAAGGTTGATTAAAGAGCACGAAAATATTTCTTAAGAATATCTGGAAATTTAATGTGACCGGCTATGGCTGCCCACACTGAAAAAAAAGCATACTCGGTTCCAAAGATTTGGTCTTTACTTTAAAAAATTTGGTATTGATTCCGAGCCAAAGAAGCGGAGAATACAAGTAAGGATACTTTTAAGACACAATTCTCTTTTAAATTTAGGTTTTGTGTACTTGCTTCTAGGAAGCAAATTTTAATTTTTCGCTTTCTCAGCTTTTTTCTTCATATGCTATCAAAGTCCTTTAAAAACGAGTTAACGGCAACTTTATTTTCCAAATTAGGACTCGACTTCCAGTAGAAATTATGCTATGTTTGAAGTAAAAAACTTCTTTAAAATAAAGTTTTGAAAAACATGTCCTATATTTGAACGATTTTTTGCTTTGTAGTCAAGATGCAAAAAGACAACAAATTTAAAGACAATTTCATAAAATTTAAAGAATTTTTCTGAATTATTAAAGTCAAATTGACCTTAGCCTATAAATTTTTTCTTTCATGTTAAGATACCCATTTTTAAGTCAAATCACTTAATTATAAGGACAATACGACCTCATTGAAAAGTTTATTGACTTTTGGACAAGGAAAATAACTTTATTTTAGAGAAATGCGTCTTCTATGCTAAGCAAAATTTGTATTCGTATTTTAAAGACATGAAATCTTTGACCTCACGACAATATTTTTTTCAGTGCAATATTACTTTCAAGTAATGAGCATTTTTTTATATACCGTTTTAATATTTCATATTACATAAAATATGGAACATTTCAAACATTTTCCCGAATAGTGTAAAATTATCAAATAAGGCTCTTAAATTTATATCTGATAAAAAAAAAATAACTGAATCGGAACATGAAAAATGGGACAGTTTCAGTAAGTCACTTTACGAATCTAAATAGTAATAGTATTATATTTCAAATTCCAAACAAATGTTAAAAAATGGTGACGTCCAAATGTTTTCGGGTGTACATACAACATTCGTATATTTTTATGGTGTCTTACTCAAATTTGACACATCTAAGGTAAGCCTTAAACATACCAAATATCTGCCATATATATTCAGATTGAGTTATATTTCACACATATATGTAGATCCCAATTTTCGTAAATTTATATGTAGGCCAATATCTTTCAAAGGATTTACATCTCCTTAAGCATTAGAATTGTATTTGCTGACTGTTTATCCATTCTCTCCGTTACTGCTTAGTAGTAGTGTTCTCATTTTTATAGAAGCTTGGCTTGACCACACATGTGCCAATATCTATCACTAACGCATATGGAACACATACTTGATGAAATGATTTGCATATTTAGGCTCATCCTGATTGAATATCCTTGCACCAAATGCGATAAGCAGACACACACACAGAACTTTTCACGCTTAGCCCCATTTTGTCGTCAGTAATTCATTCATTATGCATTCATGTGATTTAAACATAAATGAAGTAAGACTACACAGATAAAAATAAGTTTGAGAACCAATAACTTTTGTTGGAAAACCAATAACAAAATTTGTTAATTTTCCTGCAACAAACTAATTTGTACTTTTAATAACCATTATTACAAAAAAGTTGTTAGCAATCGTTACCATCAGAAGGCAACAAATAATCTGTGTTCTCAATAACATAATTTGTAAGTAATTTGTTGAGTACAAAATATTTGTTGTTGAACGTTAGTTTAATCCTCAACAATTATTTTTGAATTTGGACGAAAAAATTTGTATGTGGTTTGTTGGAGTCTATCAATGACCTGTAACTAATTTATTGGTGTATTGACAAAAAATTAAATTGAAATTAAAATTGACCGAATTATGCTATGAATTGTACCAAAATTGCCGGAACAATTTTGGATATATTTTGTTAAGTACACACTGAGAAGAAATGTGCCCAAAATGTTATTTTTGGATGGGGAACTTGTAACATTTTTATGTCGAAAATCCTATACTCACTTTTGTAAATGTATGTCGATTTTAAATTTGAGTATTAGTCCAGGGTCTAGCAAACATTTTGACAACTTCTTGCCCAGTGCTAAACATTCTAGTTAATTAGAATTGTAATAACTCTAATCCCGATATTAATATGGGTTTCTCAATTATCTCATACAACAAACACATTTAAGAAACTATCAAACTGAAAAATATAAATTTTTCACAGATATTTATAAATGCTTTTCTGTATTCTCTGATGAGTGAGCTCTTTGTTTGCTATCATACACGTGCATGTGCTCATACTCATTTTGTTCTAACGGTATTCTTCGCATACTTCTTTTAGCTTTCGTACATATTCTCAGCGATGTGCGCGTAACCAGTCTTGTATTTTTGTTTTTGTTTTCATATCGAAAGCAGTCAACTATTTTCGCAACAAAATAATTTGTTGAAAATTCACAATATTTCTATTATTTCCTCTGTCAAGCATCTACAAACACATTTCAACAACAAATGCCTCATATTCAATAGACAAATTTGTTGAGCATCAGCAGATTTTACATACAAATAAAGTTGTTAATATTTATTTGCAGTTATTTTTTTGTGTGTACGAATATTTATTCGAATACTCAGATCGCATTAAGTATTCGCATGTTAACAGAGCATACATTAAACTGATTAGATTCCCATTTATCCATGTCCTGAGCCAACCCGGTAACCTTAAGCGTTGCGAAACCCTTTTCACACAAAGCAAAAGGGAAGCCCACCAAAGCAAATCGTAAGTAGATGGTGGGGTATGCTAGGAAGATCTCAAATGAAGGGCTAAGAGAACATTAAAAAACATTTGTTGGTATTTGCGTGTTAAAGACCATCTTTTGTGAATTTATTTCCATGTTCGACTTATTAGAGTTGGAAAAGGATCCAAAGTAGAGAAGTTTTTCTGTAAGACAATTTGCTTTTGTTTCTCCCCGAAGAAAAGTTTACTGCCAAAGCTAATTTCCCATACACATGTACAACGACAAAGAAAAGCATACGTGTTCCTGATTCGCTCTGCCGAACACACACACACACCCGAAGGCTACAAAATAGGATCTACCAAGGCAGTCACAACTACTTCTTTTGGTTTGTGTGGCCACAATGTGAGAGCAGTGAGTGTATGTGTATGTGTGTGTTTTTGCCCGAGTTTGAGTCCTTTTGTTTTTGTAGTTTCTTATAAAAAAAGGAAAAATTGTAATGAAAAATTTAATCCTTAACTTAGTTTAGGAAAAACTTTTAATCTCATGCATAATAAATTTGCATGCACACACTCCCACACATCTAAAAACAAACCCATTCATATATATATGTATATGTTCATGGACACTTGTTTAAGATGGATACCAAAGATACGACGACGGCAGTCTCCAAGAAAGATAACAAACGAACGATAGCTGATACTATGTGACTGCTCTTTAGGGTATTCCCACAAAAGAGTATGCTAGGAAGGGATGTTACTTAAGATTCTGCCATCAGTAGTAACTAATACTGGCCTTCTCGTGCAGTTTGGATAAATTTTACCACGTGAAAATGATATAATTTAGCCTTTCTGTATACTTCTTGAATTCTTTGCGTCGCTTCAATCGGAAATTAAAGTTCAGAAAACATATACAAAATATGGGGTTAAATAATTTGTTTACAATTTAAATCTAATACGGAAACATTTCGAACCTCATCAAATTTTAAGTTCTATTTGTGCACATCGAATACAAGAGAATTTATAATTTAAACGCTTTATCTTCATATCGCTGTAACTGCAGAAGTTCAATTAATTTGGTTCGAAATAACGATTTGGATTCATTCATATATTCGTTATGCACTGAAAAAAACAGTGAACCCTTTTCTATTGCAAAATGAACTAAACTGTAGTAATACTGACCATGATTTAGCCCTTAAGATTTTTTTCAACTTGTCTAGTTTATAATTTTCTTAAATTTTAGTTCATCTATAACATTGTAGTTTAGTTCATTTTTACAACACCATAAGATTTATATACCCCTAACAAGTTAAAAAATCAGTATTATTTTGGTTTACTTGCTTATTTTGTGGGAAACCCGATAATAAAAATTGGTTAACAGTCTCTTTAAAATGTCGACGACTAAACTATTTTTAAATAAATCATTCCACAGTACAGAGAAATTAAATAATTAAAGGAACAACAAACCGTTTTACTATTATGAAAAATTTCATACATTAAAATTAAACTTTCTTCAAGCAAAAGTACTTTATTATAAAAACTTATGATGAAAGTTCTTAATACAATGTTTTTTGTGAATAAAAATTATGACCACGTGGAGCAGAGAGTAGTTCATTTGAACCCGCTGTTTGGACATTTTGACTTATGCTTTTTTTACTCATCGTAGGTAATTTTTTCACATATCTTGCTGGAAAAAATGGAAACAATAATGAAAATTGTTAAAAATTAACACCATGTAGTGAAATATAATTTTTAGTTCTTAATTTTAGCTTGTAACTTACCATATTTGGGGCATTTTATCAAATGGTGTAAGGAATTCAACTTTTCTTTGGAAAACATATCTCATAAAATTTGTACCTGAAACAATTAGAGAAATAATGAAGTATTCTAAATAAACTCATAAAACTGTGTTGTTATCGATGTGAAGGATATAATAAAATAAATATTCTAGTTGAAAGAAAGCTAAAGTTTTAATATAAAACTTACCAATTCTCTATTAAATTGTACGCTGAGGGGAAATATAAAAAGTTGTCCAAATTTATTTGGGTTACTCTGAAATTAAGTATTTATTTTTTACATTAAATAAAATTATTAAATAGGTTTTCAAAAAATCTAATGAAAAAAATAATAATATGCATAAAAAAGAAAATATTCTTGATAACCCTAGACAGTCATCATTCGTCAAAATGACGACACGTAATTTCATTTTCGATTTAAAATGCATTTTAGTCTATTGGGAAATGTTAAATTTAAGTTATACTAATTCGACCGTTTTATGAATTTTTGTTTTATACTACTTAAAACCAAATTGAATAAGAAAATAAATTCAAGTTTGGTTCACTTTTTCGCTCACGATGAAAATTATAGCGTCTTGAAATCAGCCGTAGTCAAAATGACGAAGGATGACGTTAATGTACAAAAAATAAGGATCACAGTCCAGGGTTTAAAGAAAGTTAAAGAATCTTTACCAATTCACTATTAAATTACAGGCAAAGGAGTACTAAAAATTTGTCCAAATTTTAAGGGGTTATTCTGAAATTAAATATTTGTTTTTACATTAAAAATATTACATTGGTTTCCAAAAAATTCGATTAAAGAAATACTAAAATAAGGTATTAAAAAGCTGTAATTTTGATGATAAAAAGGTCACAAAAACGTAAATATTCTAGTTGAAATAAAGCCAATTTTTAAAAGGAAACTTACCAATTCTCTATTTTTTAAATTTGTTCGAATCCATCTGGAGTTGCTCTGAAATTAAATATTGTTTTTACAACAAAGAAAAACAATAAACTGTTTTCCAAAAAAATAATTAACAAATAATAATAGACATAAAAAATATTCTTTTTAAAAGAAAGTCATATTAAAAAAATACTTACCAATTTATGAATAAACTATACGCTGAGATATAACAAAAATTTTCCAAATTCATCTGGAATTGAATACTAATTTTTTACATAGAATAATAAAAATATCAATACACTTTCAATTTCAACATATTTTCCTAAATATTCTTAATAACTTTTTTCTAAACTACCGATAAAATATTAATAACTTTCATTTAAAAGGTTTAATAAACAAACACCAATATATGTCTCAAAAATCCAAAATATTCCATGCCTTTATATGCCCTTGTTGCATACCTACTTAAAAGATGCAACAGCCCACGCCAACGCCAACGCCAACTATACAACTGAAGCATGCCAAACAAAACCAAGCAAAGCCAAAACCAAAAACAATGGAAGATGAAGATGGGAAAATGGCAGCAGAGGGTATCAAACCATTGACGGCGTTCGATGCAAACGTGTCGTTTATGATTTTTTGTTCCACAAATTAAACTAAGAATAAAAAGAAATTTATATCAGGGAATGACGTAGAACAATCGGTCAAAAGTTTCTCATTATTATTTACACAAAATTTAACATCATTTGTGAGTTTTTAACAAAAAAAATTGCAAATTAAAAATGAACGAACGTGTATGTATCGAACACCGTAAATGCAACTTTTGGTATGACGTCGCCCATTTTCCCGTCTTCATCTTCCATTGTTTTTGGCCAAAACATTCCTACAACAACAAAAACACATGTGCCTTTATTGAAAACAACACCTCATCCAGCCAAATGAACCATCCGCGAATAACAAACACACACACACAAACCACTAAATGAACAACAATAAAAACAACCCCACGCTCAACAATAAAAACAACCCCACGCTGAGTTGCGTAAATTTAATTTTTAGGCGTGACTTGAATCAAAAATAAAAATACAAATTCTAAATTGATTTCTGTCTCATATTTATAAATCTTTATATATTTACATATTTATTCCTTGATAGGTTTGGCTCAACTTTACGAAGTATTTACTTTCCAAAAAAGTTCCGCAATTATTATGGGCAAAACAAAAATATCTTCATACGTCAAAAAACCCTGAAAATAATGAAAGTTATCTTGACTTTAAGAAATAATAATTAATTTTTTAAAACTATTACTATGAGTTCGAAAATATTATTTTACGGCATAGAAAAAATTCTAGTTGAATCCTCCCATGAAAATGATAACATATACGTTACTTTATACAAATGTAGGCCCAAGTATATTTATAAGAACATAAAGTCAAATGTGTATATATGAGCATACATATTTGATAGACTATAATTTGTAGATTTCCAACCTGTGGTCCTTACTTATGCGTAACAAAGAAAAAAACAAAAGTTCACATATCCATCTCACATGCCTGGGGTAGGATTTTTTTTTTCAATTCATCTCACAAATTGTGACTGTGGTACGTGATACTACGCATTAAAATGGGTGGAGCACACTTTTATTAATATCATTGATATGTGCCAGATGTAGGTATGATAAGAAGGATGGAGAGAGAGGGGTGGGTATATTTTGTCCATGTCAGAAATTGTCAGAAATATGTTTGTGATATTCAAGTAATGCATTCAATAAAGGTCAACTATGGCAATCATGCTGCCTAATGTAATGTCACGTATCTCCATGGGATGTTTTTCTATTCTAATAAAATTTGCCACATCACTGATGTCATTTTATGATAGGCAACTGTCCTGAATGGTTTACCAAAAAATATTTGGTTAGTCAACCTAAAATATAACCAAAACAAAACCACACACAACCGCCCCCACTGTTATTATAATGATATTATTCTATATTAGAGTCTACCGAAAATGTAAAAACTACACGCAAAAAAAAAACGTTTTTCTTTTGTTAGAGTTTTTTGAATTTCTTCGAAAATTTTAAACTTTTATCACAAAAAAAATCGTTTGTTACAAAATTTTTATTTTTTCGATAAAAAAAATATTTTTGAACCAACAACACAGTCCATTTCCATTTATATCAAGCACTGTTCTTTTCTAACTTTAAGTCTTTAATAAGACACATTTTACAGTTCATAGTGAAAATTTAATATAGTAGTATGTAATGTTGAACATCTTTTCGGAATTTTCCGAACATATCTGGAATATACGTAGAAAAACAAAAAAAGTTCTGTCGAAGCAGGGCTCGAACCCACGACCCTTGGCAAGCAAGGAGGAAGTAGCAACCATTGCTCCACAGTGCCCAACTAAATGTTTGTTTCTGTTAAATAAAGTTTGGTTAATCGGCTCGTGGGCGCCGCAAGCTATGCTATATTAATATAACATATATGGATAATTATCTATTGATGACAATAACAGCTACGTAGCTCAGTGGATAGTGTGCTGGCTTACAAAATTCATGATCCGCGGTTCGATTCTCCGTCCAGGCAAAAGGTAAAATGTAAAAAATTTATAAAATCGAATAATTTCTTCTACATTGTTTGTATTACAGAAAAATGTGCTAAGAACTATAAAACCTCGTGGAAGTGAGAAAAATGTGAGGGAAATGCAATTAAACAGAAAAGATGGTTTTTTGAGTTAGTATTTATGAAATTGTTTTTACATCCTGGAAAATAATAAACGTTTATCACAAAAAGTATATACTTTTCTCCCAAAGAAACTTCCTGCAGTGTACTGTAACGGGGTTTTCTCACCTTCGGGGTCTCCGTAAGGACCCACTAAACCTTTCGGAATAACCTTTCAAGTTAAATACTAATTAACTTAGTTTTATTCATGAAAACTATTTTACAATCTATCTGTGTGATATTTCACAATCTCTTTAATATGATTAGGATCTGGTGAGAGCGGGCATCCGGGATGTCGTCGATATGGCAACTGGTGTATTCGTGGGATGAAGAAGGAATTCGATACGTAGATAATCGTAAGTATTTCGATTCTTCGGTTGTTTGATGATTGGCATTTGATGAGAGATTCGGTTCGTGATGGTCGGTGGTTGATGAACGATGATGTATGGGGACGTTGGCTCGTAGAGCTTCTGTAATTGATGAGGTACTCGCTTCGTAGATAATTCAGTGTCGGCGATAAACTGGGTTCGTTGATTATCGGTAGTGATGAGAAGATCGGCTTATCAATGTTCGGTAGTTGAGGGGAAGTTCGTTTCGTTTGTAATCGGTAATGGAAGAGAATATCGGTTCGTCTATGCTGGATAGTTGATGATTCGTTGACAATCGGAGGCTACTGGCGATTAGGCAATTCGGCATTCGTCGATTTGTAGTTGATTGGGGACTTGCTTGTTTGTCGATTTGTATCGTAGATGATCGGGAACTGCTGCAAGTGTTTGCTGCAGTGTGGCAGATGCGTGACAGTCGGGATCAACTTCGGGTCGGTAATCGCGCCTGGGAATAAATTCCTCAGACGACGTAAAGAAAATATAACCAAACTTCGAGCGATGTGCAATGAGACACTCGTAGCACGATCCGCACCTAGTTGCCGGTGCTTTTCCAAAGTCTCAGTTACCAAAAATCATTCACATGCAGCAAAATACAGCCACTAAGCTGTTCATCATAATACCTTTTTGACTGTTGAGTAACGTAGGTTGGATTGATAATCCAATCCGGCAACTTTAAAATAATTTTGTCACGTTACAGGGCCTAGATATCCAGTGGGAAATTTGAACTTTTAAATTGTCTCTCAGTTACAGCTTCTGAAATAGATTAAGAATACATATGTTTTCAGTAGACTTAGACTAATATTTTTATGTAATAAAAAAATTGCTAATTGAAATATGGACTATAGAGGGCATTTAATAGAGTAGTATCCTGTTTTTGTATTACTGTTAGTATTAATGTTAGAATTAAGAGAATTGTTTTGATTAGTTCTTAAAATGTTGTTTTAAGTAACTGTATTAGGACTTTGTAAGGCTTAGTTACATAATATGTATGATAATAAATTAAAATAAATTAAATTTATGGGATTTTTGAAAACAAATCTATAAGAAAGCAGATATTAGATCAATTGTTCAATTTTTGTAAGAGAACAAAATAATGTTATGCCAATTTCAGATGTATACAAACCATATTGCAAGACATTCTAATGTGTATAAATTGTATAATGTTTGTTGTCGTCTATTTTGTTTTCTTGTTTGTCACATCTTACTAAAAATATAGAATGTACTCGTACACACAATGGGATTGCCCAGTCAACTCAGTGAGTACCTTAAGAAAACATATTTGGTATTTCAGGTTTAGCCATAACTCTTAAAATGGCCATCAATCAATGAATATCAAAAAAAAAAATAAAATAAAAGGATATATCTATGTTTGCACTAATCTAGATTTGTTGTTTGTTGGGTTATCTCTCGTACTGTAACATGAGATGCGTGTCCTTCCAAAATTTGGTCATCTTTGAAAATTGTTTCCATCATCGTGATTGGTTGGTTTGTTTGTTAGTTGTTTTTCTTTTTTTTTGGGTGCAGGGTTTGTTTAATATTTTTAATTTTAATAAATTTTCTACATTTTGTACATTTCCGCAACGGATGTGTATAACATCCGTTTCCCTTAGATGTCAGGGGTGTTGCTTGGGTTACTCTTAACCAATACTCTTAACCAAAACTTGCGGGATAATGTCTCAATGTGGACATACAATAGTCTGTGGCAAAACATAACAAAAAGGTATTTCATTTTATAACCGCATAAATTTGACCATTTCTTATTATTCAACTAAGGACGGACTAAGAAGAACATGAATTTGCGTTTATAATAAAACCATTTGTTTATCCTAACGCTTATGTGGGGTACCCCCCCACCACTTTGTGGATCAATATTTAGACCCAGAAGAAAACTTTGGATACTCTTAAAAACCAAATTGACTACAAAGGTCAACTATCACAATATTTTCAATTCCATGGTAGATATATTAGAAAAAATATTTGCACAGCAACATCTTTAGGATGTGTTTGTGCTTTTGTTCTAGTTTCATGGATAATTTAAAATTCTATCAAAATGTAAGGGTTTGAGGAATTATGTCATATTCAAATATATATGTACTTTGTAGGAAAAGACAACAAATAAAGTAGTATATGTTTTAAAGATAAAAATACATGTTAATTTTAAACACAGGAAAAAACTTAGTCACGAAATATTAACTTTGTCATTCCGTTTGTAACACATAGAAATATTGCTCTAAGACCCCATAAAGTATATATATTATAGGTCGTGGTGAAATTCTGAGTCGATCTAAGCATGTCCGTCCGTCTGTTGAAATCACGCTAACTTCCGAACGAAACAAGCTATCGACTTGAAACTTGGCACAAGTAGTTGTTATTGATGTAGGTCGGATGGTATTGCAAATGGACCATATCGGACCACTTTTACGTATAGCCCCCATATAAACCGACGCTCAGATTTGGCTAGCAGAGCCTCTTGGAGGAGCAAAATTCATCCGATGCGGTTGAAATTTGGTACATGGTGTTAGTATATGGTCTCTAACAACCATGCAAAAATTGGTCGACATCGGTCCATAATTATATATAGCCCCCATATAAACCGATGCCCAGATTTGACCTCCGGAGCCTCATAGATGAGCAAAATTTATGCGATTGAGTTGAAATTTGGTACGAGGTGTTAGTATATGGTCTCTAACAACCATGCAAGAATTGGTCCATATCGGTCCATAATTATACACAGAAAAAAAAAGTGTCTCGTAAATTTAAGAAGATTTTTACAATAATTTATTACAAGAATTTTCCAGAATTTTAGTTCATTTCTCGTATCTTCAACGAAAATTAACTACTCGGAAGGAAATTTTACAAATTCTAAGTAGCAATCGTTTAGTTCATGGCCTAAAAAATACGATGGATATTTCCTTAAAAAATTTCTTAACTGGTAGTTAAAAATTCGTTTGTCATGCTATTAAACTACTTGTGAAATGTAAAGTATTTTCTAAATAATAAGTGCAATTTACTATAAGATTTTTTTGTATGAGAAAATATTTTTTTACGAAAAATTAACTTGAAAGTGGATATTGGTAAAAAATTACCCAATGAAATATTTTTAGTTCACATGTAATTAAATTTATAGACATTTTCGTCAAAAATGGTAGATAACATTTCATGAAAATTTTGCAAATTTTAAGTTAAACGTTTCATCGTTCATAAACTGGTGTGCCTTTACGAATATTATTCTTAGAGTAAATTGTCAGCAGATGCGATCAGTGGTGCCAACTGTTTTGGGCTGAAAATCGTCAATTTTTAAAATATTTTTCGTCAAAATCGTCAATTTGTCCCAAAAAATTCGTCAAAAAATCGTCACCCATAAAATAGCTGAAAAAGGAACAAATTAAAAGTTTTATTAAAAAAACATTAATAATTCCGTTTAACCCTCTAATTAAGTCATCTAGTTTTCAGTTTTTTAAACGAAGATTAATTAAATTAAATTTTTAATAAATTAAAAGTAATATTTCTGATTGTGACTACACCCTGCCAACATTTTTTAATTTGGGGGCGCTTCTGAGAATCCCCACTACGTCGAAAACAATCATATACGACTTAAAAAACTCGTCGGAAAAGCGCCGTCACTATTGAGAAGTTGTACCACGCCAAGTTACTACGAAAAAGTTTCTCATCAGTGCAATTATTAGGTGCCTATTTAGATCAATTTCGAAGGTCGCCAATAAAAACCCCTGCAAACTATCAGAAAAAGTGCATTTTAAGGTAATTGTAGAAGAATCATTGTGGTCAAGTAAAACACGATTGTGTAGATGTTTATTGATTTGATTAAACATTTATAATTTCTTATAAATATAACATTCTTGGGTTTATCTCATCACATTTAACATAATTTTTTGCATTAATAAAAGAATGATGTTGAGTTATAAGTAGCAAGTTACATATTGCAGCGTCTATCAGCCAGTTTGTTTATTTTCGATGGAGACAGCGTGCCTGGAAAAATATTTGAAAAACGATCACTTTATTCTATTTGGAAAGTCGAAAATTGTTCACCATATACCTTTTACAATTTTAAGCGTAATATCTATGTTTTCAGAACTTTATTTTCGTTTTTATTTAAATAAAATATAACAAGTTGGTTGCGCTTGGCGTTTCACAAAAAATAAAATGGCTCTTCTAACAGTAGTGATGGCAAAATACTTTCATGTACATTTTGTACTTTTTGATATGCTTCCCCCATCACAGTTCGCGATGGTTGTGGTGACATTTACGAATCTGTGGTAGCGATGAGGATGAAATGGAACTTTGAAATGCTGGCAGGGCATATACTACATTGTTTAACAAAATTTTCTTGACAGAAAAATGTCCTATTCTCCAAGCGAATTTAAATCCTTATTACTGGCTCGTGTATAATTTTTATTATTTCTATTACGGTAATGAATAAAGTGAATTTAACTAAGCCAAGACAAAAGAATACCTTACAATGTTTAAGTTTCAAAGGAATTCCGCATTTTAGGTTTATTTATATTGATTGCTTTGAAATTTCTTTCTACATTGGAGACGGTTGGGAGCAAGCTACATATAAATTGTCATATTTTGAGATTAAAAAAGCTTGTTTACATTACACCTTATGAAATTCGTCAACTTATAACTACATCACTTTGAAAAATCGTCAAATCGTCATAAAAAACTTTAAAAAGAAACACTTGTGTCGATCATTTAAAAAAATCGTCAACTCATAACTACGTTGTTTAAAATCGTCGTCAAATCGTCAAAGGCAAAATTTACCATCAAAAATCGTCAAAATGACGAAAAATCGTCAGAGTTGGCACCGCTGGATGCGATGAACTAATGCATAGTACAGAGATCTTTATCGGTATAGTGGAATGTTGTTTTTATTGTTGTTCATTTAGTGGTTTGTGTGTGTGTGTTTGTTATTCGCGGATGGTTTATTTGGCTGGATGAGGTGTTGTTTTCAATAAAGGCACATGTGTTTTTGTTGTTGTAGGAATGTTTTGGCTTTGCTTGGTGTTGTTTGGCATGCTTCAGTTGTATAGTTGGCGTTGGCGTGGGCTGTTGCATCTTTTAAGTAGGTATGCAACAAGGGAATATAAAGGCATGGAATATTTTGGATTTTTGAGACATATATTGGTGTTTGTTTATTAAACCTTTTAAATGAAATTTATTAATATTTTAACGGTAGTTTAGAAAAAGTTATTAAGAATATTTAGGAAAATATGTTGAAATTGAAAGTGTATTGAAATTTTTATTATTCAATGTAAAAAAATAATATTCAATTCCAGATGAATTTGGAAATTTTTTGTTATATCTCAGAGTATAGTTTAGTCATAAATTGGTAAGTATTTTTTTAATATGACTTTCTTTTAAAAAGAATATTTTTTATGTATATTATTATACGTTAAGTATTTTTTTTTTTGGAAACCAGTTTAATGTTTTCTTTCTTGTAAAAGCAATATTTATTTCAGAGCAATTCCAGATGGATTCGAACAAATTAAAAAAATAGAGAATTGGTAAGTTTTCTTTTAAAAATTGGCTTTCTTTCAACTAGAATATTTACGTTTTTATGACCTTTTTATCATCAAAATTAAAGGTTTTTAATACCTTATTTTAGTATTTCTTTAATCAAATTTTTTGAAAACCAATGTAATATTTTTAATGTAAAAAAAATATTTAATTTCAGAATAACCCCTTAAAAATTTGGACAAATTTTTAGTACTCCTTTTCTGTAATTTAATAGTGAATTGGTAAGGATTCTTTAACTTTCTTTTAACCCTGGACAGTCATACTTATTTTTGTACATTAACGTCATCCTTCGTCATTTTGACTACGGCTGATTTCAAGACGCTATAATTTTCATCGTGAGCGAAAAAGTGAACCAAATTTGAATTTATTTTCTTATTCAATTTGCCAATAGACTAAAATGCATTTTAAATCGAAAATGAAATTACGTGTCGTCATTTTGACGAATGATGACTGTCTAGGGTTATCAAGAATATTTGGTTTTTTATGCATATTATTATTTTTTTCATTAGATTTTTTGAAAACCTATTTAATAATTTTATTTAATGTAAAAAATAAATATTTAATTTCAGAGTAACCCAAATAAATTTGGACAACTTTTTATATTTCCCCTCAGCGTACAATTTAATAGAGAATTGGTAAGTTTTATATTAAAACTTTGACTTTCTTTCAACTAGAATATTTATTTTATTATATCCTTCACATCGATAACACCACAGTTTTATGAGTTTATTTAGAATACTTCATTATTTCTCTAATTGTTTCAGGTACAAATTTTATGATATACGTTTTCCAAAGAAAAGTTGAATGTTTGTGAATGTGGTAAGTTACAAGCTAAAATGAAGAATTAAAAGTTATATTTCATTACATGGTGTTAATTTTTTAACAATTTTCATTATTGTTTCCATTTTTTCCAGCAAGATATGTGGAAAAATTACCTACGATGAATAACAAAAGGATAAGTCAAAATGTCCAAACAGCGGGTTCAAATGAACTACTCTCTGTGGTCATAATTTTTATTCACAAAAAACATTATATTAAGAACTTTCATCATAAGTTTTTATAATAAAGTACTTTTGCTTAAAGAAAGTTTAATTTTAATGTATGAACATTTTCATAGTAGTAAAACGGTTTTTTGTTCCTTTAATTATTTAATTTCTCTGTACTGTGGAATGATTGATTTAAAAATAGTTTAGTCGTCGACATTTTAAAGAGACTGTTAACCAATTTTTATTATCGGGTTTCCCACAACATAAGCAAGTAAACCAAATTAATACTGGCTTTTTAACTTGGTAGGGGTATATAAATCTTATGGTGTTGTAAAAATGAACTAAACTACAATGTTATAGATGAACTAAAATTTAAGAGAATTATAAACTAGACAAGTTGAAAAAAATCTTAAGGGCTAAATCGTGGTCAATATTACTACAGTTTAGTCCATTTTGCAATGGAAAAGGGTTCACTGTTTTTTCAGTGTATATAGCCCCCATATAAACCGATCCCCAGATTTGACCTCCGGAGCCCCTTGGAAGAGCAAAGTTCACCCTATCCGGTTGAAATTTGGTACGTGGTGTTAGTATATGGTCTCAACCATGCAAAAATTCGTCCATACCGGTCTTAATTATATATAACCCCTATTTAAATCTATCCCTAGATTTGACCTCTGGAGCTCTTGGAGGAGCAAAATTCATCCGATCCGGTTGAAATTTGGTACGTGGTGAAATTTGGTACATTGCGCTAGTATATGGCCGCAAACAACCATGCCAAAATTGGTCCATATCGGTCTATAGTTATATATAGCCGATCCCCAAAAATAATCTACCAAAATTTTATCTCTATAGAAAATTTTGTCAAAATGTTATTACTATACAAAATTTTGTGAAGATTTTATTTCTATAGAAAAGTTTGTCAAAATTTTATTGGTATAGAAAATGTTGTCAAAATTTTATTTCTTTAGAAAATTTTATCAAAATTTTATTTCTATAGAAAATGTTGTCAAAATTTTATTTCTATAGAAAATGTTGTCACATTGAATTATATACGTATTTAATCGGTCTTTTTTTGTTTAATATATACCCCGTATGGACTAACTTACAATTGAGAAGATGGTGTAAAGAAGTTTTAAGATACCTTGCCCACGGCAAGTGTTAACGCAACCCTAGTAATTCGATTGTGGATGACAGTCTTCAGTACAAGTTTCTATGCAATCCATGGTGGAGGGTACATAAGATTCGGCCTGGCCGAACTTACAGCCGTATATACTTGTTTTTTAATTTAGTGACTTTTTTTCTATGTACTAGGCAGTTGACAACGCTAGTCTTCACTGTCATAGCCTTACACTATTCGATACAAAGTTCCTTAAACTACGTTCTCACTACACAGAAAAAATGCTTATGTGGTATTAAATATTATGCAACCTAAGTTTTAGGATACAATATTTACAGAACATTAAGAACAAATTTCTTTTAAAATAATAAGAATGTTTATAATGTTTGCTTGAATAATTTTTTTCGTTAAATTTAGGACACGAATTTTCGTAATTTGCGTCCCTCCATTAAGTCGCATGTCTTTGAACTAAAGCAAATTTTCTGTAAAGTAAAGAAAAGCATTTTTGATTTAAAGAAATCGTCCTTAAATTAACTGAAATATTGAATCTTCAAATTTAATAAAAAAAAACGCTTCAAATATATGACTCATTTTGAGGATATTTGGATATTTTAAACTGGCAATAAGTAGATCTGTATTCTTATTTTAATTTTACTGATCCTAAAATTAAAGCTGAATACGTCCCCAAAAAAATGTCTTTATTTTAAAGATCTTAAAATATCTTAAAGGAAGGTCACAATCTTGGGATCCAAGTTAACTTTTTTAGTGTAAGCACGTTTATTATATTTTATGAGAAAGCAGAAAATTGATTCTTGATATGGGCTCAGATCGCTAACATTCGAGATCGCTACATTGCGACTAATGATCAAAAAATATCCAGATCGACTTCAGCGTGACTCACGTCCCACGCGCAACTGATGACCTGCTCACCTCTACTCGTCATAACAATCGAATGAAATAATTGGGTTCTTCTTCATTTTCCTACCCATTTGATCCAAAAGTAGTCATCATTTCTATCATTTCCAATAAACCTTACAAAGGATTGTAATACGGCAGAAGTGCAAAATGTTTCCAACTTTTTTGTTGCGCCAGCAGGAAATGTTCGTTTGAAGTGATAGAATAGTAATATCTTTTTTTTGTTGCGAAATCGATATAAAAATTCGTTAATTGTAACTATATATACAAAAATGTCTCTGAATTTGAGTCTTTAAGATGAAATAGGAAAACTATTAGTAAGCTATAATGGCCTCCAAATATAAAGAATAAATACATTTATTCTCCCATTCTTCCTGCAAAAAGTTTTCTCAATAGGTATCTGATTTCCACAAATTTTCTTGGGCTTAACTTGACTTGAATATTATAATACAATAAATTTTAATTTATGCTTCGAACGAATAATGACTTAAAGCAGCCCGCTTTGAGAAGAATGAGACCATGGGGTTTTCGCATTGCCTTACCGCAACATTATTAAACATCCTGTTTAGTTGCTTTTGTTGTTATTGTTTTTGCTCCTCTGACAATACTCGCATGGGCTTAACGACGCTGGAAACCCCAAGAAGGCTAAAAGGCTTTACTTTACTGAAATATGAATTAATGTTTCTGTTGCACAGCTGTAATCCCCGTATGATGGCAACATTCCTGTGTAATATGGATGGCAAAAGCTATGGAGCAGTGATTGAAGGATAATGGTGGGTGGTGTGTGTGTGTGCAAGTGTGTAGGTATTTGGGTATTCGTTACCGGATGTTACGATGGAGTACCTAAAATTGTATGTTTCCTGTAAAACATTATGTACTAATCCTTGGAACATATGTTGTGCCTTTACACAAGAATGAGGGGTTTTTGTGGTTTTTTAATTTAGAAACTTTCAATTTTAATTGCTTTTGCCTTGGCATGCACTATGACACACTCATACATCTATACCCATATCTTAAATGTTGCCGTTAATATCCTAAATCACTACCATATTTCAGGTATTAGTGACTGGGTGCATGCCTTTGTGACATTTCTACTACTCCACGTAAATTAAAAGCTTAAAAAAACAATAGATCTTCCAGTACGATTGGTTTTAGATTGTGTAGAATCCAAATTATTCTCAATATGACCAGTTTGCCTGAAATATATAATTTGGTGTTCAAAGACCATAATAAAATCAATTATTATTTATTTTGTTCCATTGTTGTGATAAATCTCCTAAGTAAATCTGTGTCCCAATGTTATTTTACATGCTCATGGATATTTTCTAGATTTTCTATATGGATTTTTTGTTGCGTACTATGAATATAGAATGGACAATGGATTTTACTTCGAGAATGCATAGAAGACCAGAACAAATTTATATCCATCTCCTGAGTTTGAAATGAAATTCAGAATTTGCTTTTCAAATTTTTCAATTTCATTTTCAAATTTGAGGAGTGTTTAAAGTTGACGATCGTTTAAAGTTGTCAATAATATTTGTATACTCTCTACCCTAGGATAGGAGGTATACTAATTTTGTCATTGCGTGTGTAACACATCGAACTATTGGTCTCACATCCCATAAAGTATATATAGTCTGGGTCGTGGTGAAATTTTTTAGTCGATCTAGTGATGTCCGTCTATCCATCCGACCGTCTGTGGAAATCACGCTACCTTCCGAACCAAACAACCCACACTGAAAAAAATAAAGTCGATAAACTTTTCAATGAAGTCGTATTGTCCTTATAATTAAGTGATTTGACTTAAAAATGGGTATCTTAACATGAAAGAAAAAATTTATAGGCTAAGGTCAACTTGACTTTAATAATTCAGAAAAATTCTTTAAATTTAATGAAATTGTCTTTAAATTTGTTGTCTTTTTGCATCTTGACTACAAAGCAAAAAATCGTTCAAATATAGGACATGTTTTTCAAAACTTTATTTTAAAGAAGTTTTTTACTTCAAACATAGCATAATTTCTACTGGAAGTCGAGTCCTAATTTCGAAAATAAAGTCGCCATTAACTCGTTTTTAAATGACTTTGATAGCATATGAAGAAGAAAAGCTGAGAAAGCGAAAAATTAAAATTTGGTTCCTAGAAGCAAGTACACAAAACCTAAATTTAAAAGAAAATTGTGTCTTAAAAGTATCCTTACATGTATTCTCCGCTTCTTTGGCTCGGAATCAATACCAAATTTTTTATAGTAAAGACAAAATCTTTGGAACCGAGTATGCTTTTTTTTCAGTGCAGCAAGAAAATTTGGAAGTTCTTCCAAGAGCACAACTTTAAAAGCACTTCCAGAAGATGTACTTCCAATGATGTTCTTTATTTTAACTACACAGGAAGTTCTTTTCATTCAATTTTTTATAACATATTTTTTTCATATTTTTAATGGGTAATTTTAACTTTTTTTGTTTTAAATTGAGAATTCATAATATGGTACAAATTATTTAAGATTTAAAAATGCTAAATCCAATCTGAAAAAATTGTGAATTTTTGAAAATATTTGAAGCGAAACATTTCAGACAAGCGTTAGAATCCATTAAAAATTATAAAAAATTACTTTTTTTGACAAAATATAGCAAAATTGTTTAATTTACACCCAAAACATTGAATTCGGATTACACCTAAAGAAGTGATGCAAATTCAGTGCACCGGCTGTTGAAATGGAGGACTTCCGTCCTATGACAAGCCCATGTTAAATTCATCGCTTCTGCGTCAATTTTGCACCATTTCTGAACATTATCATTACTTTTTTGGCGACGGGTTTTTTGCTGGGAAGGTATATGTAGCTGTTGTTGATGTTGATTGACTGGTATTATGGTATAATTGCTCATAGGTTTAGCCCCCTATATAAACTGACCCTCAGATTTGTCTTGCGAAAGCTCTTGAAAGAGGAAATTTCATCCGATTCGGTTGAAATTTGGTACGTGATGGTAGTATATCATAAGAGGTTGGTTCATATCAGTCCATAATTATATTGCAAGAAGAAATTTCATCTGACCCGGAGGAAATTTGGTAGTACATACCCTCCAACAACCATGCAAAATTTTTTCATATCTGTCCATAAATGTATATAGCCCCCTTATAAACGGATCCCCTTATTTGACCATTGGAGTCTCTTCGAAGAGGATATTTCAATTGGTCCGGTTGAAATTTGGTACGTAATTTTAGTAAAGGGTGGTTAAAATTTTAAGGGCCGATGTTGAATGTGAACCACACCTAAACGCCAAGTTTTTTTCCGAATTTTATTTCACATTTCTCTATTTCAGACTTACTCAATTTGAACCATGGAGAGATACACAATCCAACAACGTGTTAAATGGTTCCAACAACCGTGCAAAATTAGTATAATTATATATGGTCCGAATTTAAATCGACCTCAAATATGACATCTGGACTCTAATGGAAGAACAAATTTCATCCAACGCTGTTAAAGTTTGGCTCTCTAATAGCCGAACACATTCATAATTATTTATAGAATCCTTTTTTATGCATTTTTATCTAACATAGACTCCATGTGGACAATTTAAAGAAGGTTCGGTAACTGTTACCACAACCCAAGTAATTAGTGGAACCATGGCGGAGGGTACATAAGATTCGACCTGGCCGACCTGTCGGCCTTTTCACTTGTTTCAATTAACATTTTAATTGAATTCAAAGAAATTTAATTGATTCAATTAATTTTTAAACAGGTTTTGTGTTCTAAATGCCTTATAAATTAATTTCGTAGATGTGAATAACGATGTGCATGTGGTTTGGATCGGACATCATGACAAAACAACCAAAACTATTTGGTGGTGTGTAGGGTGACCTATTGACTTTTTAAAATCTCTGTAACTTTTTTGTTTATGAATATAAGTAAATACTTCAAAAGCAAAAGTTTCATATTTTGTTAAGATCTTTATAATGGTTATAGAAATGGGCGTCATAGTGGTATACGAAGCGAAATAAAAAAATTAAAAGTCAAATTTGACGTCGGAGTCAAAAATGACCAATGCACGAAATATAGCCCCTGATCAACCACGAATAAGGATATGCGTTTCTTTTCGATCGGACATCAAATGACGACACAGCACAATAAATTGTATTTCGGGGGGTCGTAGGGTGCACGGAACAAACAAGTTTTGGTGTTCTGAAATTGTCTTCGAATATGCTACAAAACTGGGGGGTGACCGCATCAACTTTTTTCGTGACCCTATCTAATAAACACGTATTGTGAAAGTTCCACGAGTGCTATGATTAGTTTTAGAAAAAAATGTACTTTGCCAATATCCCTCCAAGCATTAACGAGATAAATTCGAGAAATATCTTTAAATTTTTCTTAAAGTCTCATATTGGAATTATGATTATTATATGCAATCAGGGCATGTACTGCGATGCCTCCCATTTATGATTTCTTTTCGTTAAACTGTAGTATGCTGAAGTGTCAAAAAATGTCTACTATTTCGTCTTTGACTGTATATTAAGGTTTAATTTAGTCGGCTATCGCTTGCTTTTTAAAAAATTCCGAGTTTTATTTGCGTTTTATGTAACAAAGGCTAATAGTGAATTGTAATTGAAATTTTCCATATGTTTTATTAGCCTTATGCGTTTTGTTTATTTGGTTTTCGTGTCCGAATATGCCCAAGGGATACATTAACCATATGGAATTTATGAATGTTTGCACTTTTCTTCGAGTGATATATTCACATATTTTCAGCCGTATAAACACGTGGCTAATTTATCCTGGCATATGTATATGCTTTTGCACACAAACTGACATGCGTAAAACATGTGGGAGTTTTGGGGGATAGAAAATAAGGTGTGACTCAATTCCAAGTATTTTTATTAAAACTATCAAGGTATAGGTTTACATATATGAACTATTCTATACAAAATACAGAGATTACAATTTTTCTAATTTTACTCAATTTCTATGAAGCCACGTTTTAAATAAACTGCTACAAATTTTCAATTAAAATTAACACACATCGGAAATATCTGCGGAAAACTTCTATTCTTGATCTCAGTGGAATTGTAAAACGATGGAGCAAGCTTTGTCTGTATCTGAAGTCAGGCAACAGTCTCCTTTAAAATTTAGAACACTTTATGTTTTATGTGGTTCTGTTTTCTTATCTTCATTCGATTTTTCGAACCCATAATCTCTATATCTGCTAATTATCTGATGGTTGAGAGACTTGATAGATAGATAGTTTTCTGAAGATGGTCGCTATCGATTCTCCTTATTTTTTTAGTTTGGAAATTGCAGTTTGTGAGTTCACAAACTGAAATTAATTTTGTGAAAAGTTGTAATTGTTGATTTTGTTTTTGAAATATATATGAAAATATATGGATCTACTTTTACCCCTACGTGGATAAAATCTTAAGGAATAAAAAAGAGAAATTGCTTTTCCAAAGAGTTAATGGTGAGAGTTAATCATTTCCAGAATTTAGTACCAAACGGTGATTCCCTATTTCTTTTGTTGCATGGTGTTTTCCCGTCATGGACTACGGGAATTATGTCAATTATGGTTGGTAAGATTAGATGCTACCTTGTGTCAATCACCTCCAATATTCAACATCGATATCCACACTGTTTGCTTGCTACGTTCCCTGTTGCTAGCAATATCCATCCATTACTGGTCCTATCACTTTTAGCCATATCATTGTTTATTTATTTGGTATTAATTTTTATGTATGCTCCATGGCTGGCCGCTACTACCCCTTGGTAACATCTCTTGATCCCTTCTCGATTTCGGTCTCTGGTCTGTTCGGTGAACTCTCCTCTGTTTTTGTCCTTTATTTGTTTGTTTGTTTTAGATTCGCTTTGTTTTTCCATTCCACTCAATTTTTGCCATATGAGGTAGATGGCACTTCTGAAGTGTCATCATATGTACGTAGATATGTGATGATGGCTGTTCGCTGGATGAGTTTGTCGCTCTGGTTTTTATGGCCTTAGGTGTAAGGATACGTGACTTTTGTTGATTATTTGCGGTTTGACATGAATGACGTCTCTTATGTTTGTCATGAGTGTTCCGAACCCATTGTGGATGTTGTCATTGGTGCCAAGTTATGGTTGTATCCATTGGTGAGAGTTAGCCAGTGAAATTGTTGGTCTGTCCGATCAGTCAACTCAATTTCGAAGTGTTTATTTGTTTTGAAATTAATACTTGATTTCATTGTTGTTGCTGGTATGCCTCTTGCCTTTGCTATAGTGGTTATGTGTCCTGAATATTTCACCGTTCATTGGTTTTCTCTACGATATCCTTTGGTTATGAATTATTATGAAGGAGACATTTAAATTGCGAATATTTATTTTGGAAAATGTTTGAAGATTTTTAATCAGTTCTAAAGTGTGATTAAATCTTTATCTATCTTACATATATATCAAACACTTCCATACATATGTACCGTACAGTCGCCTCCCCTTGAAATTCTAAAAGAGTTTAGCTCTTCGACATCATGTCACCTTCTGTAGTAGCAGTTCAAGAATGCCACGAACCTAACCTAACGTCGTTAGAACAAAAATTCCTTACAAACTATAGTGAATAAAATACATAAGTAATCTTAAAAGTCCGGTATTAAAATAATTTTTCCATATGCTAAACTCTATATTTTTCCCAAACTTATTTTGAAATTTTAAGTTAATAGAATTTATGTAAGAAAATACACGCGTCAGCAGACTATGAGAAGACTACGACTATTAATTCAAAAACATATCTCATAGATCCAGGAGGAACATACAGCCGTATACGTAATAACAAATCCGGAGAACTAATTACATTATTGATCAAATCAAAAACAAAAGGAGCAGACTAACGATCTTCAAGAGTTTAAATACCCAATAACTAACATTTGGAGAAGTAAGTGGAAGGGTTTTCTGAAAAGTCTTGACAATAAGTACTCAAGGAGGGACTTCACTGAAGTGCAGCCTACTGAACTTGGCAGATTTGGATAGTCGTGCGAGATAAATTGATGCTTTTGAAACCATAACGATAATATAACAGGTTGGCTGAAAAGTCCCCGGTCTGACGCATAGATGTCGTCGCTAGAATTAAATGCATATTATTTTTATACAGTACCAACCTTCAAATGATTCGTGTCAAAATTTGACGTCTATAAGTCAATTAATTTGTTATTGTGAAAAAATGGAAAAAAGGTGTTTTGATAAAATACTGTTTTCTGAAGGGAAAAATACGGTGGAAGCAAAAACTTGGCTTGATAATGAGTTTCCGGACTCTGCCCCAGGGAAATCAACAATAATTGATTGGTATGCAAAATTCAAGCGCGGTGAAATGAGCAAAATGGGTGCCGCGCGAGATCACATTTGACCAAAAACAACAACGTGTTGATGATTCTGAGCGGTGTTTGCAGTTGTTAACTCGAAACGTGGAAAGACTCAAAAGTCCGCTGGCAAAGTAATGGCCTCTGTTTTTTTATCTTGAGAAGGGAAAAACCATCAACAGTGACTATTATATGGCGTTATTGGAGCGTTTGAAGGTCGAAATCGCGGCAAAACGGCCCCATATGAAGAAAAAAATGTGTTGTTCCACCAAGACAACGCACCGTGCCAGAAGTCATTGAGAACAATGACAAAAATTCATGAATTGGGCTTCGAATTGCTTCCCCACCCACCGTATTCTCCAGATCTGGCCCCCAGCGACTTTTTCTTGTTCTCAGACCTCAAAAGGTCGCAGGGAAAAAATTTGGCTGCAATGAAGAGGTGATCGCCGAAACTGAGGCCTATTTTGAGGCAAAACCGAAGGAGTACTACCAAAATGGTATCAAAAAATTGGAAGGTCGTTATAATCGTTGGCCTATTTTCAGGCAAAACCGAAGGAATGCTACCAAAATGGTATCAAAAAATTGGAAGGGTGTTTTTCTTTGTTAGACCGGGGACTTATCAGCCAACTTGTTATAGCAGTCCTTACCGTAGACTATTTGCCTAAAATATTTAAATGAGCATATGACTTTAAGTTGTAATTAGAGGGATCAAACCCGACGGATAAAAACAGGTTGACCGTTTTATCTTCTTACACCGATATTCGGTTTTCGCGAAAATCCCATTTTCGGTGGACCGGTAGAACCGGCTTTTGAGTTTTATATTTCCATTGTAAAATTGGTAGTTTGGACAAAATACATCTGGGTATTTTAATACACTCCAATGAAAACACTTTCAAATAGGCGCATCGTAGATTTAAATGTGTCCAACTTTTAATAAAGTAACGAATTATTTTTTGTCACAATACAGTTTCCTTTCAAATTTACGTGCTTTTATAGAAACCGGCGAAAAATTGTATCGCGGAACTTCTTTCATACGAGTTATGTTTATATGTGGTATCTTTATCAATATTTGTACTCTCACCCAACTCGAGCTATTCTAGTAGACATCATATCCACATATTTTGAAGACTTACATAAACGCCTACCATTTACGTTGTCACCAATACAATCGCCTGTCGTCATTTTTGCTTTGAAAGCACACTCGAAATGAAATGAAAACGTTTTCTATTCTATTTCATGCAAATGACACATCTAGTCCTCAATCAGGCAATTTAAAGTGCTGTCTCCGTGATACTCCCGGGTAAAGACAAAGACGCTGATTATCTGAGCCGGCAGTATTTTATGTCTGTCACCACTCATAAAGTTGTAGGCAGTTGGATGAATAAGAACACTTTGAGATGTTGTGTGTGCACACTTAAAAAAAATAATACTTTGTTTTGATTTGACATTTTATGTATGAAAAGTTCACAAACAAAACCAAATCTAAGACATAAATAACACCATTTTCCTAATGGTAATAGAAGACTACTGTTGTCTATTATTTCGGATGAGAGAAATTATTTTTTTTTTGCGTGTACCTATACAAAATGTATTCATCCTTTAGACCTCAATTTCATTCAATAAAATTCTAACAAATTTATAAGAGTTGTAAAATGAAAACGTAAAAGAGGGATTTAACTCTAATGAAACTGTTTATGACAGCTGGAGACAATGGGGGATAAAAACAGGACTATGTATTTCACAGCCTTAGAAGGCAATTGTTATGACGGAATAACTCTCTTTTCGACTACTCGTCCATTTCTATTTTGTGTTAATTTGATGGAAATTCCCGGAGAATGTAAATATTGTTTAGTTTTTGGTGTGACAGTCATTATTGACATTCTTATCGTTTCCGATGTTAACTTTGTCTGGAAATTGTAAGAAGAGATGACAAATTCTCTAATATAAAATTACTGGTTTACTCAAATGGCCATACAGAAGTGAAGAGTTGTTTATCAACATCGAACTCATGTTACCTAAAAGGAATTGAGTGTATTAACATAATTGAGAACGATGGCAAAAATTCATGAATTGGGCTTCGAATTGCTCCCCCACCCACCATATTCTCCAGATCTGGCCCCCAGCGACTTTTTCTTGTTCTCAGTCCTCAAAAGGATGCTCGCAGGGAAAAAATTTGGCTGCAATGAAGAGGTGATCGCCGAAACTGAGGCCTATTTTGAGGCAAAACCGAAGGAGTACTACCAAAATGGTATCAAAAAATTGGAAGGTCGTTATAATCGTTGTATCGCGCTTGAAGGGAACTATGTTGAATAAGAAAAACGAATTTTGACAAAAAAAAATGTGTTTTTCTTTGTTAGACCGGGGACTTATCAGCCAACCTGTTAGAAGACGCATATCTCTAATATAAAGTTTTTTCCTTGTCCAAAAGTCGATAAACTTCTCAATGAAGTCGTGTTGTCCTTATAATTAAGTGATTCGACTTAAAAATGGGTATCATAACATGAAAGAAAAAATGTTTGGGCTAAAGTCAAATTAATTTTAATAATTCAGAAAAATTCTTTAAAATAATGAAATAGTCTTTAAATTTGTTGTCTTTTTGCATCTTGACTACAAAGCAAAAAATCGTTAAAAAATAGGAACACTTTATTTTAAAGACGGTTTTTACTTGAAACATTGCATAATTTCTACTGGAAGTCGTGTCTGAATTTGGAAAATAAAGTTGTCATTAACTTTTTTTTTTAAAGGACTTTGATAGCATATGACGAAAAAGAGCTGAGAAAGCGAAAAATTAAAACTTGCTTCCTAGAGTCAAGTACACAAAACCCAAATTTAAAAGAGAATTGTGTCTTAAAAGTATCCTTACTAGAATTCGGAATCAATACCAAAATTAAAGTAAAGACAAAATCTTTGGAACCGGGCATGCTTTTTTTCACTGTACTAATATAAATTTTGAAATAAAAAAATTGTCCATTGGTCTATGCAGCTATTGTTACATTTAATTTTGTGATAACTGTGGCTATAATTTCTTTTCTATTTCAAGAGACTTCTATTAAATTGCTGGTCATTATCCGTATTGGCAATGTTGGTGATTTTGTGGAAATTTGTGAGTCTTAAGGATTAGATGGAGAATTTTTGAAAATTTTGAGGATTTGTACATAATACTAAAGAGGGGGATGTCGGACCCAAATTTTTGAATGCTCGAGTGGCTACCACAAAACCCCGGTAAAAATGCGTTTGGGATTACGTCAAAAAGCACCAAAAACTATATATGGGCTCTGGAGCCAAATTCAGCACGATTGGTCGTATAATCCAAAAGAAATAATAGGAAACTTAGTAGAAAGTAATCCAAACTGAGTGGAAAGCCTCCAATTAAAAACAAAAAAGTTGCCAAAAATGTGAAGTTTTGTGAGGAATTTTATTTTAAATTGGGGACCTTAGGAGACAAAATCATACCAATTTGGGGACTAGGCGCAAAGAAATACCGAAAACACTGTTCGGCATTCACCTAGATTACTCAGACTTAGAAACATTACACTCGTATTTAACTTGAGAAATTTGGCTATGTGGCGGTTGGGTTTCTTTTTGATGAGGTTATTTCCCTACAGATTTGTGAAGCCTGTTTGCCCCCTCTCAGCTTGTTGTTAACTTCGTTGTCTTTTTTATTTGTTTGTTGTTTGTTATTTTAATATTATGGACTTTTTATTGTTATAAGCTGCATGAGAAAACTATAAAAGGGAAATTGTGGAAAATTGAATTTTCGTGTTTATGTTTCGCTAACAACACTCACTGCCTTTTGTTGGCAGCAAGGGATGGAGGGCAAATGGGTTACTGAAATGAGCTATAGCGGGGGGAGGGTAGTATTTATGTAGGAGGTTAAGTTCTCTTTATGGACTTTAACTGTTAATAGTATTTGGGTTTCCTTTCAGCTTTGTTTGGTTTGTAGCGTTTGTTGTTTTATTGTTTCCATTAGTTATTGTTTTCCATCAACATTTCCATAAAATCATTCACTCAGTCACTCGAAGCGTCAAAAAATAATTGCTCTCGAGTTAAATTCATTTTATTGTGAAAGGCTGGATGCTTATCGAAAATGTGTATTTTTGTTTTCAATTTGATGCCAGCTTGCGTTGGAGATATGAATCTTCATTTATTGGTTAGGAGTTGACGATAATTTTATATTTTTACTCAAAATCACCTCCAGAGTTAATTTAGCCCTTGCTGTCCGTCCGTCTGTCCATGCATTTGTTGTTCGCCTAATTTCGGTAGCAATTATTAAAGGATTACACTTCTTTGCTAACCGATCATATTAAATTTGGCGCACTCTAATCTAGCCTTCAATCGTGCAAAATTTCATCGAAATCGTTTCAGATTTAGATATAGCTCCCATATACATATATCACCCGATTTTCAAAAATTTGGCCATTAAACCCTTATTTATTAACTGATCTTACACAAATTTAGCACAAGGTAACATTCTATAGTGCCAACTATACTAGCAAAGAACCATCGAAATCGGTTCAGATTTAGAGATAGGGAGCCACCGTGGTGCAATGGTTAGCATGCCCGCCTTGCATACACGAGGTCTTGGGTTCGATTCCTGCGTTGATCGAACACCAAAAAGTTTTTCAGCGGTGGATTATCCCACCTCAGTAATGCTTGTGACATTTCTGAGGGTTTCAAAGCTTCTCTAAGTGGTTTCACTGGAATGTGGAACGCCGTTCGGACTCGGCTATAAAAAGGAGGTCCCTTGTCATTGAGCTTAACATGGAATCGGGCAGCACTCAGTGATAAGAGAGAAGTTCACCAATGTGGTATCACAATGGACTGAATAGTCTAAGTGAGCCTGATACATCGGGCTGTCACCTAACCTAACCTAACCTATATATAGCTCCCATATACATGTATCGCCTCATTTCCTCAAATTTGGAAATAATACACTTATTTATGAACCGATCATGCTCAAAGCTGGCACAAATTAATCTTCTATAGTACCAGCTAAACAAGCAAAATACAGACTTAGATAGTGCTTCCATATATAAATCTAGCAATACGATTTTCACAAATTTGGTCAAAAAAAAAAAAAAAAAAAAATACTTGCTATTAACCAAATTTACTCAAATCCCTTAATTTTCTTAAAAAGTGAAATACGGATTATTTCCCAAAAATATTTCAATGAGACACCACAAATTCTTATACTTACTAGTTTGTTTAAGGTGCGATATAGTAGGCCCTGCCCGACTCTCTACTTTACTCAATTGTGTTATTATATAAATAAATACAAATACCCTATTATCGTTTGTTCACATTACATATCGATCACGTCTTATGTAGCTGGCATGCCAGAACTCCGTCCCATTCTTATAAAAGTGAGTCGCTCTTCAGCATAGGATGGGATACCTTCGAGGTGGCTGATATGTAATGCAATAGTATAAAGTGCTATATTTTATCAATTGTTCAAAATATGAAAAGGATGAAGAGCAGACTTGGGATGATCGAACCTTACTCTCCAAAATGCCCAGGCACTGGAACTACTGAGCTTTCACTTCCGCTCACTTTACGGTGTAGACTTCAACAATGTTTGTGGTTTTGTGAGAAACTTTGATTGGTTTGTTTGATATTCGTTATACATATCCATGCATATATAAATTAATATGCGTTGATGAAAGTTAATGGGTCTAATTAGTTCATCATTGTAAATACATATATAGGTTGTGTAATATTCTTCCAAAATTAGTCTCTGATATTATCAAAAAAAAGCACAAATAAGTTAAAAGAAAATCAAAGTGCCCTTAGTTTTCATAGAACTTTATTACCATTCAATTGCAAAATTCTGTTTTTGCAACAAAGTCGTATTCTATGTATCATCCATACTATGCCCACCAAAGGGTTACAAGAATGCCATAGAGAAGTGGAGGTATCTCAGTAATTTTTATCGCTGCGGGTAATGTGTCATCGAGTTTGGCAATTAAAAACTTTGTAGACTTTTTGGCTATTCCGTTGATAGATCCATAAAAATTCTCCGGAGTTTCAGTTATGAAATCATATTTTGCAAGAATCACTGATAATACTGAGAAAAATCTCCCATTTATGTGCAGTGATTTTTGTGGATGTAAACAGTGAAGCCTATGTCGTTTTCTGCATGAATGGCTTACACACAACGATGAGTTGGTAAGCTGTTGTGTGTGTGTGTTTGTATGTAGGGGTGCCAAGATTCATACGAATAAGGGCCAGAGAGTGTGTTGACGTAAGAGTCAAAGTGGCAAAAAAAATGCCGAAATTAATTCAGGATATGTAACAGTTGAGTTGACATGTACCACATACAGAGAGTTCTGGAGAGCAAAAAGATCTTCGCCTTGTTTTTACAACGGGGAGGTGGAATGCAAGCAAAGGCGCCAGTGAATATATTTT
Organism: Haematobia irritans; assembly: GCF_050003625.1. Lineage (NCBI taxonomy): Eukaryota > Metazoa > Arthropoda > Insecta > Diptera > Muscidae > Haematobia > Haematobia irritans. The sequence goes on along the minus strand of NC_134398.1, from coordinate 234,870,622 downwards.
TACAATAAAGTGTAAATTTATGCGCATCGAGTGAAAAGTGTGCTTGCCTTTATAGCTGGTGTTGATGTTGGCGTTTTTCATAGCAATCGTATTTGCAGGATTTGTTAATTTGTTCGGGGCACTCGTAGTTTTTGTTGTGTCCGTAAAATGGGATGGTATTACAAAGGCCAGGACAAGTGTTGGCAACACACACACACTCGCTCACATAGTCACTCATTCATTCTGACACCCACATTCATATTCCAACATGGGTGGGTGGCTCATGTTTGTTTTAGACACACTCGAATAATAAACTGTTGGAGGAAAACTAGTTTAACACTCACTCTACCCTCCAAGGAGACTGCCAGCTAGTAACACAAGAACACCAGGATGGAGTGCATCCATGCTTATGAGGTTTATGTTCGAAATGCTAATCCATAAGATGTTTTCATTTCTGTTATTTCTTTTCTCCGTTTAGTTTTTGCAACTCTCAACATCAGCAGTTGTTGTTACACAGGCGGTGGTGTCACACGACTACGACTATTTGTGGGAATATATGAAAATGTATGGGTGTGTGAAACACACACACACATCCACCCACACGAACAATATGCTCGTGGTACATATATCTTTGCTATTATCATCGCATGCATCAGCGTCAGCAGCAAACCAAATAACATCAGCAACGTCATCATGAAGTGGTAATGGTGCGAGCTTTCAACATGGACTATTAGCATTTAATTAAAATATATGAGCAAAGAAAACAAAAAGAAAATTTGAAATTTGGAATAATCCATGGATCCTTCGATGTGAGAAGAGTTGGAGAAATTTTTCTTCAGCGTTTGAAGACAACACTCGCGGTAGATAATGCATCCTATTTGCATTCGTAATTGTTAAAATGCGTGTGACATGGATAACAACATCCACCATATGGATTATTGAATTACTACAAAAAAGAAATATTTAGTTTTTGCCGTAATGGGGAAAATCACATTTTGTAATTTTGTCTGTATAGTAGATGTGAAAATGTTTTTATATAATAATACGATGTTTAAGACTTACTTCTTGTCGAACATTGATTCAGTCACTTCCAGACTGAGGTTCATGTTAATGTTTATATTTTTTGTTGATTGAACATCCTAAGAAGTAATAAAACATATACAATTGAACAAAGTCAAAAGTGGGTTGGTTAATTACTGTTCCTGACTTCTTGTAAATTTTTACTCTTATATAAAAAAACATGTATAAATTACATATTAAAGTATATGTAGTCATAGTAATAAATTGTTTTATTTGAAAATTAAAAAATACCATTACAAAAACTATAAAAATAAACTTTCAATCCCATATGGAAAATAATAAAATGTAGTACAATAATGTTGAAAATCTTATCGTCACAAATCATCAACATCGTTGTGACTGATGAAGATAATTTCCATCTCGGTGGCAACATCAACAAATATTTGGGTTTGGAAAACCCTATAGGTAGTGCTAGGCAAGGCTGTGGAGTCGGAGTTTGAAGATTTTACTGGAGTCGGAGTCGGAGTCGTAAAAGTTTTGCTCGACTCCGGCTAAACTAAATTTTTTAAAACACTTCACATTTTTGTAACTAAAAAAGTTTTTACGCAAATTAGTTTCCATTGCGTTATTCATTCGAGCAATGTACGGTATGACTGTAAATGAAAAGCAACTTCCAATTACGGAGATCATTTTATGTTTCCTAGAATGTTAGACTAGCAGATGGGCTGAATCGATCCATTTAAATGCCCACCAACATAACAATTTTTTTTGAATATTTCGAACAATCGATTTTATTTTGTAATTTTATTATAAGACCATATACCTATATAAATATGTCGAATATTGGCAGAATTTTTTTTTCAATAGAAGATACAGTTCCTATCCTATTTCAATAGAAAATTTTGTCAAAATTTTATTTCTATAGAAAATTTTGTTGAAATTTTATTTCCATAGATATTTTGGTCAAAATTTTATTTCTATGGAAACATTTTTCAATCATCTATTTCCATAGAAAACTTTGTCAAAATTTTATTTCTATAGAAAATTTTGTGAAAATTTTATTTCTATAGATATTTTAGTCAAAATTTTATTTCTATAGATATTTTGGTCAAAATTTTATTTCTATAGAAAACTTTGTTAAAATTTTATTTCTATAGAAAATTTTGCAAAATTTTTATTATATAGTACCTATATAATTTTTTTTTTTCAAAATCTTATTTCTATAGATATTTTATTCAAAATTTTATTGCTATACAAATTGTATTTCTATAGAAAATTTTCCCAAAATTTATTTCTATAGTAAATTTTCTTTAAATTTATTTCTATAGTAAATTTTCAGATTTTTTTTTTCAAAATCTTATTTCTATAGATATTTATTTAAAATTTTATTTCTATAGAAAATTTTGTCAAAATTTTATTTCTATAGAAAATTTTGTCAAAATTTTATTTCTATAGAAAATTTTGTCAAAATTTTATTTCTATAGAAAATTTTGTCAAAATTTTATTTCTATAGAAAATTTTGTCAAAATTTTATTTCTATAGAAAAGTTTCTCAAAATTGTATTTCTACAGAAAATTTTCCCAAAATTTTCTTTAAATTTATTTCTATAGTAAATCTTCTCAAAATTTTATTTCTTACTGATGGTCACTGATACTCTCCGCTAAGTCGAAAACTTGTAAAAATTATAAAACACTATACCTCTAATACATATCTATCGACTGATGTATCATAAATGCATTTTTGCGAAATTGCCTAAAAATTTATAAATATTGCCCATATTTGTACCCTGCGCCACACTATAACCAAGATTTTGTAGAATTCTTACAAAATATTGTCCATATCGGGTCAGTTTTAAATGTTGGTTTATGGGAACATAAACCTTTATATAAAGTACTCAACAAATTTGAAGGATTTGAGATTTTATCGCCCGACTTCAGTCCGACTTCAGACTTTCCTTATTTGTTTTTATACCCTGCGCCACACTGTGGAACAGGGTATTATAAGTTAGTGCATATGTTTGCAACACCCAGAAGGAGACGAGATAGACACATGGTGTCTTTGGCAAAAATGCTCAGGGTGGGCTCCTGAGTCGATATAGCCATGACCGTCTGTCCGTGAACACATTTTTGTAATCAAAGTCTAGGTCGCAGTTTAAGTCCAATCGACCTCAAATTTGGCACAAGTATGTGTTTTGGCTCAGAATAGAACCCTATTGATTTTGGAAGAAATCGGTTTAGATTTAGATATAGCTCCCATATATATCTTTCGCCCGATATGGACTTATATGGCCCCAGAAGCCAGATTATTGGCCGAATTTTATTGAAATTTTGCACTAGGAGTACAATTAGTAGTATAGTCAAGTGTGCCAAATTTTATTGAAATCGGTTCAGATTGAGATATAGCTTCCATATATATCGTTCGCCCGATTTACACTCATATGACCACAGAGGCCAATTTTTAACTCCGATTTAGTTGAAATTTTGCACAGGAGTACAATTAGTAGTGTAGTCAAGTGTGCCTAATTTTATTGAAATCGGTTCAGATTTAGATATAGCTCCCATATATATCGTTCGCCCGATTTACAATCATATGACCACAGAGGCCAAATTTTAACTCCGATTTAGTTGAAATTTTGCACAGGGAGTAGAATTAGCATTGTAGCTATGCGTGCCAAATTTGGTTGAAATCGGTTCTGATTTAGATATAGCTCCCATATATATGTTTTTCTGATTTCGACAAAAATGGTCAAAATACCAACATATTCCTTGTAAAATCGCCACTGCTTAGTCGAAAAGTTGTAAGAATGACTCTAATTTTCCTAAACTTCTACTACATATATATCGAGCGATAAATCATAAATACACTTTTGCGAAGTTTCCTTAAAATTGCTTCGGATTTAAATGTTTCCCATATTTTTTACCAACATTGTGTTCCACCCTAGTGCATTAGCCGACTTAAATTTTGAGTCTATAGATTTTGTAGAAGTCTATCAAATTCTGTCCAGATCGAGTGATATTTAAATGTATGTATTTGGGACAACACATTTGACGGATGTGATATGGTATCGAAAATTTTGATCTACAATCTGGTGCAGGGTATAATATTGTCGGCCCCGCCCGTCTTTAGACTTTCCTAACTTGTTTTTACTAAAATTGTGTTTCGTCCCACAACGTTTGATTTAAATTTTATTTACATTGATTTTGTTGAAGTGTATACAATTCTGTCTAAATCGGCTCAGGTTCAAATTCATGCATATGGGAATATATGCCTTTATATAGCTCACAACAAACTTAAAGGATTTGAGATGGTATCAATAATTTTGGTCCGAAATGTGTTGAAGGGTATAATACATTATTATTTGATTTATTAAACATAGGACCGACATTGCCTTAAATTTGAAATATAGAGTTCAATTGGCATAAAATGTGAAATGAAGATCTTTTTTGCACACATAAATAAATACGATAATTTATATCGATCCCTTTTCGGTACCCACCACAATAGAACTACAAATTAGTGGTATTAAAATGAGATTATATTACCCGGAGTCGACTTCGTAGTCGGAGTCGTAGTAGAGGCTGATGCAAAATGCTGGAGTAGGAGTCGAGCAAAATTGGCTCTTCAACATCATTTTGACCGATGAGAATAATTTCCAACTCAATGGGTACGTTAATAGGCTAAGTTGTACGGAAAACCCACGAGTGATAGAAAACCTCTTCATCCACTGATTCACTGATTTATGTATATTGAAAATTAATGGTTAATCCGGTGTATTTTTTTCGCATTAGTTTTTTTAAATGTGAAGCTAGTTTAGTATTTCGGACTTCATTTAAATAATAAAGAAAAACATAAAAAAATAAAAAAAAATGTTCGTAACTCTTTCGAAATGTATGTCTACGGTAAGACATTTTTAAATATTTTGTAGCAAATTCCATGTGTGAAATGGAACAGTTCACTTATGAAATATTTTTTTTTTGTTGACATTTTCATTATTTTATTTGTTTTTTACTTTGTAAAGTTCAGAAAATTTAAATTTATTGCGATCTACTACGATTATCTACGATCTACGATACTATTTATACACTATGTCAAACAAATTTATTGTGAAGTGAAAATCTCTGGAAGAGCATTTCTGGATGTAATAACTTAGGAAGAACTTTGAATATTTTTTGCTAGGGTGTAAAAGAGCAAACTAACGTTTGGGGTGACGTATGAGCGTTGTGTTTATGTTACCCATACGTACCCTCATACCGATTATAGTGTCTAAAAACTGTAAGCGTATGTAATATATAAAACGTACCTTGTGCTTTAATTATACCCTTCACCACTACTGTGGTATAAGGTATAATAAGTTTGTGCATTTGTATGTAACGCCAAGAAGGACAAGTCAGAGACCCATCGTTTAGTATAGCGATCGTCTTAGAATTGAATTCTGAGTCGATGTCCGTCTGTCCGTCTGTCTATGTGTCTGTTCATGTATTTTTGTCTGCAAAGTACAGGTCGCAGTTTGAGTTCGATGGTTTTCAAATTTGGTATGGGGTCTTTTTTCGTGACAAAATCGGATTTTGGACAAAATCGGATCAGATTTAGATATAGCTGGCATATATATGTCATTTATCACTGATATGGTCATAATTGGCATGTTTATCAACCGATCTTCTTCAAATTGCGTACTGCCGAATATATTATGAGTTTCGGAAAACTTGCACAATATCAGCAAAATCGGTTCAGATCTACACAGAGAATACAGATAGGTTGTGACAACCGAATTTATTGCCAACCTCCTGTTGGCAGTTGCAGCTACTATCAATTGGCAGTTGTGCCACCCGACTGTTTCGGTCGACACAACTAATACGACATATGTGTTGGTTGGGTCTGCCGACGACATCGGTTATGGCTACCTTCATCATTCGGTTGTGTTGGCCAACATTAATAATACTCATGGCTGAATTTAAAATCAATTCCTTCCCAGTTATATATTATATTTAATTTTATTTAAATATATGTATATTGGTACATGTTATTCTAAGTACAAAATATTTGAGTATTAATTTTTGCTATTGAATAAAATAGGGATTTACATCAAAATCTAGATATTTTAAAAGAAGAATACAAACTAAATGTAAGGGATGAAAGTTTCGCGGTTACTTTACAGTTCAATATAAAGCAGATAAATTAACTCAATTGATGTCCAGTGTCTTGTTCCTCTAGATTTCGGCATGACTTTACGGGAATATGTTTGTTTTCGTTTATAATTTTGATTAATTCAGGAAAAGAATCGCGAAAATAAAGTGATTTTCAACTCGAAAACCGAACATAGCACTCACCTCAATGTTGAAAACGTCTCATATCTTTAAAATTTAAACACATATGTATATAATTTTGTGAGATTTCGATGTGGAAGCATTTACGCATACTCGTAGAATTATTGTAAAACTTTTGTTCCTTTTCTTTGGTGGTGCACAATGTTGTATTCCTTATTTATTACGTATGAGGTTTGGCACATTCCCCGGAACTAGTAAAATAAAGATATATTAATGACAATATTAAGGAAAATTTGTTTGCTCAAACTGTCTTACCTTTTGTATTTGTTTTCAATTCAATTTCCTTATTTCCGAACAAATATATCCTGTTCTTCAAAATTAAAATAAAATTTTCAATTTAACTGGTGAATACTTTTGACATTTGATAGATTTTCAAATAATATTCAGGCTTCATAACCGAATGTTGAAAATTTCTTATAAATTCTATTTCCATCATCAATAGTCGGTGCTCATTACCGAATATTGGTTTTAAATAACTACTTCATGCCAGTTGTGATAATCATTGGGGAAATGATTTATTGTAGACCAATAGTGTTGGTTGACACAACCATATACTTTGACTCGGAATTATCTTTCCGTACAAAGCACTTTCATTCTTTCTAAGGAAAAGTATACTTATTGTAAATACCGAATATTTAGGGACTCAATTGAAAATGTGTTATAAGAACGAAGATTTTGCAGCCATAATGGAATTTCAACCAAACTGTTTTCTGTGTGTAGATATAGCTCTCATATATCTTTCACCCGATATGTACTTATATGGTCCTAGAAGCCAGAGTTTTACCCTGATTTGCTCAAAATTTTGTACAAGGAGCACCATTGGTATTGTCGTCAATTGTGACAAATTTAGTTGAAATAGGTCCAGATTTAGATGCCCAGCAAAAAAAGCGTCGCCAAAAAAGTAGTGCAAATGTTCTTTTTGGATCCGGAAGTGGTGCAAAATTGACGCAGAAGCGATGAATTTAACATGGGCTTGTCATAGGACGGAAGTCCTCCATTTCAACAGCCACTGAATTTGCATCACTTCTTTAGGTGTGATCCGAATTCAATGTTTTGGATGTAAATTAAAAAATTCTGTGCTATTTTGTCAAATAAATAATTTTTATAATTTTTTATATTTTTTAACGGATTCTAACGCTTGACGGAAACGTTTGACCTCAAATATTTTCAAAAATTCATAATTTTTTCAGATTGGATTTAGCATTTTTTTCGACAAAATTTAAATGATTTGTACCCTTTTATGAATTCCTTCTCTGTTTTTAACCTATTTGAAACAAAAAAGGTTAAAATTCCCATTAAAATTATGAAAAAAACAAAGTTATAAAAAATTGCTTTAAAAGAACTTCCTGGGTAGTTAAAATAAAGAACTTCATTGGGAGTGCATCTTCTGAAAGTGCTTTTAAAGTTGTGCTTTTGGAAGAACTTCCAATTTTTTTTGCTGGGTATAGCTCCCATATATGTCTTTCGTCCGATTTACACTCAAATGACCCCAGGGGTCAAATTTGCAATCCGATTTGAGTGAAATTGTGCACAGGGATTAGAATTAACATTGTATCTGTGCATGCCGAATTTGGTAGAAATCGGTTCAGATTTAGATATTGCTCTCATATATATGTTTTTCTGATTTCGGCAAAATTGTCCACCATAGCCATATTTTCCTTACGAAAACGCCACTGCAAAGTCGAAAACTTGTAAAAATGAATCCAATTTTCCTACACTTCTAATACATATCCATCGACCGATGTGTTTTCCTTCTTTTACATTTATAACTTTGAGATAGTACATTAAAATAAATAACTTTTCAATGATTTTACCGGTTTCTCTATTATAACTCGACCTTATTGTTGTCGAAAATTAATGTTTTATACTTTTGTAGTGAATGGACTCATTTGACCATATAGGGGGGGAATTGTGGGCATAAAACTAAAGCTCTTTTAGGGCTTTGTTTTAGAGAATCATTTACTCCTATCTTCATCTGATATAATCGTTGTTACTATTATTGTTGGTGTTATTGTTGTTGCCTCCGACTTAACGACTTTGTTGTAACGACATAATTCACTAAGGATATTATACTCCCAGCTAACATTAATTTCCAAACATAATCTGATTTCAGTGCCATTTAGGGAAGGGCTTTGGTTATTTGCATGTGTGAGTGTGTGTGTGTATTTGTTTTGTAATTAAAATTGAACGACATCTTTTTTTAATGTTTATGGAATCATAAAGTATTACCTACAATAATGGGCACTGGGAGGTGAATTTTAAACGTGGTCTTAGCAGAAACAACAACACTGTCATCCAAGGTGAAAGAAATAATGCTCAGGGTAATGACATCAAAGGCATTAGTAAGAAAGTAAATGAACTTTTTTGATGCCTATGAGGATGCGAGAAATGTACAACACAAATACGTCTTATGATGAATATTGGCCACGAATATGAGGATTTGTTTTTGTCTTTGCGGCAAAGGAACAAACGCGCATAAAATTAAGTGTAGGTATAAAATCGTGTTACGCATACCTACAAAGACATATAAATTACGCACATAATATATAAAAAGCCATGCTGTATTAAAGAACAAACAAAAAAATCACATTAATATAAAAACGAGGGTAGCAAGGCAATTGGAATTAATTTTCTAAAAATTGAATACGAAAAATGGAAACATACTATATGACATATTTCAATAATTTGGCAAGCAATTGCAGCAATTGGTGCTTAATTCCATTTAAGGATTAGTTAGAGTTTCTCAAACATTTTTCAAAAATTTTACAAAAAAAAAAAAACAATAATACCCCAAAATTATCCCTTAAATAGCTGAATCGTCACAATATGGAATTCTCGAAGAATGGTCCCTGTAGGAAATGTCAATAGTGAAACTGTAGTGAATCACTATTGACTATGTCACCAGTACTACTGACAAAGTATACCCCACACAATATATTTTGCTATAGACATTTAACATATGCTTGTCATTGAAAATCCACTACTGACAATAGAACTACTGACTAGATGGTACTTATGGGACCATATGGAGACACTTTTGGATTTTTTTTTGTACAAGTAAGTTTACTTTTTTGATTTAATTTATATTTTTTTATTTTGTGTTTTTGCACAAGATTAACATACAATAAAATCAAATCACACATGGGTCCTATAGCTACTTCAATAAATAAATCAAATTGTCCCGTTGTCATCGCTTCCAGCTTTCTTATTTTGTGACATTTATCTGACAATTCTGCACAACTAGAAATATCGACTGAAAATAGAAAAAATTAATAATATATAATATAATACGTTGCTTAAACAGATTTTACTTATCATACCCGCAAATATCTAGGTTTTCCTTCTATAAATTAACCAGTAGTTCCTCTGGCCAATTTCTGGTTGATGCTGTTTCGATTAACCAATATTTAAACTCGAAAATTCTAATTTCTGTTCGTCCTATCCATCAAAGACGCAATAAGATGTCCTCCGAACTCTGTACAGGCTCACTGTCCTCTCCGAAGTTTTTTTGCGATATTTATATACGACTGTTTTTTCACTAGTCTTTTTAAATTTCTTTTGTTCATGTTATTTTTTTACAGCTGTCAAAAATGTCTACCAAGTGTAGACAATTTGTTGACTATGTCACCATAATAGTTGACAAAAGTGGTGACTTTGAGACACTAGACCCCAGTCTTCCTACTGGGGTTGTAGTGTAGCCGACAATTGAACATTTTAGTTTTATCTAAGATCGATGGAAAAACATTTTCACATTGAGGTTCTTTAGGCTGTTTCAAAATTTTGAAAATTTCATTTTCGAAATTTAAGATAAACAGATTCTTATTTTTAATTGTTTTCTGAATGTTCATACCCAAACGACATTGCGCTGATGAGTAATTTAAATTTTTATTATTTTTTTAAAAAGATCTAGTAGGTTAGGTTAGGTGGCAGCCCGATGTATCAGGCTCACTTAGACTATTCAGTCCATTGTTATACCACATTGGTAAATTTCTCTCTTATCACAGAGTGCTGCCCGATTCCATGTTAAGCTCAATGACAAATGATCTCCTTTTTATAGCCGAGTCCGAACGGCGTTCCACATTGCAGTTAAATCACTTAGAGACGCTTTGAAACCCTCCGAAATGTCACCTGCATTGCTGAGGTGGGATAATCCACCGCTGAAAAACTTTTTGGTGTTCGGTCGAAGCAGGAATCGAATCCACGACCTTGTGTATGCAAGGCGGGCGTGCTAACCATTGCACCACGGTGGCTCCCTATCTAGTAATAAAACACTAGGACCGTATACACTCATAGAACAAATCATGCAGAGCCGTACTCACTTCAAACCGATTCTTTCATGAAAGTGATTCAACACACTTGTGGTGTCAAACGGAGAACAGGCGGTATCAATCTGACAACGATAAAATGACACCATGCGTTGTCAAAACAACAACCAGCGTTCATGATCTGAAAACGTTATTGTTACGAATTTATAAACAAAATTAAAGAAAAATCCATTACCGTGACTCGAACCTGTATTTTTTGCACCATACGCGTTAACAGTCGCCTTAGCACATTGCACCATGGCAACTCATAATAACGTCTAACGATTATTTTAAGACTTTTCATGGCCAAAGAAAAACGAATGCCGTTCATGAAATCGTGAACGCCCGTGTACAAAATTGTGAATATTCCGTTTTGATTTTTTGTGAACGTTTCCATTTCATTTGGTCACACGACTATGGAACGTAATTTTTTCTATTAGTGTAGGAACCATTAGCCCAAAAATACAATAAAGAAATGGAAACTTCTTTGCCTTAGATATCTATTATTTGCATGTTGTGGTCATAATTATCATACTCCCCACTTATGATAAATATTAGCGAGGGGACTTGTTTGTTAGTGGAAAGAACAAATGTACTTTGGTCGTATGTTATTCTGGCTCTCACACTGGGAACAACAAGAATATAATGGATTTGTTGTGCTCTGCTTTTACTATCACCGTGATCGGGCTTTGAGCTCACAGCTCTGTCCCTGCATTTACGACTTGAAATAAATTTTCATTTTCATACTTTCATTCTACTCGGCAAGTAAGAGGAACAAGAGAAACGCATTTTTATGATACCTTTGTTGGAGCTTTTTGTTTTTGTGCCATTCATTTGGTCGTTCATTGTTAGCTGCTGGCTGATTATTTCTTTCATACCAACCACAGTATCGGGATGGCTTGTAAGTGAGATGGGTGATTCATTGTTCTTCCTTCTACATGGAGAAAAATACTGTACTGCTGGAACTATACACGCTTCTGTATGATGTAATCTCAATTTGTGTTATTTGGAAACGTAAATTGGCTTATTCGGTGCTAATTCGACCGAGCCTAATCATAAGTATCCTCCACCATGGACCACATATAATTATTTCTTTTGCGAAAATCTCACCGAATTTTAGGAGGATATACAAATTTTAAATTTGCGAAATTTCAAATTGGCATATATTTCAAGAAAATCCAAATTCATGGGATTTTATTTAACGCTTATATGCTTTTCAGATGACATAAGAAGTGAAATTAGAAAATTTTACTACTAGATTCAGACAAATTAGGCGATATATGCGTACTCTGTGCTTTCAAGAAGTCATATCAAAATATAAACCCATGGCATTTATGGCTTTAGCACAGGATTAAAAATTAATTTTAGATTTAAAATTTTAGACTATGTGGAAGACAAACCAGAAGATCAGTCTATAATGGGGCTGAACCAAAACATGGACTGCTACAAGCCATGTGTAGCATAGGCCTTTATAACTCTGAAATACTTCTAGATTTCAAATTTCAAATCGGTTAAAAATTGGGGCTTTTATATAATGAAAAAGTCAAATCGACAGAGGTTATATGGGAGCTAACCAGAATATGGATTGATACGATCAAAATTTATGGGACCAATATCAACATTGCGTTTAAAATGACATGTGATATTACTGCTTTTGCGCCCTCAACATGTAGGGACCTAGAAAAAATAGTATTTCTAATTCTAGGCTGATAACCTGATTATAGAACGCTGTAGTGTGATTACAACAGTCAGTCAAACAACAGACGGATATCGTCTTATAATTTCTCTCTGATCAAGAATATAAATTCTTTGTATGACCGGAAATCGGTATTTCGAAGTATTAAAAACGGTACGGTACAGCATGTATTACTAATCAGCTTATTTTCAAATAATAATTTTGTTACAATCCTGAAATTGAGTGATAACGGAGTTATCACTGGATTGATACCAGCACTTTAGTTTGTCTCAATTTTCAATTTTCATCAAGTAAATGGATCAACACATTTACTGCAATACAATTATCAGAATAATCTATTGTTTAGCATATTCTAAAAGTTTTTTCTTTCTGGTGATATTGGGCTTGTTAAAATGAAAAAGATTCTCAAGAGCTTGTCCCAGACTGGTTCATGAGAACCTCTCTATCGCGTACTCCTACTAAAGCTGTCCCAGGACGTGTCCTTTGGTATTAGGGTTGCCGGATGATGGTTGCCAAAATCCGGGACATTGCGGCGTACATTTCTGGATTTGTCGGAACACGCAAAAACGGGCACATTTTTCGAAAATAGTTGCCCATATTTTATCACTTGGTATTTCTTTTGGTAAATTTTTATAAACGCCATGTCGTAGTCGTTATGGTCTGCAGACTTTGAAATTTCTAAATTTGTTTGAGCCGCTTTATTTCTTGAAAGTCGGAACCCTAAACTCATATTTACTTTCGGTTATGGCAAGTAAACTTTAGCTCTGCGGTAGCAAGCGCTACTTCTTTTGTAGTGCCTTTCGATACTGGGAATTAGAATATTGGATTTGGGTATATTTCGCAACACAGTTGGCGATTGTTATAGTGTCACTAAAGAGTCTATGGTAGTGATAAGAGATAAAATGGAACTTTGAAATGTTGGCAGGAATACAGACTTGACTTATAATGTGTAAAAATACATATCACAGGAAAACGTGAATTTGAAATTAAATTGGATATTTGCGTATATGTTATTACATTTACTGCTCAAGTTACAGCTGAGGATTCGAAAGACAGTGATGGTAATTTGATTTGTTTATCATAGTGATGAGATTGAATGGAATGGTACAAAATCTGACAGACAAGTCTAAATTTTAAAAGCATAAATATCCAAAACCAAAAATATTTTTGAAAGCGATTTAATCGTTTTCAACATGTGAATTGAAATTCCGTGATTTTTGGAAAATTTTGTGAAAAATTCGGAACACTTCCTGGATACGAAATTCCGGGACAATCCAGACGAATCCCGGCCGTCTGGCAAGCCTATTTGGTATAAGTCCAAGTCGTGTCCTAAAGAGTAAATTAACATGATTCTGTCATTGACGTTATAAATGACAATCCCATGTTAAAGTGACCGGTCAATTTATACGTTTTGACCAGAACAGGGATTGGCACATATGCACTAGGGATTAGCCCTGTACCTGGTCCTGGGCTAACTTCCTATCAGCCAAATTTATTAAAGGAATCACAGTCTACGTGAGCCTAAAATTACTGGCTGACACTATACCTAACCTACTATTTGGATACGCATAAAAACCTCAAAAAAAAATGAAGATTTCTAACTCGTGCCGTTCTGCACAAACGGAATGGTACCAAATAGTAAATTTTTGTACCATTTTTTTGTCATCCTCAAGCCTGCCTTTGAGGCCATTTCACCCTTCGAACTTATTCGTATGTGTACGTACTGAATAGTACTATTTAGTACCGGTATAGTAGCTGAATATACAAATTTCCAAAAAATTCCATTGCGCATCTTCTCACTATATCCCATCTACAAGAATTAGTTCATTTATAAAACCGTGCCATGAACCCTGCATATTTCCTGTAATAACGAAACTTTCTGTTTCTACAACAGTGTTCTTTTTACTCTTAGTGTAAGTATCTGCTTCGCATCTACAGGTTGATGTCATGCACACACACACACATACTCTTAATGTATTTTTCTCATTCCTCTTTCGGTCAATGCCTATTTACGAGGAATACATCGTATTTGTTGGGTGGAGCTGAGTTGTTTGTTGTGGTGTATGGTAACGCTTAAGCTGGTGTTGTTCCATCGTTCCATCTACAATTTATGTGGTCCCGCAAGGCCTCGTAAAAAGATTGTTGCTGGCTACAATTTTATTATGACAATTTCCACCACGCCCGTGTACAACATCCAAGCCGCGAGTGAGTTAGTGTGTGAGCGTTTTGATGTTGGCTTAAATTGCTTTTAGCAAAAAGTTAATTAGAAATTATGTGTTACCACTGTGGGAGTAGCAAGAGCAAAAACAAAAAAGGAAGAAAATAGCCGAGGAAGGAGAAAGCATAAAAGAAAGTAAATGAATATCAAGCCATATCTCTTAAAACAGCCATAAATGCCACAACCTGGATCTGAATGGAAGCCACAAAGGTGCTGCGTTAAAATCGCATCAAGGATGTTAAAACGTTGTTCTCAGTGAGATAGATATTCAGTGACATGGACGTAGGTCAATGGATGTGACGAAAATGTTTTGGGTTTTATTGAAATCTTTTTAGCATTAAAATTTAGTCACTGAAGAAATAGTCACTGAGTTTTCTTTTATGTTATAATCTGGTAGTAAGATGTAATGGAAGAACCACAATTTGTAGTTACGGTGAAGTGGAGCATTAAAATCTATTTGTTTATGTCCACCTATGCCTATGTTTTATTGTTTTTTTATTAAAGTAGAAAACAATGATCCAAAAACAACCTTCTAGAACCAGAAGCTCTCATAATGAAATGTAATCAAAATCTTTGTTAATACCTTTCATCTTAAAAGCTTCTGAGAAAAAAAGTAATTTTTAATATGGACTGCGAGTTTTAACACATTTTCGCGTTAATTGAGATTTACTGGGCCTGCAGACAACTGGGGTAAATGACACAGAAGCGCAAATGTGTCATCAACATCGTAGCCATTAATGAATATTTACATGTACCCAAATGATATGTACGCTCATAGTCCACAGTCTATGTATAGGTGCAGGTGTGTGATTGTGTTGGTCTTCGCACGAGAGCTAAGGGACATTAACGTACATACACACACACACACACACACAAGCGTATACATCCGTTTCTGGACCCCTCCTGTGACTTGACCACAATGCCTGAGAGTTTATGTGAAGTTGACGTTGCAATGGAAACCTTCGCGACCAAACAGTCAAGACTCTTTGATATCGTCCATGGTTACAAAAACAACACAACGAGAGCCAGAAACAAAAGATTGCTGTTATGAATATTCATCCATTAGTTACACCTGCTGGAACTACGCTAATACGTTCACCAGAACACAAAGAGCGAATGTCCTTTGTTTGCTTCTACTTTAGAAATCGTTTGAATGCAGATGTCGTTCACCAGCACAATGGCAAATGCGAAATGGGTGACGTTTTCATGCCAAGTGCACGTAGTAGTGGTGATGAGTTTTTAACTAAATGTTGTTTTTGAACTCAAGCATACCTTTTTTACAACAACTTTATTTACGATGTTGGTCCGATAAGTAAATAGCCTTACCGCCAATGCAATAGTATAGCATGGCGAGAAAACTGTTCGTCAATGTCACAATGAACGCTTTTATATCTCCCAATTTATTAGGGTCGTAAACTGTTAATCAATCCTGATTGAGACTTCTTGTACCCATTAAATGACTTCTGATAGCGAAAAAGGATGGCCATACATTGGCCAAGAATATCGAATAAACTACTAAAATGTTTGTATTTTTAGTAGGCTAGATACTACACGCAAAGAAAAAACGTTTGGAAAACGTGTACCGTAAACGTTTTTCTTTTGTTTTTTGAATTGCTTCGAAAAGTATCTACTTATATCACCAAAAAAATTAGTTTGGTACAAAATTTTTATTTTTTCAATAAAAAAGTTATTTTTGAACCAAAAACACAGTCCATTTCGTTTATCTCAAACACTGTTCTTTTCTGACTTTAGGTCTTTAATAAGACACATTTTAAAGTTCATAGTAAATATTTAATATAGTAGAATGTAATGTTGACACTTTTTCGGAATCTTCCGACCATATCTGGAATATATGTAAAAAAAAAACTTTGGTCGAAGCAGGGATCGAACCCACGACCCTTGGCATGCAGGTCGGCCGTAGCAACCACTGCTCCACGGTGCACAACTAAATGTATTTTTCTGTTAAATAAACTTTGTTTAATCGGCTCGTGGGCGCCACAAGCTATGCTATATAACTATAACTTATATGGGTAATTGTCTATTGATTACAATAACGGCTACATAGCTCAGTGAATAGTGTGTTGGCTTACAAATTGCATGGTCCGCGGTTCGATTCTCCGTCCAGGCAAAAGGTAAAAAAAATTTTAAAATTTATAAAATAGTATAATTTCTTCTACATTGTTTGTATTACAGAAAAAGGTGGTGAGAAATAAAAAACTTCGCGGAAGTGAGAAAGATGTGAGGGAAAATGCAATTAGCCAGAAAAAAACTTTTTTGAGTTATTCTTTATGAAATTGTTATTACATCCTGGAAAAGAATAAACGTTTATCACAAAAAGTATATACTTTTCTTCCAAATACACTTCGTTTCAAGGAAAAGCAAATGAGAAACGAACTTTGTTTGTCTAAAATTTCGTTTGGGAGGAAAGAATTATTTTTTTTTGCGTGTAGTCGGGCCAACTTCATATACCAAAAACTTGGTCAATATGGCGTCTGAATTGGGATTAAATTCTATCGCTTATTGGTGTTGATGAAATCGAACCTAAGGGCATTTGTGCTCTACATCGTAGTAGTGGCTTGAGGGTCGGGCAATATCATGTGTGGACTTCTCACGACGACCACGTGCTTCCTAATATTCATCTTCGACTTCACTGTCATTGTCTAATGGGTCTTTGTTATGGCGAACGATGAACGACGACATTTGCTGTACTTTGCAATTGCAGTGCGTGTTAATTAAAATGCGTGTTACTGAGAATGTATTTGTATTGCACATGTGTATGTATTTGTGTGTTTGCAAATGCGCAATTCTTGATGCTGTGTGGTACCCGCAGAAATGAGGACAACGTTCACTTGTATTTGCTTTTCCTATGAAAATGCCATTGCACGTCATTCATATTTAGGGGGTATTGCCACAAAGATGCTATTCAGCATGGACATCAAATTAATGAATGTGCATGGGCGAGTGAAGGATATTTGTCCACATAACCAAACAACGTTGATGCCTTCGTTCTTAGCCACATTTTCTTAGTGACATCAACGTTCACATAGATGGATGTGAGAATTGCGTACCTATTTATGAGCCCCGGCATGGGTGGTGAATGGGTTCGAGTGCTTTTAATTATATACTTAAGACCATTATAATTTGGAAATATGATCCCAACAAAAACTGATAATCTTGGATGTAGCTTAGTTCAAAATTGGTATGCAATTACAATTGAAGTCTTGTTTATTTTTTCATGGGGCAGGTCCCAAGTAACAAAGAAAGTACTTCTCTGTCTCATTATCAAGGGAAAAAGTGTAAGCATGAATGGTGGTCAGGGGCATTGTACCAGTGGGATCTTAAAATCACTTCATTTAGAGAGGTTCATTCGCCATTCAAGTGCCAACAAACATTCTATGGTCTGTGGGAAGAAACACTTCCTTCAGAGTATCGGTTCATTTTTTATATAGTCTTCATAAATACTTACGTTTTTACTACGTTTATAACGTTTAGAGATAATGGCGATATTTCTTTCTATTAACAATCAATTAACCTAAAAGAGTAACTTAACCATTAAGTCCATAGCCGTAGCTGCTAATGCTTTTTGTTTTATAAATTTATTTCATTTTATAATAAAAATAAAGATTTTGATAAAAAAACCAAATAAAACATAGAAAAATTTATATTATAAGACTGTTAGATAAACGATTGTTTCAGAACTTCTACATTCCTCAGCAGCATCCTCTACATGCAGCGAAATCATTAAAATTCCAAGAGTTTTTGATAGCATCTCTCATAAAATAAAATAAGATTTTTCATTTCATAGATGCTATGACATTTGAAACTTTTTCTATTTTCTTTCTCAAAAGCTTTTGTTGTAAAACCGTCGTTTCTAATCCTTCGAATTATCCTTTGAAATTTGCATTCTATTGTGATTCTAAATTAATTTGATGTAATGTAAATAGAATTCCCTTGGGATTTGTTAAATCAAGTGGCACCCTTAACTATTTGCCACCATTTACATTTTTTCATTACACATTCTGTATATTTTTGTACTCAATCCTAGTGTCGAAAAGTTGGAAACCCAAAAGGATTCGGATGGCCAATTTGTGTAACTGCCATTTAAGAAAATCTTTTTGTTTAAAACTCTATCAGGGATCTTTTACATGGACATTACTCAATGTTTCGTATGTTTCTTTTGTGAATTTGAGATAACCGAATTTCATCAACAAAGTTTTCGCTAATAATTTCCTTAATTTAAATGCGTTGATGAACTGACTGCAGCAGTAGTAGCAGACCACCGTCATCAGTACGACCACGACTATCACGCAGACAGGCATAGTCAAAGTTTTCTCATTTTCCATAGAGAACGTGCTGCATGTGTAAATTGGAAATTACAGACAGCTCATGGAGCTGAAGCTTCTTTCTTCGATTTTCACAAGCCGAAGTAGATGAAGAAAACTTTTCTCGTAACTTTCCACTACACACACACACGCACGCACACGTTAACATACATTTTTACAAAGTTTCTTATGTTCATACGCAGGCATAGTAACTCTCTCACTCACATACAATGCAAATAATTCGAAAATATGGTCCGAAAGAACTTCAATTACTTTCTCTCCCATTTCAGTTGCCATCCGGGAGTAAGGAAGGGGAAATTTTCGGTGAATTTCTGTTTAATGCCATTCCCGCAGGTCCTTTGACTGGAATTCATTAATTAAGCAAAGGACAAATTCATGAATGGGAATCATTTATTTTTGTAATTATAATAATGCGATACCTATCAGTGTGCCATTAATGTCCCACCCACCTCATCCAACGGCGGCCTCTGTATCCTTCGAAATGAAATGTATGACAGATTAACCTCATTATTTGTATTGTCAAATGTGTCGTTTTCCAAATGCGTGGCGTGTTCCGTATCGGTGCGATATTATGCCGTCACTTGGTTTACTTGTCGATGTGTGTGTGTGAGTGTGCGAGTTCACTTCCCTTCAATTTCAGGGAGGTGACAGTATTTGTAGCACATAAGCTGTGATTGAAATATTGATAATGTCACCTTTCAATGTTTGCTTGGAATCACTTTGCCGTTTGCCTCCATTCTCCTACCTTTAGCATTTGCACGAATACACCCACGTACCCACACATAGTATCGCTGAAGCAGAGGAAACAAAGGACACAAAAGGAATAATTTCGAATACATCATGGTATTTACTTTATTGTCTTTTTATCGTATTTTAATAATGCCAATGTTTCATCGAATACTATCTTATATTGTTTCTGACACGCTCATGCCATTGTTTGGTGCCAGGGGCGGGAACACCTGAGGAGGTGCCGGTAGAGTGCTATTTGGAGTCAGCTGCAGCAGATACGTGCTATCAAACACGGTTCCCTACTAATCACCATTTGACATGCTAAATTTTGTCGTTGAATTTGGATTCATATACACTACGATTTGGGGAAGTGGAAACTTTTTGTTTGCTATATACAAGTGAGTGTGTCAAGACAATCACTGCCATCGATATTCCCAATACAAATTCCAATCAATTCAACATACGCACACATACATATCTCCGTATGTACATTTCTCAATTTATTTTCCTTCACAACAAACAAAGAAACGTCTAAGATTTGGTAAGAGTTGCGAAACATCTGACAATTGAGGCCTTTATAAGGTAATTTTCGCTATTTGACCATTTACTTTTAGATACATCATTTTGTTTGTAACGAGTCGAAATATTGCTCTCAGACCCTATAAAGAATATATATTCTTGATCGTTGTGAAATGTTTGTGCGGAACTTTGAAATCACGCTAACTTCTGTGTAAAATGTCATATGAGGGTGGTGTTTCTATCTCTAGATCTATCGAAAATTGGTGTATTTTCTGTCTATATGACAATTATGCACTGAAAAAAATATTGTCGTGAGATCAAAGATTTCGTGTCTTTAAAATACGAATGCAAATTTTGCTTAGCATAGAAGACGCATTTCTCTAATATAAAGTTTTTTTCCTTGTCCAAAAGTCGATAAACTTTTCAATGAAGTCGTATTGTCCTTATAATTAAGTGATTTGAATTAAAAATGGGTATCATAACATGAAAGAAAAAATGTTTGCGCTAAGGTCAACTTGACTTTAATAATTCAGAAAAATTCTTTAAATTTAATGAAATTGTCTTTAAATTGGTTGTGTTTTTGCATCTTGACTCCAAAGCAAAAAATCGTTCAAATATAGGACATGTTTTTCAAAACTTTATTTTAAAGAAGTTTTTTACTTGAAACATAGCATACTTTCTACTGGAAGTCGAGGCTTAATTTGAAAAATAAAGTTGTCGTTAACTCGTTTTTAAAGGACTTTGATAGCATATGAAGAAAAAAAGATGAGAAAGCGAAAAATTAAAATTTGCTTCCTAGAAGCAAGTACACAAAACCCAAATTTAAAAGAGAATTGTGTCTTAAAAGTATCCTTACTTGTATTCTCCGCTTCTTTGGCTCGGAATCAGTACCAAATTTTTTAAAGTAAAGACAAAATCTTTGGAACCGGGCATGCTTTTTTTTCAGTGTGACAAAGTGTCGACCCAAATTGGTATTTTTGCATAGAAGACAATTCTTAGCTTTAATAACTCTGATACTCGTAGTAGGTTAGGTTAGGTTATGTGGCAGCCCGATGTATCAGGCTCACTTAGACTATTTAGTCCATTGTGATACCACAGTGGTGAACTTCTCTCTTATCACTGAGTGCTGCCCGATTCCATGTTAAGCTCAATGACAAGGGACCTCCTTTTTATAGCCGAGTCCGAACGGCGTTCCACATTGCAGTGAAACCACTTAGAGAAGCTTTGAAACCCTCAGAAATGTCACCAGCATTACTGAGGTGGGATAATCCACCGCTGAAAAACTTTTTGGTGTTGGGTCGTAGCAGGAATCGAACCCACGACCTTGTGTATGCAAGGCGGGCATGCTAACCATTGCACCACGGTGGCTCCCTCGTAGTATATGTTATTATCTCCCAATGACGCAATGTTTTTCACTCAGAATTGTTGACTATTTCGAAGTTTTTCTTATTGATTTCACAGGTAGTCTGACACCTCGTTCGGACTAATATGTAGAGATAAAAGTCATAAAAATATACAAAAATTTTATTATTATTTTTTTAATTTGTATGTCATACCTCATACATAACATATTACACTTGCAAAATCCATGAAAAATCCTTTAAGCCAAAGATGCTAAATGCTCAAAATAATTCATTTGAAGCGTTTTTATCATAGATTTGAAGATTGAATATTTCTGTGAATTTAAAGACAGTTTCTTTAAATCAAAAATGTGCTTTGTTTAAGGAAATTTTTTCTTAGTTCGAAGACATACGACTTTATCGGAAGGATGCAAATTTCCAAAATTTGTGTCCTAAATTCAAAAAAAAAAAATGTATCCACATATTATAAACTTTATTTTAATTAAAATGTCATTATTTTCAAAATGCATTTATTATAGTGATGCGCATTCGAGATTGTTTGTACAAAGTACACATAGCGGACTCTACACTCAAAAAAGAGAGAAGTTCACCAATGTGGTATCACAATGGACTGAATAGTCTTAGTGAGTCTGATATATCGGGCTGCCACCTAACCTACACTCAAAAAAAGTTTACTCGGATCCAAATATTTTCGATTAAAGATTTTGGTATTGATTCCAAGCCAAAGATGCGGCTTCTTTAAAATAAAGACATTTTTAAGCGACCTCTTCGGCTTTAAATCTAGGATCAATAAAATTAAAATTAGGATACTGATCTCTTTTGTCGAATTGCCCTTCTCTTTTCCCGGTATATTAATAAAGTTATTCACGTACAAACAAATGCCCGTTTAAAAATCCAAATTGTAACGGATACTTCAAAGTAAAAAGTGTTTTCTTAATTCTAAAGAAACTTTAAGTCAAAGATTCTAAATCCTCAAAATAAGTCTTAGCCTATATTTGAAGAGTTTTTATCTTATATTAATTATATTAAGTTAATTTGAAGATAATTTCTTTAAATCAAAACTGGGTTTTTTTACTTTAAGGAAATTTTGGTTTAGTTTAAAGACATATGACTTTAATGGTGGGTCGCAATATTTCAAAATTTGTGTCCTAAATTTGATGAAAATAAATTTTGAAGCAAAGATTATAAACTTTATTTAATTAAAATTTCATTATTTTAAAGAAATTTGTTCTTAATATTTTGTAAATTATGCACCCTAAAATTAGGTTGCGTAATCTTTAATATCACGTAAATATTTTTTCCAGTATAATACATGCAATGATATCATGGCTTATTTGTGAGTCTATCATTACCGGTTTTTTGTGGTGCTTGGAAAGTTGCAAATGTTATCCAAAATGGTTGGACGACCTACTCATTTCAATTATTAGACTATATTGCTAAAGCGTTCTTCTAATGCCAGAGAACGCAGCTTTAAAAATCCAAAGGAAGTGTAGTACGAGGGCGGTGCAGAAACATCTTAGCCTATCAATGAAAGAGAATAGTTAGTTTTTCAAAAATATTTTCATTTTTCAATATAATCTCCTGAAAGTTCAATACACTTAGTACAACGCTTCTCTAGCAATTCTATCACTTGATTAAAATAGTTTTCCTCAAGGTCTTCAAAATAGTTGTTTACAACTGTAATTGCATCTTCATTTGAGGTAAAACGCTTGCCAGCAAGGATTTTTTTTTTAGATTTGGGAAGAAGTAAAAGACACTGGGAGCTAAATCAGGAAAATAAGGGGGGTGGTTAAGCAGCTCGTAATTTAATTCGTTGATTTTAGCCATTGTTAAAACACTCTTGTGCGCTGGTGCGTTGTCTTGATGAAAAATTATTTTTTATGTTGTAAGCCAGGACGTTTTTCTCGAATTCGTACATTTAATTGATCCAAAAGGTTGCAATAGAACTCTGAATTTATTGTTTTACCCTTTTGCAGATAGTCAATCAATAAAATAAAGGGTGATTCTTTTGAGGTTAGGATTTTCATGCATTAGTATTTGACAGATCACGTGGGATTTCAGACATGGTGTCAAAGAGAAAGATGCTCAGTATGCTTTGACATTTCATCATGAATAGACTTACGATCTGCCACAACGTCGAATTTTCAGTGAATGGGCCCTAGAAAAGTTGGCAGAAAATCCGCTTTTTTATCGACAAATTTTGTTCAGCGATGAGGCTCATTTCTGGTTGAATGGCTACGTAAATAAGCAAAATGGCCGCATTTGGAGTGAAGAGCAACCAGAAGCCGTTCAAGAACTGCCCATGCATCCCGAAAAATGCACTGTTTGGTGTGGTTTGTACGCTGGTGGAATCATTGGACCGTATTTTTTCGAAGATGCTGTTGGACGCAACGTTACGGTGAATGGCGATCGCTATCGTTCGATGCTAACAAACTTTTTGTTGCCAAAAATGGAAGAACTGAACTTGGTTGACATGTGGTTTCAACAAGATGGCGCTACATGCCACACAGCTCCCGATTCTATGGCCATTTTGAGGGAAAACTTCGGAGAACAATTCATCTCAAGAAATGGACCGGTAAGTTGGCCACCAAGATCATGCGATTTGACGCCTTTAGACTATTTTTTGTGGGGCTACGTCAAGTCTAAAGTCTACAGAAATAAGCCAGCAACTATTCCAGCTTTGGAAGACAACATTTCCGAAGAAATTCGGGCTATTCCGGCCGAAATGCTCGAAAAAGTTGCCCAAAATTGGACTTTCCGAATGGACCACCTAAGACGCAGCCGCGGTCAACATTTAAATGAAATTATCTTCAAAAAGTAAATGTCATGGACCAATCTAACGTTTCAAATAAAGAACCGATGAGATTTTGCAAATTTTATGCGTTTTTTTTTTAAAAAAAGTTATCAAGCTCTTAACAAATCACCCTTTACATTTGAAGTCCCAAAAAACCGTTGCCATAACCTTACCAGCCGATTGAATTGTTTTTGCCTTCTTTGGGGCACTTCCTCCAGCTTCAGTCCATTGTTTGGATTGTTCTTTTGTCTCTGGAGTATAGTGGTGGATCCATGTCTCATCAACAGTTATGAAACGACGCTTAAAATCCATTTTATTTCGCTTAAAACGCTCCAAACAAGCTTGAGAAATGTTCATTCTTATGAGTTTTTGATAGACTGTTAACAAATGCGGCACCCATCTTGCAGAAAGCTTTTTCATCTGTAGTTCTTCATGCAAAATTATATGGACTCGATCATTTGAGATGCCCATGATATTAGCAAGTTCACGCACTTTTATTCGTCGATCATTTAATACCATATCATGCACCTTGGCTACAATTTTTGTTGTTGTTGCTATTTTTAGACGTCCACTACGTGGTTCATCTTCAATGCTTGTACGACCACGTTTAAATTCAGCAACCCAATTTTTTTACTGTTGCATATGAAGGAGCACTTTCACCTAACACATTCACCATATCATTATGAATTTCTTGTCCTGATAAACTTTTTTATGTAAATATTTAATGACGGCACGCATTTCTATTTTTTCCATTGTAAAAAAATTGCGGATGCGTCTGTTTTGAACACTTGTTTCTATAAGGATCGAAACAAAATTTAACATGTGTTCATAACAGAGATGGAAGTTTCCAATACACTTAACTTTTTTCTGTTTATACCGCGCTTTTTGTACTAGGCTAAGAAGTTACCGAACTGCCCTCGTAAGTCGACTATGATTGGTATAATAAGTTAGTATTACGTTAGGCTTGATCGTCAATAACCCTTATTATCGCTTATAAGGCCCCACAAATAATCCCTCAAATATGACAACCAATGTGACACATATGTGCGTGGAGGGTTTGACATTCCACATTTTGTTGTTGTTGTTGTTGTCTTCATCGTTAGAAGCACTCAATTTATTTGAAAGTTTTGTTTACTTTTGGTGCTTTTACCTATAATTAAGGAATTGTTTGCTGTGAAATATTGGATATTTATACAAATATTTAGTATTCGCTTCGTTATTCTTTACTCCATTGGTTCTCGTAAATATGCGATTGTTATCATTGGAAAGCAATTCCATTTGTGGTTATTGAGAAAATGACAAACGGCAGTTGACATTCATAAACAACTCCATATACGATAGGAATTCGATGCTTATCAGGACTTTTTAATTTAGTCCATATGTTGTTATTTATATTTGCTGTTGTGGGTGATAGGAGGTAATATTAAAGAGAGTTTTGAAAGAAAAAAACATACACACACGCAGAATTTTCTTTTTCAATTAAACCCCAATGAAGTAAAAACATAATTTTTCTGAAGGCAATAGATGCTAACCGCGGATTATAAACCCGTTTTTGTCGTAAACTTAAAGTTTAGACAATCAGATGTCAAATCAGATGGTAATTACAAAGCCTCCAAAAACACCACGTCAAGATCCAAGCATACTTACTTAATAAAAAGAAATGATTGTCGGATCAAATTTTTCAAATTCTCTAATGGCTACTACAAACCTCCAATCTTAATTCCATTGAGAATTTATGGTCTCTGGTTTAAAGGGGCTTGGGATTACACCAAAGACAACCACAAATAGCGATGAGCTCTAGAGACAAGTTCAGCACAACAAAAAATAATTAATAATTGTAAACTTTGTAAAAAGTATTGCAATATGCGTTAAAACCGTACTCAGAAACTAAGGACTATAGACTAAATACCAAAACATTTGATTTTAATGTATTGTGCATAAAGATCAAAACTGAATGCACGCTTACTTGTATTATATTTTATATTTAGTAGCATGGGTATATAATTTATCTGACTTCGGAAATAAAGTAAAAATGAAATAAATTTGGAAGCCATTGGACCCAGCACTAGGTTTTGCTCCCCTATTAAGAACCCATTAGTTTTGAAATTGGTAAGACCACTTAAAAATGCGTCAAACAATAAAATTAAAATATTAATTTATCTACATGACTTGAGCATACTTGTTTATTTTTAGAATATGTTTATTAATATAACAAAAAATAATAATAATTGGAGCGTAGTTAGAAATTCTTTGTAACCGTACCTGTCGTCCTCCTTTTCAATCAGGGATTTACTTTATATTTATTTGGCCTCCACCTTAGGTCGGAGTTCTGCGGTTGTGCATGTCAAGCAACGTAGACAGCCTGTCCTCATTAGGGTAATATTTTCTTTTTTTTATACTGGCTATGAATCTCCAATTTAATTTTGCTGAGCAGGCTCCATGATGACCATCTTGGTCTATATGTCAATTAATCAGTGACAGAACACCAAATGATGGCAATTAATGGTCACTTGCCCATAAAATAAGACAAAATGTAAAGGGAGGGAGTCTACTTTATGCTTGTTTCTCAGCAGGAGGAATTGCCTTTCAATATATCTTCACTTGGGGTCTCATGCTGTTTCCATACTCAACATCAAATGCCAATTCTTTTAAAGTGTATCTGGCTTAAATTTTTGCAAATATTTATTAAAGTTCCCTTAAATTTCCCCCCTATCTTATGGAATGATTCCAAATTAACTTTCATGTCTGTCACTCTTTGGTAAACCAACATAGTTTCGTGGTTAGTTGGTTCTGTTCTCTGTGGCATTTTTATATGGGTAATTATTTGAAAACTAAAACTTATTTACCATAGAATTGGAAACTCAATTGCATTGGCAAATGTCAAAATAGACGGAAATATTTTGTTGACATATCAACACAATCAGGGATATTTTTATTGAGGTACGCACTCTGTCACGCAATCTGGTTTGAATGAGGCAATGTTGTTGACATTTTGTCCTACTGAAATAACTCATTCGATGGAATTGAAAACAATGATGGTCAATATTTAATAAATACGGAAAACTAAATGCCAACATTACATGCAATTCCAGAATGTGATTTTTAACGAGAGAGATAGAGGTACAATTTGTTTTATGAATCACTTCTTCCGGTACAGTGGGCACATCTGTATTGTTTGGCATTTGCAATTATTGACTGGTCGGATCGGGTAGTTTAAAGTGGAAATCTTCGCTCCTCTTTGTATCATAGACCAATATGAAAAATAAATGCTTCAAACTAAAATGTTGTTTTCAGTTATAAGGACCCAAAAAAGTTTACATGATTTAAAAGATTTTGACTTTCCCTTAAGGATTATGGTATTGATTCCCATCAAAAGATGCTACTTTTTTTTAAAACAATGACACTCTTTAGAGAGCTATATATCTTTAAATAAGGGCTCTATAAATTTGACTTTGATATACAGATCTCATTTATCAAATTTTCGTTTTCTTTTTGCAATATCTCAACAAAGGTATTCATGAACAAATAAATGTTAATTTAAAAATACAAATTATAAACGATACTTCGAACCGAATTATATATCCTTAATTAAAAACAAGTACAAGTTCGGCCAGGCCGAATCTTATGTACTCTCCACCATGGATTACGTAGGAACTGCTACGAAAGATTGTCATCTACAATCGAATTACTTGGGTTATGGTAATACTTACCCATAGTAAGGTGTCTTAAAACTTCTTAACATCGTCTTCTAAATTGGACTAACGTCCATACGTGGTATAAATTAGACAAAAAAGGTATGTATACGTAAGTCTATAAATAATTACGAATCGATGTGGACTTTTTGCACGCTACTTACACTGAAAAAAGTATTGTCGTGAGGTCAAAGATTTCATGTCTTTAAAATACGAATACAAATTTTGCTTAGCATAGAAGACGCATTTCTCTAAAATAAAGTTATTTTCCTTGTCCAAAAGTCGATAAACTTTTCAATGAAGTCGTATTGTCCTTATAATTAAGTGATTTGACTTAAAAATGGGTATCTTAACATGAAAGAAAAAATTTATAGGCTAAGGTCAACTTGACTTTAATATTTCAGAAAAATTCTTTAAATTTAATGAAATTGTCTTTAAATTTGTTGTCTTTTTGCATCTTGACTACAAAGCAAAAAATCGTTCAAATATAGGACATGTTTTTCAAAACTTTATTTTAAAGACGTTTTTTACTTCAAACATAGCATTATTTCTACTGGAAGTCGAGTCCTAATTTGGAAAATAAAGTTGCCGTTAACTCGTTTTTAAAGGACTTTGATAGCATATGAAGAAAAAAAGCTGAGAAAGCGAAAAATTAAAATTTGCTTCCTAGAAGCAAGTACACAAAACCTAAATTTTAAAGAGAAATGTGTCTTAAAAGTATCCTTACTTGTATTCTCCGCTTCTTTGGCTCGGAATCAATACCAAATATTTTAAAGTAAAGACAAAATCTTTGGAACCGAGTATGCTTTTTTTTCAGTGTAGAGAGCCCGCTTATACGGGGGCTATATACAATTATGAACTTGATATGGACCAATTTTTGTGTGATTGGGGATCCATTTATCTGAGGGCTATATATAACTAAAGACCGATATGGACCAAGTTATGCCTGGTGGTTAACGGCAATATACTAGCACAATGTACCACATTTCAACTGACTCGGATGAAATTTGCTCCTCCAAGGGGCTCCAAAACCAAATCTCGGGATCGGTTTATATGGGGGCTATATATGATTATGGGCCGATATGGACCAATTCCTGCATTCCTACATTAAATATCATATACTAACACAACGTACCAAATTTCAATCAGATCGGATGAATTTTGCTTCTCCAAAAGGCACCGGAGGTCAAATATGGGGATAGGTTTATATGGGGGCTATATATACTTATGGACCTATATGAACCAATTCTGGCATGGTTGTTAGAGACCATATACCAAATTTTAACCGAATCAGATGAATTTTGCACTCTCAAATTTCCGGAGGTCAAATCTGGGGATCGGTTTATATTGAGGCTTTATATAATTATGGACCGATGTGGACCAATTTTTGCATGGTTGGTAGAGACCATATACCAACCCCATGTACCGAATTTTAGCTGGATCGGATGAAATTTGCTTCTCTAAGAGGATCTGCAAGCCAAATATGGGGGACCGTTTACACCCAAAGAAAAATGCTTTCCTTAGGAACGAAATTTTGGACAAACGAAATTCCCCTTTCTTAAAAAGCATGTTCTTTAAGACCAAACAAACCCAAATTTATGATATGCGATTCAACGATTGTCTCTAATTCTTTTTATTTGCCTTTAAAGAAAATTATTTAGCGTCAAAAGAAAACTTTGCTTGTCTAAAACTTCATTCCTCAGAAAAGAAAACTCTTCTTTCAGTGTATATGGGGGCTATACGTAAGAGTGCCAAGTTTCAAGTCGATAGCTGGTTTCGTTCAGAAGTTAGCGTGATTTCAACAAACTTAGATCGACTCAGAATTTCACCATAACCCAGAATATATATATTTAATGGGGTCTTAGAGCAATATTTCAATGTGTTACAAACGGAATGACAAAGTTAATAAACCCTTCATCCTATTGTGGAAGGTATAACAAAACTTTAAACCAAATATGTAAAACCCTCAAAAGAAGTATTGGAGTATTTTAGCTTTTTTGCCACACATGTTTTTCTTTATTTCAAAGACATACGACTTTAGCGGAGGGACACGAATTTTAAAGATTCGTGTACTTAATATATAGACAAAATTCTTAAAGTATTCCAGAGAATTGAGGTATGGATACTTTTAAGACACAATTTTCTTTTAAATTTAAACAAAATAAGGAAACAAATTTTAATTTATTCGTTTTACAGCCTCTTTTTTTCAAGTGCTATAAAAGTCCTTTAAACATGTGGTAATAACAACTTAAATATCCAAATTAAGGCTCGACTTCAAGTAGAAATTATACTATGTTTCAAGTAAAAAAATGACTTTGAAATAAAGTTTTCTAAAACATCTCCTATTCTTGAACGCTTTTTTACTTTGTAGTCAAGATACAAAAAGTTAACAAACTTTAAGAATTTTACAAATTTTAAAGAAAATTTTAGAATTATTAAAGATACCCTTTTTTATGTCGAATCAGTTAATTATAAGGACAAAGTGACTTCATAGAAAAGTTTATCTATTTTTGAACAAAGAAAAAATCTTTCTGTCAAAGAAATGCGTCTTCTATGCTAAGCAAAATCCGTATGCGTATTTTAAAGACATAAAATTTTTGTCCCCACGAAAATATTTTTTTCAGTGTAGCCATTGAATCATTGCGTTGCTTCATGAAACGCATCCTTATTGTGTCTATCGGAAATATTATGATTAGCAGTAATTTCTTCAAAATCCAAAATCTTCAAAGTCTATGACATTAGTCCATTCTTCATGTTAAATATGTCTTATATCCCAATGGTTTGATATATAATCAAAAACATTTACTATACGAGAATAATGCGATAATGAACGTCAAATCCATTAAAATTTAATCGACTTGCCGCATTATGGAATTAATGTATAAATGTCTCAATTTCAATAAAAAGTAATTTCCAATTGCGAATGGATTTGCTATTAATGGATCATCAGCATATAATTATCGACGAGAAGCGTTTTGCAATTTATTTATCTTTTTGTTTTTTTTTTTTGCATTTTTCATTTTTCTATTAAATGTTTTTACTGTTTGTTTACATCATTCGGTATTATTGTTGGCATGGCTCGTTGTTTTTTTTTTGTTCCACTCGCTCAAATAATTTGTAGAACATGACATGGACATCATGTTCATTGGTGTTTATATGTCCAATGTGGTAAATGTTACAAAACCAAAGCAAACAACTAACTCGCACATTCACACACATCCATACATATACATTGGCACAATGTTATGCAATCATTATCTATTCCAAGGGTGCTTAAATGAATTATCCATAGAAATGACAACACCCACACACGGACACCGACACTCGAATATCGAGAGCAAAAATCAGTGTTGATTTACTTTTCTATTAATTATCCTGTCGAATGAATATTTAAAAAAGAACTACAAATTAATTCGTTTGCATGACTGACTAACTAATGGGACAGTTGATCCAACAGACTGAGCCATTGTTAAAGGAAGTTAATGCGCTACGTGTGAGGAATCATTTAGACTTGGAGAAAAAATAATCTCGGAAAATGTGAATATTAGCAAGTTTCTGCTTGAGTCGTTTTGTTTTGTCTTGTTTTATTAACTTCATTAAATGAGATGATCAACTTTTCTCCTGCTATTCTCATGGTTCTTACTAATTAACGATTGCAGATGTAAATCTCGTTAGGGTGAAGCATAATAATTTTGGTGAAATCTATAATTTAAATTCAAGTTCCAGGAACTAGTATTTATTTTTTTTTCTTTGTGACAAATTTAAAGTTTAAAGGTCGCTTTTATGCATTCATATATACAGTGGCTCACAATGAAAATGGTCCACCTGTTACAAAACTATTGTCACACTAAAAATTTGAAAAAATCAACACGAATATAATTAAAAAAAATTAAAATAGTTAGGGCATGATATTTACATAAAAAATACACAAAATGTTTATTTCAATTCCACACTATTTTATGCTTATCAAAGCTTTATACGAAATAAGCAAATCTGAAATAAATAACGGTTCTGTTTCAGATTTTTCCTTTTGGTCTGCTTTATTCACATTTTATTTACTCTTCTATACTATTTTGTGGTGAAACAAGCAGTGATTATATCTTTTTCTCCAAACTTTAATACACATTTCAAAATGGGTCGCCACACTACGGTTGAGATGCGTAATTTAGTTATCGAGCACTATACAAATGGTAAAAGTCAAAGAGAAATAGCGCAAATAGTTAAAAAAGCACGCACAACAGTGGAAAATATTATTCTCCGATATAAAATTGAAGGACGTGTTATAAATAAGCCGAAAATCAGCCCAAAAAAGCTTTTTGGCGAACGTCAAGAAAGGTCGATACACGCAGAGAAGGAATATGATCACCTCAAACATGTTTCAAGAGCAAAATGTTATTTTTGTATGGTGACCATGTAACATGTTTATCACTAAAATGTTATTTTCTCGTCAAATATAACCTGCTTGCCGAAATCAGATACATGATTTCCGAGAAAATAACATGGTTGCGAAAACCATGTTACATGGTCACCACCCAAAAATAACATTTTGTTCTTAAAACATGTTTGAGGTGATCATATTCCTTCTCTGGGTGTAGTCAAGCAAATTAAGATTAATCCAAAGCTGAGCGCTCTTAAACTTCGGGATATAGTTGAACATCATTTCAATATTAGCTGTAATGCCGAATTCTCCGAAAAGATGGACTAAATGGCAGAGTAGCACGCAAAAAGCCCTTTGTAAGTCAAAAGAATAGTAAAATTCGGGTACAGTTTGCCCATAGCTATGCGGGAAAGGAGATTTCTTTCTGGAAATATGTTTTGTTTACGGATGAGAGCAAATATAACCTTTTTGGGTCAGATGGGCGGGTAAATGTCTGGAGAAAATCCAATCAAAGCATTTGAATCCAAAGCATTTGCGCCTAGCGTTGGTAAATTGCATTTTGTTGATGGGAATATGGACAAAATACAATATTTAAATATTTTAAAAGACAACCTCAAACAAAGTGCGGAAAAACTTGGCATAAAGGACACATTTCATTTTTATCAGGATAATGATCTGAAACATACGGCCGGAATTGTTAAAGAATGGCTTTTGTATCATTGACCCAGAGTTACCAAAACTCCTCCACAATCGCCAGATTGGAATATTATAGAACATTTGTGGCAAAAATTGGAAATTGAGATACGAAAACATGATATTTCAAACAAACAAGACTTAAAAAAGGCTCTCCTGGAAGAGTGGGATCGAATAAGTCCAGAATATACCAGAAAACTTGTGGAATCTATTCCAGATCGCCTTAAATCAGTCATTCGTCAAAAGGGATACCCAACCAAATATTAAAACCCTGCTCAATTTCCATTTTTTCATATTAAATTCACTTTAGTTTAAGCGGACCATTTTCACTTTGACATGAATTTCTTTCATATTTCGTGTTAAGCCCATATATTTTTAATATGTAAATGAATTAATAAACTTTCGTATATTATTTTTATTCAAAAATAATTAACAAGGTTATTTATATTAGTTATTTTGTATAATTTCATTTATTTCTTTGACTTCCTACATTTAAAGCGTTTTGTTACAAGTGGACCATTTTCACCGTGACCCACTGTACACTGATATCTTGGTTTAAGTTCGTGAGTATCCTGACATAATTTTCTCGAATTTTTGGATTTGGATTGGCATTATGGGTCCATAAATAGATAGAAATGAAATAGATCTGTTTCATGAAAATTTCTATAACTAAATTGCGATATGGCTGCCCCATCTCGTCGATAGCCTTTGGAATCTTAACAGTAATGTTATCCAGATTAATACAAACCAACCCTGTCCCTACAAAACCAGTTTTCATTTCTGGTTAGTTCAGTCCATGTTACGTTTTCGCGTACAACTATGTTCTTGAAACGTATTGGAGGATATCAAATTCCTTCTCTTGGTGTATGAAATAATAAGTGATGCCAATTTAGCTATTTTTGATGTTGAGTTGCTAGAAAACGTGGGTAATTACTTGCTAATAGAAGAGGTACAATGGTTAGCATGCCTGCCTTACTGCATACACAGGGTCGTGGGTTCAAACCCAGTTTCGACCAAACAACAAACAGTTTTTCAGCGGTGGATTATCTCAACTCAGTAATGCTGGTGACATTTCTGAGTGTTTTAAAGCTTCTCTAAGTGCCCTACGGGAAACTAGAGCAAATTGCCACTAATGGACCCATTACAGGACTGGTACTAGTGCTCCAGTTTATCAACATTTTTAATTGTCATATAATTTATTGATTTTTATACTCACTTGCTATCAAAATCTTTTTGAATCCACACTTTTACTACAATACCACTATCAGAATTATTTATTGTTCAACATATTCCATTTTGGTGCGATAAGGATGGAAACAGGGTCCTACAAGTTTGTCCCAGACTGTTTCATGAGCAGTTGTCTATGGGGTAGTCCTACTAAGTTGCTCCAGGACGTGTCCTTTGGGATGAGTCCAAGTCGTGTCGTAAAGTGTTAATTTTCCCAGCCAATAACAAACCCATGTTAAAGTGAGCGGTCTATTCCATACGCTTGGACCAGAACTGTAACTGGTCCATACACACCAGGGTCTAACCCTGTACCGGTCCTGAGGTTGATCCATTTCCTGTACGATGATTTCACTGGAATGTGGAACGCACTCAATGATAAGAGAACAGCAACAACAACAATTGTGTGGTCAGTGAAAATGGCTCTGAAAATGTTTTACAAACAACAACAGGAAGAATTCAAAGATTGTGTAGCCAAGGATCGCTCGGACGAAACAAATATTTCAGGTTACCAGATAAGTGTTATGTCTTGGAGAAAGTCGAAATTGACAAAAGTCGATGTGCTAATAAAGAAGCCATTGTTGACCTTTTCGAATATTTTGGGTTATCGAATATTGACGAACTTGAATGTCAATATCGTGACATACATTTTGTAAAAGAGATTAATACTGTAGCAATTTTTTGAGGTATTAAAGTACAAGGATTCCTCAGAATATAATCCT
This sequence comes from Haematobia irritans, assembly GCF_050003625.1. NCBI lineage: Eukaryota > Metazoa > Arthropoda > Insecta > Diptera > Muscidae > Haematobia > Haematobia irritans. Next base: position 234,835,626 of record NC_134398.1, on the reverse strand, counting down.
TTTATTTTATTTGCTTAATTTTCTATAAGTATTCTTTCTTTGCCTTGGTCAAATGCAGAAGTTGAACGAGTATTCAGCCAAGTGAACGTTGTAAAAACAATGTTAAGAAATCGGATGAATTATATACGCTTCATTCTATTTTGCTTATAAGGTAATTTTTACAGCCTAGCTGATTTATGTATTTCAATTTATTTCATTTCCATAGATATGGCTTTCGTAGATATGAAAAGTGTTATTATAGTTACACTGTTCTATAAATCCTACCTTAAAAGATTGGAACTAATGGATCGTATAACACTAACAACAATGAAGACTTTGTTGATTTAGATAATATCGTACTGCTTAATTACAATTGTCTATTTTAATTCACAAATAAAAAAAAAAATACATTTTGCTACTTTTCTATTTTATTTAGGTATTTCTGCAATATATTGTTTTGATATAAATAGATAAATTCCATTTATTCGTTTTGTTTTGTTATTGTTGGTTTTGTTCTTTAATCATTGTCGTTGTTTTTGATTTCAGCTTAAAACCATGCATTGACTAAACTACAAGCGTAGCTTATCCAACAGAGGAAAATAATGTTTGTCAAATATATTTTGGCAAAGCCCTACAGACTGCAAGATGGTTGGATAGACGCACGTTTCGCAATTACCACATTCCTCATCAGCATCTTCTACTTGCAGCAAAACGATCAACCAATTATCAGAATAAATTCAGGCAGTTCATTAAACCCAACAATGAACCACACTTGAACCTTCCGGCCATAGTTTTTCTGACCATAGTTTTTTTAATTTAGCTATTTTCTGGCAAATTTTTCTTCATCTAGCTATTTTTGCTTTCCAATAATTCGCAACACCGGAAATAATCACAAAAGGCCACCACCCATTACTCAGAGAGAAAGAGAGAGACATTTATCCAGCTAACAGAGTAAGATAAATTTCTTCATACATCACGGTATTATTGGGCAAACTATTAAAAAAAAACTTTTCTATAATGTGACTCAGTATCGGGAATCTTTGCCCGTAATTCTTAACAAATTTTCCCACGCTCATCATAATAACCTCATGCGAGTCTTGTGGTATTTTCCTTTCAAAGTTCGTTTTAACAACAAAGTGGTCATTTTGTAAGTGGAAATAGAAAGGAAATACATAAGATACTCACACACACACTAATACTCACATACTTACACAACAAATTCTAAAGGAAAAGTTTTCATTAGTTTTTCACCATCGTGGGCATTACACAAGTTGTTCGGTTTTATGGCTACTGACTGATATGCTGTAACATCGGAAGAACACAATAACGACACCGATGAAAACAACACAAGTTTTAATGAGCTCACGCATGCTGAGTTCTTTAATCAGTTTCCGCTTCCTTTACCATTAAGCTTCCGTTTCCTTTGTACTTTTTCGTTCAGTAGTTCAGTGGTTCCTTACGCAGTAATTAAGCATAAAGTGAGTTATCCCTGTAGTTTTGCCACCCCTTTCTGACTAACTTGGCTGTGTGGTGTTATCTTTTCCACGGTGATGGTTCAATATTGGTTGTTGTTGTTGTTTTTGTTGGAGTTGATTATTTTGATAAGCTTTTAATGAATAGGTCGAAGCAACATTTGATTGTCGTCATTGAAAAGTTTTACTAATTTTTTTTATTGATTTGTGGTTGTTTGCGTCTCGAATAACAAAGCAAAGTTTTGTACGTAAAATAATTACTCATTAGCATGAAAGGAAATGTTGGACAACGAAGGAGCAACTTATGAACGCTTCCCTTGCCTGAGGATGCAATTGAAAGTCCACATTTAATCTAGTTGAGTTCCCCACTAACAACTGAACTGTTGCTGAAGTGGGCAAGGTGTCCGTTTGGTTTGTATGGTGTTTCTTGTTACTTCGACAGCCTCAGAACTTCCAGGGGGTATTAAACTTTTGTCATTATGCCTTAGCTATCTGGCGATGAGATAAGTACCACCACCAGCATCAATATTCTATGCAGTTACATTGGCATCATTCCAGTAGTGAAAGATGTTTAGTTTTATGCTGCTGGTCATGTAGCAAATTAATTAAAATTTGCTGCTTTCTTTTTCATAACTTCTAACTGCCAACAGCGCAGAAATTTTCGCATCTTTACAAATTGTTTCCGTAATCACCTGTTTGAAATGGCTTTTGCAGAAACCTTCTTCACCTATGATCAAAGCATACCTAAACCCCTAAAGTTAATCCCAAATTCCATTGACTCTACCAAAGTGTGTAACTACCTGTTGGCCATTATTCTCGAAATGCCAACTTATGTACAAGGAGTTCGCATTAACTGTTTTACATAATTAACACGCCATTCAAATACAAGTGTTTATGACTACGGAGTCTTATGCAAATTAAAACAAGTACCTCCTCCTCGAGCGTTTACCACCGTCTCATATAGCTGTAAAACTAAAAGTTTTCCTTTACACGCTTCGATATTTTTGGGCATTCTGGGTTAAATGTGAAACGAGTTTAATAGCACGCGAGATCCATTAGAGAAAACATATGTGATGATCTGAATTTAAATTACACGCATAAAGATAAATATTTAGACTAAAACATAAATAGTTAGTAGTGTTTTCGGGAGGGCGACAAAGTAAATACACAGAAAAATATCCGTTGTTATACGCTTGCTGAAATTGACTTATTGTTATTGCAAAAAAAAAAAAAAACAAGTATATACGGCCGTAAGTTCGGTCAGGCCGAATCTTATGTACCCTCCACCATGGATTGCGTAGAAACTTCTACGAAAGACTGCCATCCACAATCGAATTAATTGGGTTGTAGTATCTTAACATCGTTTTCTAAATTGTGAGTTAGTCCATACGTGTTATATATTAGACAAAAAAGGTATGTATAGGTAAGTCTACAAATAATTACGAATCAATATGGACTTTTGCACGGGATCGGTTTATATGGGGGCTATATATGATTATGGACTGATATGGACCACTTTTTGCATGGTTGATAAAGACCACATACTAACACCATGTACAAAATTTCAGAAGGATCGGATGAAATTTGCATTTCTTAGAGGCTCCGCAAGCCAAATCGGGGGATCGGTTTATATGGGGGCTATATATAATTATGGACCGAGGTTGACCAATTTTTGCATGGTTGTTAGAGACCATATACCAACACCATGTACCAAATTTCAGCCGGAACGGATGAAATTTGCTTCTCTTATAGGTTCGGCAAGCCAAATCGGGGGATCGGTTTATATGGGGGCTATATATAATTATTAACGGATGTGGACCAATTTTTGCATGGTTGATTAAGACCACATACTAACACCATGTACCAAATTTCAGCCGGATCGGATGAAATTTGCATTTCTTAGAGGCTCCGCAAGCCAAATCGGGGGATCGGTTTATATGGGGGCTATATATAATTATGGACCGATGTTGACCAATTTCTGCATGGTTGTTAGAGACCATATACCAACACCATGTACCAAATTTCAGCCGGATCGGATGAAATTTGCTTCTCTCATAGGCTCGGCAAGCCAAATCGGGGGATCGGTTTATATGGGGGCTATATATAATTATGGACCGGATCGGATGAAATTTGCTTCTCTTAGAGGGCCTGCAAGCCAAATTTGGGGGTCCGTTTATATGGGGGCTATACGTAAAAGTGGACCGATATGACCCATTTGCAATACCATCTGACCTACATCACTAGAAACTACTTGTGCCAAGTTTCAAGTCGATAGCTTGTTTCGTTCGGAAGTTAGCGTGATTTCAACAGACAGACGGACATGCTCAGATCGACTCAGAATTTCACCACGACCCAGAATATATATACTTTATGGGGTCTTAGAGCAATATTTCGATGTGTTACAAACGGAATGACAAAGTTAATAAAAATATTTGAAACACTCAGAAATGCAATCAGCATTGCTGAAAGGAGATTAACCATATCTGAAAAACTTTTTGGTGCTTGGCTGCAATGAAGATTAAACCCATGAGTCTATGTATGAAAGGCGATAATGCCAACACGTTGTCGTGTGATGGTAGGGCTTTAAAATGGTATTGAACTGAGGTCAACTTGGCTTTAACATTTCAGAAAAACACCAAACATTTGCCCGCATTATGTCAAATTTAAAAGAGAATTGCGTCTCAAATGCATCCATATTGTGATTGTTTGCATCTTTGGCTCAGAATCAATACCAGGATCATTATTAAAAAGACGAAATATTTGGAGCCGAACAAGCTTTATTCTGTCTAAGAGTACTATGAAATTGATATCGTCGATCCATTTCTGGATAAGAATCACTTTTAGGTAGTTTTGTACTGCTTGTCAGTGCTTTTTGTCCTATGATATATACGATATGATATACATTGGAAACAAATGCAAACGGTAGCAACAAGCACAACCGTGGGACCATCTTAAAGCATTTTCTGATGCTGCTTAAGCGCAGTCAGAACAAAGGAGTGGTCCCATCAAAAGTGGTCGGAAATGGGTGTTGTTTTTCATTTGGCCAGCCACAAGGTGTGATTATATCGAATTATTGAGCCGATTCGATATTGATTGTCAGACCACCGAGGTCAACGCCACGCAGGCCTTTGTTGAGCAGTTATAACATCCCATTTTTTTTTTAATCTGCAACTACAGTTTTGGTACCTTTGTGTTTTTTTCTTGCTTAAAATACAGAAAATTAAAAATGGTAAAAATCGATCGATTAAATGTGAACATTTCAGAGTTATTATAATTTATCAATTACATACTTTTTTGTGTGTTTCTAATGCATGGAATTGGTCTTTTATAGAGTAATTTTACATTTGGTTTCATGCCATCAACATTCATTGGAATCTCTGTCATTGTCTATTCGTAATTAACATTTAATGGCAAACATGAGTGCATTCAGATATGGTCTAATGCGAGGCAAAACTAATTTTATTTTCTATTAAAATCAAATTACAATTACAATAAATTATGAAGAAAATTCGTAATATTAGCTTGCATTCGGAACATTTCGAAATATGGTGGTATGCGTGTGCTCCCTGGCCTGCCTCCTGGCCAATAAAAAATTGCTTGGCTTTTGCCCATTCTGAGAGAGGTCTATAAGAGTCCTTGGCAACCATCAAATTGCAGTTGTATTTGGCAATTTGGTGCCATGCCAAGATGTTTAATGAGGCATTTGTTTTCACCACCGAATTCAGCACACCCTGTTTATCATTCGACATTAGAAGCAATGAGCAAAAAAGATTCCATATCAACTATTCAGGGCTCTGCTCCTGTCACAAGATATATAAGGGCCATTACGAATGTCAGTCTGTTTTTCATGTTGAGCTGCATTAATTTAAAGTGGCTTTCTTGCCTCGGGTCTTGGCCAGTGTTTTGGTTTTCACTGACATGAAAATAAATGTAGTGAAGCAAAACAGGCGCCATCATTGTGGACCAGCCATTTTTACCCGAAGATGGTGTGCAAATATAAAAATACCGCCCCGCAGAAAGAAAAGAAATTGAAGCTAATGAAAAACTAAGTCATAAAATATTACAAATCATTACATTAGGAGACGATTACATGACCCAGAGAATGACATAGTCTTTGTCCATGATCCCCAAGCGTGACAGGGGGTAAGTCATCTCGCCCCCAATGCATTGTGAAAGGGAATCTGAATTCTGTTGTATGCAATTTAGATGTTAGACCATCCGCTTTATTGCACTCACATCTGATAAGTGAGCCATTTTGTGGCCCGTGTGTATTCTTCCATGTCGGCTTATAGGTCTTTGACAAATCAACAATTGTCACGTATAGTTGACCAAGTGATATCTCTGTCGTTGGACATGTGTCTGCCACCTTGGTGGGGTTGGCAAAAAAGATAATTTCGTGTGGTGTCAAATGCTTTATTAACTTTTGCCACTCAACGCACGAACGGACCACACCTGTCACAATTTGACACAATGGCCGTTAACACCTTTAATTCGATCTAAGCTATCACGGTTCCACTGCCACCTGTGGGAAGTTTCATTTCTTAAATTGTTTTTCCCCCTTTGCCGGACAAGAGTCGGTCTAGGTGTCTTCTATGGTTTTATTAGTACCGTAAACTTTTATGTGTGCGTTTAGTTGAAATGGCAATTTCATTGTTGTATTTATCTTCAGGTGCTCGTCTTCTTTAGATTCGATGTTGCTGTTGTTGTTGACGTTTAGAGTTTGGACACGACACGGAAACTGCTGTACAATGAGGCACCTTCGTGTTGGCTTTTGTAAAAGTTATTTCGCAGGAGCTGATATATTTTGTGGAGCCAAACAAACAAAGCTCAAACATTTAGCAGCTATGTTTCCCCCTTATTTCTAAATACACAGTCACGCAATCACTTAAACGTTTATCCCCCTAAGCAATGGGAACAAGAGGTCAACTTCTCAAACCATAATAAACCATGTGAAAACATTTAAAGTACGCAAAATATTTTGTCAATGATATCCATAGCAAATATACGCAAGAAAGGCTAGATTATAATAAATAAGATGATATGACAGCATCATAAAAATATTCGATTTTGTGTCGAATTTAAAAATATTCAAGAAAAAAAAAAAAATTCGTACAAAACAAGTCAATTTTCTATAATATTAAATATTAAAATTATATTACACAAAACTATGGCTTATGATATACAATAAAGGAAATATTTTTATTCGTACGTTGGATGCAGTTACTTGTCGGTAGTTGGTAATTGCTTCTTCAAAAGAGTAATATTCTATGATATTAGGACTAAACTAATTAATTTAAATTTCCATGTTTTCTATCCATATGAAAGATATATGTGGCATAAGTTGCTATTTTCATTGAATTGTTGTCCAATTTCATCGATTTTGGCTAACTTTTGTTGGGCGGATTTGTTTTATAAGCATCTGAAATTGCAAAGTTATACAAAATATAAGAAAAATGTTATCAAATTCTATCGTTCATATTGATTTTTAACTTACGGGTTTCAAGAGTATTTCCTAGACCCAATAAGGATATCACCTTAGTTAGCATTAAACAGTAAGAATATTCAAAAAAATTACCATTACAAGACCTGTCTACCTGCAAGTGAAAATAATTATTTTTAATAAATTGAAATTTTGGTTTTATTAAAAACGGACGAAATACCGTTTATAGAAAAACTTACCACATTGAAAAATCCATACAGTAGGTACATTATTGGAATCATATCCATGGACTAATGGTACGTTTTTTAAATTATTCTCAGAAAATATTTGAAATAAAAAACAAGTATATACGGCCGTAAGTTCGGCCAGGCCGAAGCTTATGTACCCTCCATCATGGATTGCGTAGAAACTTCTTCTAAACACTGCCACCCACAATCGAATTACTTAAGTTGCGGTAACGCTTGCCGATGGCAAGGTATCTTAAAACCTCCTAACACCATCTTCTAAATTGTATGTAAGTCCATACGTGGTATATATTAAATCAAAAAAGATCGATCCAATACGTATATAATTCAGTTTGACAAAGTAGACATAAAATTTTGACAAAATTTTCTACAGAAATAAAATTGTAACAAAATTTTCTATAGAAATAAAATTTTCACAAACTTTTCTATAGAAATAAAAATTTTCACAAAATTTTCTATAGAAAGAAAATTTTGACAAAAATGTCTACAGAAATAAAATTTTAACAAAATTTTCTATAGAAATAAACTTTTGACAAAATTTTCTATAGAAATAAAATCTTGGTAGATTATTTTTGGCTCGATTTTCTATAGAAAGAAAATTTTGACAAAAATGTCTACAGAAATAAAATTTTAACAACATTTTCTATATAAATAAACTTTTGAACAAAATTTTCTATAGAAATAAAATTTTGACAATGATGAAAATTTTATTATGAACCGAATAAAATTTTAACAAAATTTTCTCTAGAAATAAAATTTTGACAAAATTTTCTATAGAAATAAAATTTTGGTAGATTATTTTTGGCTCTAGTGGCAACCATGATTATGAACCGATATGGACCAATTTTTGTGTGATTGGACCAATTTTGGTATGGTTGTTAGCGACCATATACTAACACCACGTTCCTAATTCGAACCGGATCGGATGAATTTTGCTCCTCCAAGAGGCTCCGGAGGTCAAATCTGGAGAACGTTTTATATGGGGGCTATATATAATTATGGACCGATATGGACCAATTTTTGAACGGTTGCTAGATACCATATACCAATACCATGTACCAAATTTGAGCCGGATCGGATGAAATTTGCTTCTCTTAGAGGCTCCGCAACCCAAATCTGGGGATCGGTTTATATGTGCGCTATATATAATTATGCACCGATGTGGACCAATTTTTTTGTTAGAGACCATATACCAACACCATGTACCAAATTTCAGCTGGATCGGATGAAATATGCTTCTCTTAGAGGCTCCACAAGCCAAATCTGGGGATCGGTTTATATGGGGGCAATATATAATAAAGGACTGATATGGACCAATTTTTGCATGGTTGTTAGAGACCATATACCAACACCATGTACCAAAATTCAGCCGGATCGGATGAAATATGCTTCTCTTAGAGGCTCCACAAACCAAATCTGGGGATCGGTTTATATGGGGGCTATATATAATTATGAACCGATGTGGACCAATTTTTGCATGGTTGTTAGAGACCATATACCAATATCATGTACCAAATTTCAGCCGGATCGGATGAAATTTGCTTCTCTTTGAGGATCCGCAAGCCAAATCTGGGGATCGGTTTATATGGGGGCTATATATAATTATGGACCGATGTCGACCAATTTTTGCATGATTGTTAGAGACCATATACTAACACCATGTACCAAATTTCAGCCGGATCGGAATAAATATGCTTCTCTTAGAGGCTCCACAAGCCAAATCTGGGGATCGGTTTATATGGGGGCTATATATAATTATGGACCGATATGGGCCAATTTTTGCATGGTTGTTAGAGACCATATACCAACACCATGTACCAAATTTCAGCCGGATCGGATGAAATATGCTTCTGTTAGAGGCTCCACAAGCCAAATCTGAGGGTCCCTTTATATGGGGGGTATACGTAAAAGTGGACCGATATGGCCCATTTTCAATACCATCCGACCTACATCGATAACAACTATTTGTGCCAAGTTTCAAGTCGATAGCTTGTTTCGTTCGGAAGTTAGCGTGATTTCAACAGACGGACGGACGGACGGACGGACGGACGGACGGACGGACGGACGGACGGACATGCTTAGATCGACTCAGAATTTCACCACGACCCAGAATATATATACTTTATGGGGTCTTAGAGCAATATTTCGATGTGTTACAAACGGAATGACAAAGTTAATATACCCCCATCCTATGATGGAGGGTATAAAAAAAATCATACAATTGAATAATTTCTTCTACAATGTTTGTATTACAGAAAAAGGTGCTAAGAACTAAAAAATCTCGTGGAAGTGAGAAAGATGTGGGGGAATATACAATTGGGCAGAAACAACATTTTGAGCATTCAGGTCGAAAACCTATGTTGTTAGCACCTATATTACCTGTTTATTTTCATAATTCATTATGATTGTAAATATATAAATAAATAAATAAATAAAATTTTGAGCACAATATTGTTTGGGAGAAATTTTTTTAAGTATATAATATTTTTGGGAGCAAAATGCTTCCAAACATATTATATGTTCACATAATAACATATTGTTTTTTGGAAGACAACATTATTGAATTTGGATGCAAAAATACAAAATGTTGGGAACTTAGACTACCCAAACATATATTGTTTAGACTAATATGCTTTCAAACATATTATATATTGGAAGAGATCAAACATACAAATGTTTGGGCAATACCCAAAACTATATATGCTTGAAGCAAAATAGGTTTGGGAGTATATGTTACAGAAGCGATTTTTTGTGAGCGTGCGTAAAGAAAAACAACTCCACACACACACGATCCCTTTCTGATCTCGCTATTGCAAGAAAACAACTCTCACCACAAAAGATACAAACAACACACAAGGAACATTCCATTGTCTCTAGAATCAAACCAATTGCCGTATCTAGACATTTTTAACCAGGGGGGCTGTAGCCCCCTATCTATACTACAGTAACAATATATAATGGAAAATCATATGTAGGCTTTCACATTCTAGGGGGGGCTACTTTTTTTCTGGAGGGGGCTAAGCCCTCCCCCCAGAGGCCTTACTACGCTTATGATCAAAACAACCAACAACATCATAAATGACGCAATAGCAAACACAAAAAATCATACGAGACATACACAAAATGTCTCTAAAAACTCCCTCACATGATGCAATGATTTCATTACTCTCTTCTCACTTCATTTTCCAGTAGGACGTTTATTGATTAGTTGGAATTCTATCTATAAGTTAAGGTAAAATATATACCAAATTTATGAGGAATCTATAAAAAATGATATACACCCGTCAAGGATTATATTAACTACTTTTTATTCTACTTTATCTAAAATGAGGAAAAACACTCCAACATATAATAAAAAGGGGAAATAATCTACAGATAGCCATCATACGAATCGGTAATGTCGTTAAGTTAATTTTTACTACAAAATTTTTTTTTCCATACAAAAGTTTTTTTTTAGTAAATTGTCCAAATTTCGTAGTAAGATTTTTATATTGCCCATGTATTTTTATAATAGAATCAACGATGCATTAAATACTGTGTTGGAAATTTATTTAAGGAAAAATCCTTCCCATTTAGTAGTAAGTGAACTAAAAAACATTTACTGAATTTTTATAAGTTTGCCTTTAGCTAGGTTAATTTTCGTTGTGGTTACGAAAAATGAACTATATTACAGTAAATTTGTTGAACTATGTGAAAGTTAAAATGGTCCTTAAATTTACAAGACACTTTTTTCTGTGAAGTCACGTCTCATTAAATGTACATGAAAAAAAGTTTTATTTTGTAAACACTAGTGACGAAGAAACCAACAATAACAAAAGAAATATTAAAAAAATATTAAAAAAGGTTATACAACAATTATTTTATAGTAATTAGACCATAGAAATTTTGTAATGAACAGGCTATCCACTTGCTTTTCTTCAGATTCCTTTTCTTGAATTCCATTGCAAGGGCATTGTAGTGTTGTCGTTTAAAATGGACACTAAGTACTTGCCGTCGCATAACTAAATGTACGCAGCAAAAAAAGCGAAGCCAAAGACGTAATGGAAATTCTCTTTTTCGATACGGAAACTTTTAAAGCATACACTGCATTAACTTCGCATGTCTTCTTTAGATATGATGCTATTTCGGATTTCATTTCACTAAATAATATTACAATTTTTTTTCGAAATTTTATCATTTAATTTTTTTTTTGTGAAAACTGCGTTAAACAAATATTTTAAATATACAACCTCATATGTACTTTTTTATTATTCTATTATTTATTATTCTATTAAAAACTTTACAATAATGTTAAGGCCTCAGCGCCTTAAGGCATTTTTGAGGCAAATTGGCAAATGTGTGACAAAGATAAATGTTTTTAATATATTATAATTTTAAAAATATAAGAAAAAAATTAAAAAATCAAAAAGAAAGAAAAAAAATAATAAAAAGAATATTACAAAAATTATTCCATAATTCTTGAATGTAATTTAAGCAGAAGTATCTCAACATTTTCAAGCAAATATTTCTTAAGTTTGGTCTTAAACAGCGATATATTAGATGCATGCTTCACATCATGGGGTAAGGCATTAAATAGGGAAGTACCAATGAACTCAATTCTCTGTTTGGTAATTTCCAATCTACACCTCACTACCCTTAAAGATGTTCTATTTCTAGTGTTAAAAGCAGATTGATTCCTGGAAAACTTTAACGTAGAATAGCCCATATTTTTTTCAGTCTTATAAATATATAGCAACAACTGATATCTACACAAACCATGTACAGACAAAACGTTTTTAGAAATTTCTGCGTATAGTGGGGTATCGTCGAAAACTTCATGGGCAAGTTAAAGGCCTTGAGGGCTTTATTCTGAATGCGTCATCTTAGTTCTGGAGTCCAAAAGGTACCTCATCTTAAAAAGGATCCCTAACGCTGGAGCTACTTTGTTCTTCAGACTAGATATATGAGTCCGAAGACAAATTATGCTGAAGTAGTATACCTAAATATTTCACTTCCTTGACTTCGTTAACCACAATACCATCGATGGATATTGAAAACTCACTAACAGCTTCGTTCGAAGTCTGTCGAAAACGTACCAATTTCATATTCGACAAACTTAATACTAACTTATTTATATTCAAGGATCAAGGCCATATCCCTTTCCATAGCATTTCTTAATGTCACATCGTTTCTATAAGGGTAAAGCAGACATATATCAACTGCAAACATATACATCCGGCCTTCTAAACCCAGATTGGATAAATCATTTATATAGATAAGGAAAAGTAGTGGACCTAAGCAACTTCCCTGCGGGATTCTATGCCTCAGGACTGATAAATTACTTTCCTCTCCAGATACTACCACATACTGCCTCTGATTTGTCAAAAAACTTCTAAACATCACCTCGAATGCCATAATATGACAATTTCCGAAGAAGTACCTGATGATCTACAATATCGAAGGCTTTTGTCAAATCTAAAAATAGGGCACCTACACCTCTATAACCATGATCTATACTTCATCTGTCCCGCAACCTCCTAAAACCAAACTGATATTTATAGTTGATATCGTTTTCCTCAAGATATTTCATTATCCTGGCTTGAATCGATTTCTCGACAACAACATGGCAACACAGATATAGGTTGAAATTGATGAAGTTGCGTAGAATTTTACACTTTTGGAATCGGCGTAACTTTGCTTGTTTTTAAACAATCGGGGTAGCTGCTGCTATCTACAATATTGTTAAAGATTGACACTAAGGATGGGGCCAACAACCCCCGGCATTCAACCAAAATGTCTGCCGAAATTCCATCATATCCTGCAGAAGAGTTGCGCTTCAAATTCTTCACAATTTCATCAATTTCCTCAACCTCGACACGATCTAGCATAAATCAGCCTGAGATTATTACAATCATCACCAGGAATAGTTTCTATTGCCCCTCTCAGATCCTCTACAGAATTTAGAAAGAAATCGTTTAAAAGATTAGCTTTCACCCTGTTGTTATTCACTGGCTGGCCATCATGGACAAAGTCAGGTAAATATAACGAATTGCCATGTTTTCGTTACATCGCCACCAACTCTTGACAAATTATCATAAAAGTAATCCTCTCTACAAATTCGCATCGCTTTTTT